>NC_052625.1:25324849-25638483 GCF_016161935.1 Mauremys reevesii
CTACTTGAGAAATGCAGAAAGGATGGAGGTGACAGGTATTTCATATTTCAGCAATATTTCAGTTCCTGTTCACTAGTGTAATGGGATACAAGGACAGATACTGATACTAGTGCTCCTGAGGGGCAGAACATTTTGCATGCAACATTTTGAAGTATTTAAAAATATTACTGCTCAAATGAAAATTATGCCTGCTATAGGTAAAATATGAAACTTACTGCCAAGATCATTTCATTTATTTTATAACTTGTTCCACAAAACGCAGTGTTTTGAGGGGTTCCAAACAAAGGAAAATGTCAAATGAAATATTAAAAGTTGAAACAAGACTCGCATTGGTTAATAAGAGTTTATTGGTCTCAATTTTTATGTAAAATGGTATGTATCAAAAGTCTGTCACACACAGATTGCAAACACTTCCATGTACAGGATATAGGATCAATTTTTCATCTTATTTTCTATTAATGGCTGCCAGTGTCTTAGCAGCAGTGGACAGGATAGAGCTGGAGAATGAAAAATTGTCTTCCTTCCTATATTTGCTTCCCTCGAGTCTGTTTCTTTTTACAAGACATAAAAATATCCAGAGATAACAGAAGTATTTCCTTTGATCCAAAAACCATGTCTTTTTTTTTATCCGAAGCAAAAGATGAAAGGGTGCAAACAAATGGAAGCTCCTGACCTCTGGACACCTCTTACACACAGACATTCCAGACCAGATGAACCAGAAAGGTTGAATTAGCCTTTCAAAGTCTGAGCCTAGTTAGAATTAATTCACCCATCCCTATCAGCTGTTTGACTAGTTTGGGCTCCATTGCGTTCAGCAGAAGAATCACAGGCACTTGTGCCATCGGCCTTTGGTATGAGAGCACAATTTTAATGCCATGATGCTGTTTTCAGTACATTGTGCTGGTAGGTTTCTTTTATCCAACTCTGCCAAAATATAATAAAGACTTTTATAGTCAAACAGTAAAGAATATAGGAATTGCCCTACTAACTGAGAGCAGTTAGTCCAGTAGCCTGCCTTTGACAAAAAAACAGTGTCAGTTGCTTCTGAGGGAGGCCACCCCTTGCAGTCAAACATAGCAGATTCTCATTAGAGCCACCAGACTTGGACTGTCTTCCTCTGCGGAAAACATAAGTAGCCTTCTTGGGATTCAGAGATGATCCAATCAGTCATATCATCATCCTCATCATCTGCCAACTCTCAAGGAGTTTAACTGTTTCTTAAAGAAAACCTTGAGTTCTCCCTTTGAAATGTTCCCCTCTGCAGAGTTCACAAATGTCCTGACAGTCAGTACTATCATGTCAAGAAAAATAAATTATGTCCCAACAAAATTCAGTGGCCATCTGATTCTGACAGTCATCACTATACTCAATTTACATTACATTTTCAAAAATAATGAATGCGCCCTGGTTTTATTAGTTTCTGTCTTAAACCCTTTTTTCCCTTAAACAATGTTTCCATCTCATTGTTAAAAGATAGCATAGGTCTCATGAGAGGGATCACACTGAGGGCTCTGCCAGCTGAAGCCCTACTGTGCATGCATGAACAGAACAAGTACATCAAAGGATGTGGAAGCACAAGCTTCCTCAAATAACCTCACCAAAAAGCATCAACATGATTCAGAAGGATCACCTTAAGGGTCAGAGAAATAGTTTTAACCTTTATTCCCATTCAGCCTATGGGCTCTCTGCTGAGACTGCCAGAAAGGTTGATTTTTATTATTTGAATTCTGGTAATTCCTGTAAGTTCCAACCAAGATCGATCCCTCTTCTGCTAGGCACTGTACAAACTCATAGTAAGATTGTAAGGGGATTGGACTAGATGACCTCCTGAGGTCTCTTCCAACCCTAATCTTCTATGATTTTATGTAAGCCATTCAGGACAGGGACTATCTAACCAGAAAATATAGAGAAAGTGGGAGAAAAGTTTTATTATCCACCATGTCAGAGATTTGAAACTGAAGCACAGAGAGATTTGTGTGACATTGGGCAAGTCTGAAGCAGAGCTGGGAATGGACTGCTGATTTCCTGAGTCACGGTGCCTTAACCACAAGGCCATCCTTTCTCTAAGGGTTTGGTTACACTTGCAGCTGTACAGTGCTGGGAGTTAAAGCTGTCTTCATACAGCTGTGTAGGGAAAGCGCTGCAGTGTGGCCACACTGACAGCTACCAGCGCTGCAGTGTGGCCACATTTGCAGTATTTGCAGCGGTGTTGGGAGTGGTGCATTATGGGCAGCTATCCCAGCGTTCAAGTGGCTGCAACATGCTTTTCAAAAGAGGGGGGTGGGGTGGAGTGTGACAGGAAGCATGGGGGAGAGAGTGGATTTTTGGAGCTGACACTGTATCAGCAGCTGCCTTGCAAGTTCCAACCCCTTCCCCCACCCCTCTCTCATTCACTAAATGCAAATAGCCTTCTTTGTTTTTTTCCTCACAGACCAGATAAGCAGCTGCTCCGAAACGGACCCCGCCCCCCGCCCACTGTGCTGCTTCTCTCCTCAAGCAAACACTAGCTGTGGACATTCCAAAGGGATCCCCCAGCCTGCCTCATTCACAGCAAACAGGAGCTGTGTTTGTTTTTTAGATAAGCAGCTCTGGGAGCCCCGAGTTCACAACAGAACAAAGAGAGGCATCACAACAAAACAAAGAGTGTTATCTTTACTTAAAAGCATTATGGGAAGGTTCCGGAGGTCAGTTATAGTGTAATAAGATTAATCACTGTTTACACTGGCACCCCAGTGCTGCAACAGCAGCACTGTTCTCTTTATTCCTTTCGTCAAGGTGGAGTACATGCAGCGCTGTAGCCAGGGAGATACAGTGCTGTATGTGCCTTGCCAGTGTGGACGGGGAGTAAGTTACAGTGCTGTAAAGCCACCACCAGCGCTGTAACTCTCAAGTGTAGCCAAGCCCTAAGGTAAAGTTTTTTTGTGATGGGAATGCCTGTCTGCTATTAACAGAAGAGGGACTTTCAGCTCTAAGCAGCTATTGGATGATAACAATTTTCAAATATTACCACCCTGGGCTGAACTTGAATACATTTTCCAGGGGTGATCAGATGTATGCCATAATCCAGCCAAGCCTGCTGCTTCCATCAGTCTCCCCACCAGGGGAAGTCAGGTTGGTGCTCTACACAGCATCCTCACCCTCCTGTGGAATAAAACCCATGGGAGAGAGTGATACATGGGATAATAGAGATTCCATCAATACAATCATTCACAGTCACCCCTTCCACACACTGAAACCCGCTTTGAGGCAGGGATTCATGCCTGCCATGAGTGAGGAAGGACGTCAGTGGTTAGGGTGCTACCTACAATAGGAAACTCATGTTCTATTCACTGCTCTGTCACAGAATTCCTTTGCGCCACTTAGTCTCAGCTATCCATCTGCAAAATGGGAACAATAAGACTTCCCTACCTCACATGAGTATTGTGGAGAAACACACTAAGGATTGTGAGGTGCTCACATACTATTGCTCTGGAGGCCATACAAGTACCTAAGCTGACAGCTAGCCCACACTTTATGTGCTGTGAGGTTACAGAGGGTCAGGGTGTTGCATCAGCACAGCCCAGTTTGTCACATTTTACATTGCTATAGGTAAAAACCAACATTCATGTTGTTTCCCCAACTTTTGCTCTTAGGCTGACACAGCAAAGAGCAAATGTTTACAGCCCAGTCAGGGCCGGCTCCAGGCACCAGCTTAGCAAGCAGGTGCTTGGGGCAGCCACTTCGGAGAGGGGCGGCATGTCCAGCTATTCGGCAGCAATTCAGTGGAGGGTCCTTCACTCCCGGTCGGAGCGAAGGACCTCCCGCTGAATTGCCACAGATCGTGATCGCAGCTTTTTTTTTTTTTTTGTCTGCTTGGGGCGGCAAAACCCCTGGAGCTGGCCCTGAGCCCAGTTACAATACCCCCCAGTTGGAAGTTGCTAATGGCAATGCTGACAAACCTTTAATTTCTGTAATGCTAACAGGAATTACTGTAATAGTATTTTGCACACTATATTAATGCTTTCCATACAAATTTACTTGATTAGCCAGTTTCTTACTTACTCTTACAGCCTGAGGCCAATCAGCAATCAGACATAGAATCATAGAACTGGAAGGGACCTTGAGAGGTCACCTAGTCCAGTCCCCTGCACTCAAGGCAGGACTAAGTATTACCTAGACCATCCCTGACAGGTGTTTGTCCACCCTGCTCTTAAAAATCCCCAATGATGGAGATTCTACCACCTCCCTAGGCAATTTATTCCAGTGCTTAATCACTCTGACAGTTAAGAAGTTTTTCCTAATGTCCAACCTAAACCGTCCTTGCTGCAATTTAAGCCCATTGCTTCTTGTCCTATCCTCAGAAGTTAAGAAGAACAATTTTTCTCCTTCCTTGTAACAATCTTTTATGTATTTGAAACTCCTGCAGTACTCTTTCCTAGGCAGTCATTTTCCATTTCGTATGTGTGCAACTGATTGTTCCTTCCTAAGTGGAGTACTTTGCATTTGTCCTTACTGAATTTCATCCTATTTACTTCAGACCATTTCTCCAGTTTGTCCAGATCATTTTGAATTTTAATCCTATCCTCCAAAGCTTGGTATCATCTGAAAACTTTATAAATGTACTCTCTATGCCATTATCTAAATCATTAATGAAGATATTGAACAGAACCAGACCCAGAACCAATCCCTGCAGGACCCCATTCGTTATGCCCTTCCAGCATGACTGTGAACCACTGATGATTACTCTCTGGGAACGATTTTCCAACCAGTTATGCACCCACCTTATAGTAGCTCCATCTAGGTTGTATTTCCCTATTTTTGTTTATGAGAAGGTCATGTGAGACAATATCAAAAGCCTTACTGAAGTCAAGATATACCCCACCTACCGCCTCTTCCCATCTACCAGACTTGTTATTCTGTCAAAGAAAGCTATCAGGTTTGTTTGACACAATTTGTTCTTGACAAATCCATGCTGACTTATTTATCACCTTATTATCTTCTAGGTGTTTGCAAACTGATTGCTTAATTATCTGCTCCATTATCTTTCCGGGTACAGAAGTTAAGCTGACTGGTCTGTAATTCACCAGGAAATAAGGGTTGTCCTTATTTCCCTTTTTATAGATGGGCACTATATTTGCCCTTTTCCAGGTTTCTGGAATGTCTCCCATCTTCCATGACTTTTCAAAGATAATTGCTAATGGCTCAGATATCTCCTCAGTCAGCTCCTTGAGTATTCTAGGATGCATTTCATCAGGCCCTGGTAATTTGAAGACATCTAACTTGTTTAAGTAATTTTTTACTTGTTCTTTCCCTATTTTAGACTCTGATCCTACCTCATTTTCACTGGCATTCACTAGGTTAGACATCCAAAATCGCCACCAACCTTCTTGGTGAAAACCGAAAGAAGTCATTAAGCACCTCTGCCATTTCCACATTTTCTGTTAGGCCTGGTCTACACTACAATTTTAGGTCGAATTTAGCAGCATTACCTTGATTTAAGCCTGGACCCGTCCACACAACGAAGCCCTTTTTTTTTTTTTACTTAAAGGGCTCTTTAAATCAATTTCTTTTCTCCACCTCCGGCGAGGGGATTAGTGCTGAAATCGGCCTTGCCAGGTCAAATTTGGGGTAGTGTGGATGCAATTCGACGGTATTGGCCTCTGGGAGCTATCCCAAAGTGCTCCATTGTGACCGCTCTGGACAGCGCTCTCAACTCAGATACACTGGCCAGGTAAACAGGAAAAGGCCCGCAAACTTTTGAATCTCATTTCCTGTTTGGCCAGCATGGCAAGGTGCAGGTGAGTGCAGATCTCAATTAGCAGAGGTGATCATGATGGAGTCCCAGGATCACAAAAGAGCTCCAGTATGGACCGAATGGGAGGTACGGGATCTGCTCGCCCTATGGGGAGACAAATCCATGCTAGCTGAATTCCATTCCAGTAAACGAAATGCCAAAAAATTAGAAAAAGTCTCAAAGGGCATGAAGGACAGAGGCCATAACAGGGATGCAAAGCATTGCCGCGTGAAAATTAAGGAGCTAAGGCAAGCCTACCTAAAAACCAGAGAGGCAAACAGCCGCTCCAGATCAGAGCCCTGAACATGCCGCTTTGATGAGGAGCTGCATGCCATGAATCATAGAATCATAGAATCTCAGGGTTGGAAGGGACCTCAGGAGGTCATCTAGTCCAACCCCCTGCTCAAAGCAGGACCAAACCCAACTAAATCATCCCAGCCAGGGCTTTGTCAAGCCTGACCTTAAAAACCTCTAAGGAAGGAGATTCCACCACCTCCCTAGGTAACCCATTCCAGTTCTTCACCACCCTACTAGTGAAAAAGTTTTTCCTAATGTCCAACCTAAACCTCCCCCTCTGCAACTTGAGACCATTACTCCTTGTTCTGTCATCTTCTACCACTGAGAACAGCCTAGATCCATCCTCTTTGGAACCCCCTTTCAGGTAGTTGAAAGCAGCTATCAAATCCCCCCTCATTCTTCTCTTCTGCAGACTAAACAATCCCAGTTCCCTCAGCCTCTCCTCATAAGTCATGTGCTCCAGCCCCCTAATCATTTTTGTTGCCCTCCGCTGGACTCTTTCCAATTTATCCACATCCTTCTTGTAGTGTGGGGCCCAAAACTGGACACAGTACTCCAAATGAGGCCTCACCAGTGCTGAGTAGAGGGGAATGTTCACATCCCTCGATCTGCTGGAAATGCCCCTACTTATACAACCCAAAATGCCATTAGCCTTCTTGGCAACTGTTGACTCATATTCAGCTTTTCGTCCACCGTAACCCCTAGGTCCTTTTCTGCAGAACTGCTGCGCAGCCATTCGGTCCCTAGTCTGTAGCAGTGCATGGGATTCTTCCGTCCTAAGTGCAGGACTCTGCACTTGTCCTTGTTGAACCTCATCATATTTCTTTTGGCCCAATCCTCTAATTTGTCTAGGTCCCTCTGTATCCTATCCCTACCATCCAGCGTATCAACCACTCCTCCCAGTTTAGTGTCATCTGCAAACTTGCTAAGGGTGCAGTCCACACCATCCTCCAGATCGTTAATGAAGATATTTAATAAAACCGGCCCCAGCACCGACCCTTGGGGCACTCCACTTGATACCGGCTGCCAACTAGACATGGAACCATTGATCACTACCCATTGAGCCCGACCATCTAGCCAGTTTTCTATCCACCTTACCGTGCATTCATCCAGCCCATACTTCTTTAACTTGCTGGCAAGAATACTGCGGGAGACTGTATCAAAAGCTTTGCTAAAGTCCAGAAATAACACAACCACTGCTTTCCCCTCATCCACAGAGCCGGTTATCTCATCATAGAAGGCAATTAGGTTAGTCAGGCATGACTTGCCCTTGGTGAATCCATGCTGACTGTTCCTGATCACTTTCCCCTCCTTTAAGTGGTTCAGGATTGATTCCTTGAGGACCTGTTCCATGATTTTTCCAGGGACTGAGGTGAGACTGACTGGCCTGTAGTTCCCTGGATCTTTCTTCTTCCCTTTTTTAAAGATGGGCACTACATTAGCTTTTTTCCAGTCGTCCGGGACCTCCCCCGATCGCCATGATTTTTCAAAGATAATGGCCAATGGCTCTGCAATCTCATCGGCCAACTCCGTTAGCACCCTCGGATGCAGCGCATCCGGCCCCATGGACTTGTACTCGTCCAGCTTTCCTAAATAGTCCCGAACTACTTCTTTCTCCACAGAGAGCTGGTCACCTCCTCCCCATACCGTGCTGCAGAGTGCAGCTGTCTGGGAGCTGACCTTGTCTGTGAAGACAGAGGCAAAAAAAGCATTGAGTACATTAGCTTTCTCCACATCCTCCGTCACTAGGTTCCCTCCCTCATTCAGCAAGGGGCCCACACTTTCCTTGACTTTCTTCCTGTTGCTAACATACCTAAAGAAACCCTTCTTGTTACTCCTAACATCTCCGGCTAGCTGCAACTCCAAGTGTGATTTGGCCTTCCTAATTTCACACCTGCATGCCTGAGCAATACTTTTATACTCCTCCCTGGTTATTTGTCCAATCTTCCACTTCTTGTAAGCTGTTTTTTTGTGTTTAAGACGAGCAAGGATTTCACTGTTAAGCCAAGCTGGTCGCCTGCCATATTTACTTTTCTTCCTACACATCGGGATGGTTTGTTCCTGCAACCTCAATAAGGTTTCTTTAAAATACAGCCAGCTTTCCTCGACTCCTTTCCCCGTCATGTTATTCTCCCAGGGGACCTTGCCCATCAGTTCCCTGAGGGAGTCAAAGTCTGCTTTTCTGAAGTCCAGGGTCTCTGTTCTACTGCTTTCCTTTTTTCCTTTAGTCAGGATCCTGAACTCGACCATCTCATGGTCACTGCCTCCCAGGTTCCCATCCACTATTGCTTCCTCTACTATTTCTTCCCTGTTTGTGAGCAGCAGGTCAAGAAGAGCGTTTCCCCTAGTTGGTTCCTCCAGCACTTGCACCAGGAAATTGTCCCCTACACTTTCCAGAAACTTCCTGGATTGTCTGTGCACTGCTGTATTGCTTTCCCAGCAGATATCGGGGTGATTAAAGTCACCCATGAGAACCAGGGCCTGTGATCTAGCAACTTCTGTTAGTTGCTGGAAGAAAGCCTCGTTCACCTCATCCCCCTGGTCTGGTGGTCTGTAGCAGACTCCCACCACGACATCACCCTTGTTGTTCATACTTCTAAATTTAATCCAGAGACTCTCAGGTTTTTCTGCAGTTTCATACTGGAGCTCTGAGCAGTCATACTGCTCTCTTACATACAACGCAACTCCCCCACCTTTTCTGCCCTGCCTGTCCTTCCCCAACCCTGTGCTTTGACTCCGTCAATGGAGAATCACGCAACACAGAAGCGGGTTTTGAGGACGAGGAAGATGATGATGAAGAGATTGAAGATAGCTCACAGCAAGGAAGTGGAGAAACCGGTTTCCCCAACAGCCAAGATACGTTTCTCACCCTGGACCTGGAGCCAGTAACCCCCGAACCCACCCAAGGTGTGCTCCTGGACCCTCAAGGCGGAGAAGGGACCTCTGGTGAGTGTACCTTTGTAAATATTACACATGGTTTAAAAGCAAGCATGTTTAATGATTAATTTGCCCTGGCATTCGCGGCCAGTACAGCTACTGGAAAAGTCTGTTAACGTGTATGGGGATGGAGCAGAAATCCTCCAGGGACATCTCCATAAAGCTCTCCTGGATGTACTCCCAAAGCCTTTGCAAAAGGTTTCTGGGGAGGGTGGCCTTATTCCATCCACCATGGTAGGACACTTTACCATGCCAGGCCAGTAGCACGTAGTCAGGAATCATTTCATAACAAAGCATGGCAGCGTATGGGCCCTGTGTTTGCTGGCATTCAAACAACATCCATTCTTTATCTCGCTGTGTTATCCTCAGGAGAGTGATATCATTCATGGTCACCTGGTTGAAATAGGGTGCTTTTATTAAGGGGACATTCAGAGGTGCCCATTCCTGCTCGGCTGTTTGGCTGTGGCTGAACAGAAATGTTCCCCACTGTTAGCCATGTGGTGGGGGGAGGGGTGAAGCGTGAGTGATCTCTCACACCAAACCGGCAGGCCCTCAATGCAAGAGGCAAAATGCAATCTTGTAATGAAAGCATATGTGCTGTGTAATGTGAACAGCAAGGTTTAACGTGAAAGAGTGTACCCATTGTTCTCTAACTCATTGTGTCTTTTTAACTACCACTCTCCCTTTTCCTCCACCAGCTACAAATGTTTCTCCTTCGCAGAGGCTAGCGAATATTAGAAGGTGAAAAAACCACACTCGTGATGAAATGTTCTCTGAGCTCCTGCTGTCCTCCCACACTGACACAGCACAGCAGAATGCATGGAGGCAGACAATGTCAAAGTGCAGGAAAGCACAGTACAAACATGAGGAGAGGTGGCAGGCTGAAGAGCATAAGTCATAGAATCATAGAATCATAGAACTTAAGATCAGAAGGGACCATTATGATCATCTAGATGACCCACCCACTCCTGAAATAATTCTCTCCCTTGACTCAGATGTTGAAGTCCCCAAATCCTGATTTAAAGACTTCAAGTAGCAGATAATCCTCCAGCAAGCGGCCCCTGCCCCATGCTGTGGAGGAAGGTGAAAAACCTCCAGGGCCACTGCCAATCTACCCTGGAGGAAAATTCCTTCCCGACCCCAAATATGGTGATCAGCTGAACCCCGAGCATGTGGGCAAGACTCTCGAGCCAGACACTCAGGAAAAAGACTTTCAATATCCCAACATTGACCCTCGGTACTAATTACCAGTGGTGGCATGTTATTGACCTATTGACTAAATCACGTTATCCTATCAAACCATTCCCTCCATAAATTTATCAAGCTTAATCTTAAAGCCAGAGAGGTCCTTCGCCCCCACTGTTTCCCTCGGTAGGCTGTTCCAGAATTTCACTCCCCTGATGGTTAGAAACCTTCATCTAATTTCAAGACTAAACTTCCCGACTGCCAATTTATATCCATTTGTTCTCGTGTCCACATTAGTACTGAGCTGAAATAATTCCTCTCCCTCCCTGGTATTTATCCCTCTGATATATTTAAAGAGAGCAATCATATCTCCTCTCAACCTTCTCTTGGTTAAGGAAAACAAACCGAGCTCCTCAAGTCTCCTTTCATACAACAGGCTTTCCATTCCTCGGATCATTCTAGTGGCCCTTCTTTGTACCCGTTCCAGTTTGAATTCATCCTTCTTAAACATGGGAGACCAAAACTGCACACAGTACTCCAAATGAGGTCTCACCAATGCCTTGTATAACGGGACTAGCACCTCCTTATCTCTACTAGAAATACCTCACCTAATGCATCCCAAGACCGCATTAGCTTTTTTAACGGCCACATCACATTGCCGACTCATAGTCAACCTGCGATCAACCAGGACTCCGAGGTCCTTCTCCTCGTCCGTTACTTCCAACTGGTGCGTCCCCAGCTTATAACTAAAATTCCTGTTAGTCATCCCTAAATGCATAACCTTACACTTCTCACTATTGAATTTCATCCTATTACTAATACTCCAGTTTACAAGGTCATCCAAATCTCCCTGGAGGATATCCCGGTCCTTCTCCGAATTGGCAATACCTCCCAACTTCATGTCATCCGCAAACTTTATCAGCCCACTCCTACTTTTGGTTCTGAGGTCAGTGATAAATAGATTGAATAAGATCGGACCCAAAACCGAACCTTGAGGAACTCCAATGGTAACCTCCCTCCAACCCGACAGATCACCTTTCAATACGACCCGCTGCAGTCTCCCCTTTAACCAGTTCCTTATCCACCTCTGGATTTTCATTTCGATCCTCATCTTTTCCAATTTAACCAGTAATTCTTCATGTGGTACCGTATCAAACGCCTTACTGAAATCAAGATATATTTGATCCGCTGCATTTCCCTTGTCTAAAAAATCTGTTACTTTCTCAAAGAAGGAGATCAGGTTGGTTTGGCACGATCTACCTTTCATAAAACCATGTTGTAATTTGTCCCAATTGCCATTGACCTCAAGGTCCGTAACTACTCTCTCCTTTAATATTTTTTCCATGACTTTACATACTACAGATGTTAAACTAACAGGCCTGTAGTTACCCGGGTCACTTTTTTTCCCCTTCTTGAAAATAGGAACTATATTAGCTAATCTCCAGTCAAACGGTACAACCCCCGAGTTTAGAGATTCATTAAAAATTATCGCTAACGGGCTTGCAATTTCACTCGCCAATTCCTTTAATATTCTAGGATGAAGATTATCCGGGCCGCCTGATTTACTACCATTAAGCTGTTCAAGTTTGGCTTCTACCTCGGATACTGTAATTTCCAACCCCGCACCTTCATTCCCATCAGTCACTCTGCCACTATTCCTAAACCCTTCATTAGCCTCATTAAAGACCGAGGCAAAATATTCGTTTAGATATTGTGCCATGCCTAGCTTATCCTTAATCTCCACTCCGTTTACAGTTTTAGCGGTCCCACTTCTTCTTTTTTGGTTTTCTTCCTATTTATATGGCTAAAAAACCTTTTACTATTGGTTTTAATTCCCTTCACAAGGTCCATCTCTACCCGGCTTTTGGCCTTTCTCACTGCATCCCTACACCCTCTGACCTCAATAAGGTAGGTTTCTTTGCTGATCCCTCCCATCTTCCACTCCTTGTACGCTTTCTGTTTTTTCTTAATCACCCCTCTGAGACGCTTGCTCATCCAGCTCGGTCTAAAACTGCTACCTATGAACCGTTTTCCCTTTCTCGGGATACAGGCCTCTGACAGCTCCTGCAACTTCAACCTGAAATAATCCCAGGCGTCTTCTGCCTTTAGATCCCTAAATATGTTAGTCCAATCCACTTCTCTAACTAGTTGCCTTAATTTAGTAAAGTTAGCCCTTTTGAAATCGTAAACCTTAGTCTCAGATGCAATTTTGTTTATCCTTCCATTTATTTTGAACCAAATTAGCTCATGATCACTCGAGCCAAGGTTGTCCCCTATGACCATTTCCTCAACAAGGTCCTCACTACTCACCAAAACCAAATCTAAAATGGCATCCCTCCTCGTCGGTTCTGCAACTACTTGATGAAGGAATTCATCAGCTATCACGTCTAGGAAAAGCTGAGCCCTAATATTATTACTAGCATTTGTTCCCCAATCTATATCCGGGAAGTTAAAGTCTCCCATGATCATACAGTTCCTATTGGTATTTACCTCCTTAAAAACATTAAAGAGTTCTCTATCCATATCCAGGGTAGATCCCGGCGGTCTATAGCACACCCCAATCACTATCCCAGGGGAGGGTCTAGTAGTTTTCTTCCCTAATGTGACCATTGCCCAAACAGACTCCGTATTATCCATTCCATTACTAGTTATAAGTGGCGGGCTGAAGAGAGTAAGTGGCTTCAGCTTGCTGACAGAAGGCAAAAGCCGATGCTTAGGCTGCTGGAAGATCAAACTCATATGCTCCAGTGTATGGTTGAGCTGCAGGAAAGGCAGCAGGAGCACAGACCGCTGCTACAGCCCCTGTGTAATCAAAAGCCCTCCTCCTCAAGTTCCATAATCTCCTCACCCAGACGCCCAAGAACACGGTGGGGGGCCTCCAGCCACCCAGCCACTCCACCCCAGAGGACTTCCCAAGCAACAGAAGGCTGGCCTTCAATAAGTTTTAAAGTTTTTAAATTTTAAAGTTTTAAAGTGCAGTGTGGCCTTGTCCTTCCCTCCTATCCCACCCCTCCCAGGCTACCTTGGCAGTTATCCCTCTATTTTTGTGATTAATTAATAAATAATGCATGAATGTGAAGCAACAATGACTTTATTGCCTCTGCTAGCGGTGATCGAAGGGGGGAGGGGAGGGTGGCTAGCTTACAGGGAAGTAGAGTGAACCAAGGGGGATTTCATCAAGGAGAAACAAATAGAACTTTCACACTGTAGCCTGGCCAGTCATGAAACTGGTTTTCAAAGCTTCTCTGATGCATAGCATGCCCTGCTGTGCTCTTCTAAACCGCCCTGATGTCTGGCTGCACGTAATCAGCGGCCAGGCGATTTGCCTCAACCTCCCACCCCACCATAAACGTCTCCCCCTTACTCTCACAGATATTGTGGAGTACACAGCAAGCAGTAATAACAATGGGAACATTGGTTTCGCTGAGGTCTATCCGAGTCAGTAAACTGTGCCAGCGTGCGTTTAAACATCCAAATGCACATTCTACCACCATTCTGCATTTGCTCAGCCTATAGTTGAACAGCTCCTGACTACTGTCCAGGGTGCCTGTGTGTAAGTAGAGTCAGGATGAGCTCTACCCTGACATCTGGTGGTGAATTATGGCGAGTGTGGAAAAGAACTAAGGGGGCTGATCTTGTTTGCATAGGCACACCCACTCCGCCTAGCATGAGCCCACGGCAGCCCCAAATAGTCACTTTGACAGCTGTGGGATCCCCAATTTCTCAGTTATTGGGGTAGGAGGAATAAAGTGTTGTTACCCTGATTATGTGAATGAAGAACTATGAGACTGTTTTATGACAGAGGGTCTCACCATCAACTAAGTAGCACTCGCTAGACAAGGGACACGGGTTCCAAAACCCAGTGAATTGAGAGAGGTGGGGGGGGGGAGACAGGTGTGTACACATGATGGTAAGGATGCCTTTTGAGGGCCTGGCACAACAATTGCATTGCTCTCTTTCTTTCTCTCTCTCTCTCCCCACTGTTAAATTTGTTAGTCTATAAGGTGCCACAAGTACTTCTGTTCTTTTTGTGGATACAGACTAACATGGCTGCTATTCTGAGAGCTAATTTTGATTCCATTAGGAGTCTAGCTAGAGGTTGCTGAGCTGACTTCACTGTGGGGCAATGGTGCACCAGCACTGGGGCTCCCCTACTACAAGCTGAAATCACTAAAAGAGCTAAAATTACTGAGCTGAGATCACTGAGTGCTGTGTTAATTAGTGGGGGAGCCTGAAGATATATTGCTGAGCAGCTGGCAGAGCAGTTTGCAGTATGGTTGGAGTGGCGAGCGGAGTGGAGTGGAGCTGAGCAGTTTGCGGGGACAGCTGGAGTGGTTCACAGGATGGCTGGTGGAGTGGAGCAACTGGTGGAGCAGAGCAGCATGTGGGATGGTTGGAGCGGCCCATGGAACAGCGAGTGGAGCAGAGCAAAGCAGTTCGCAGGGACGGCTGGAGGAGCGGAGTGGCTAGAGAAGCAGAGCCGTTTGTGGTGAAGGCTGCAGCAGATCTCCACGGAGAGGTGGGGCAGTCGGCCTCGGCCCATGTAAGGTGCCCCTTAACACCCCGTGTGTGCCCCGCCCCCATTCCACCCAGGCTGGGGGGGGGGTAAAACTCTGCAGATTAACTTTTGAACTCTGGGGTGGCTCTGACCAGGGACAGAGACTTTGGGGTTGTTGGACTTCGGGGTGATTTGGACTTAAGACCCTGAGGGGAAAAGGACAGTGCCAAAATTACTTGGAGGTGGATCTTTTGCTCATGGTTTGTGTTATGAATCCTGTTTGTGGTGTTTCCCCAATGTAATGCCGCATTGTTTCCCTCCTTTAGTAAAAGGATTTTGCTACACTCAGACTCCATGCTTGTGAGAGGGGAAGTATTGCCTCCTAGAGGCACCCCGGGGGCTGGTATGTAATTGTTCCAGGTCAGTGGGTGGGGGCTCGAGCCAGTTTTGCATTGCATTATTGAAACGGAACCCCTGGATACTGAACCCGGCCCTTGTTGCTGCCAACTCAGAGGGGCAGAAGGGTTACATGTGTATGACTTCATGAGCCATGGCATTAAGGGGTAGGCTGGGTCTCCAAGGATAACTATAGGCATATCAACATCCCCAATGGTTATTTTCTGGTCTGGGAAGAAAGTCTTTTCCTGCAGCTTTTGAAACAGACCAAAGTTCCTGAAGACGCGAGCATCATATACCTTTCCCAGCCATCCCACATTGATGTTGGTGAAACGTCCCTTGTGATCCACCAGTGCTTGCAGCACCATTGCAAAGTACCCCTTTCGGTTTATGTACTCGCTGAGTTGTTCCAGTGCCAAGATAGGGATATGGGTTCCATCTATCACCCCACCACAGTTAGGGAATCCCATTTCAGCAAAGCCATCCACTATGACCTGCACATTTCCCAGAGTCACTACCCTTGATATCAACAGCTCTTTGATTTAGTTGGGCATTGGTCCTGCTTTGAGCAAGTGGTTGGACTAGATGACCTCCTGAGGTCCCTTCCAACCCTGATATTCTATGATTCTATGATTGCATTGGCTACTTGGATCACAGCAGCCCCCATAATAGATTTGCCCACTCCAAATTGATTCCTGACTGACCAGTAGCTGTCTGGCGTTGCAAGCTTCCACAGGGCTATTGCCACTCACTTCTCAACTGTGAGGGCTGCTCTCATCTTGGTATTCTGGTGCTTCAGGGCAGGGGAAAGCAAGTCACAAAGTTCCATGAAAGTGCCCTTACACATGCGAAAGTTTCGCAGCCACTGGGAATCATCCCAGACCTGAAACACTATGCGGTCCCACCAGTCTGTGCTTGTTTCCCAGGCCCAGAATCTGCGTTCTATGGCATGAACCTGCCCCATGCCGGGGCCCATACTTTGTGAGAAGTCTGTCCATGTCTATGTCCTCATCAC
This sequence comes from Mauremys reevesii, assembly GCF_016161935.1. NCBI lineage: Eukaryota > Metazoa > Chordata > Testudines > Geoemydidae > Mauremys > Mauremys reevesii. The sequence continues at coordinate 25,340,951 of NC_052625.1, forward strand.
TCTCGTCACCGCACTGCCGTTGCCTCCTCGCCTGGTTTTGCTTTGGCAGGATCTGGTTCTGCATATACTCCAGGATAATGTGTGTGGTGTTTACAGTACTCATAATTGCTGCGGTGATCTGAGCGGGCTCCATGATTCCAGTGCTATAGCGTCTGGGCTGAAAAAAGGCACGAAACGATTGTCTGGTCTGATGGAGGGAGGGGCGACTGACGACATGGCTTACAGGGAATTAAAGTGCACAAAGGGGGTGGCTTTGCATCAAGGAGAAACACAAACAACTGTCACACAGAATGGCCCCCTCAAAGATTGAACTCAAAATCCTGGGTTTAGCAGGCCATTGATTTCACAGAGGAAGGAAGCAAATGAATACAAAAGAAATTGGTTCTATTTCTTGTTTTGATCCACTCCATCTATCTTTTACATCTTTAGGCTAGCAGCAGACGGTGCAGTTCAACTGCTAGCCATCATCATTGCCTTGGTGCTCGGCAGAAGATGGGAATGACCTGGCTGAGTCACTCCCATATCTGCCCAGGTGCCCCTGACTGACCTCACTGAGGTCAGTTAAAAGAGCACCCAAGAGTACGATGCCAATGGCTACCAGTCGTAATGCACCATCTGCTGCCAAAAGGCAATGAGCTGCTGCTGTGTAGCAATGCAGTCCCACGTCTGCCAGCACCCAGGAGACTTATGGTGATGGTCAGCTGTGCGGGTTCCATGCTTGTCGTGGTATGGCATCTGCACAGGTAACCCAGGAAAAAAGGCGCGAAACGATTGTCTGCTGTTGCTTTCACAGAGGGAGCGAGGGGAGGGGGCCTGACAACATGTACCCAGAATCACCCGTGACACTGTTTTTGCCCCATCAGGCATTGGGATCTCAACCCAGAATTCCAATGGGCGGCGGAGACTGCAGAACTGTGGGATAGCTACCCACAGCTACCCACAGTTCAATGCTCTGGAAGTTGATGCTAGCCTCGGTACTGTGGACGCAATCCGCCGACTTAATGCACTTAGAGCATTTTCTGTGGGGACATGCACAATCAACTGTATAAAAACGATTTCTGAAAAAACAACTTCTATAAATATGACCTAATTATTTAGTGTAGACATACCCTTATTGTCTCCCCCCCCCCCCATTGAGTAATGGATCTACTCTGTCCTTGGTCTTCCTCTTGCTTCTAATCTATTTGTAGAATGTTTTCTTGTTTCCTTTTATGTCCCTAGCTAGTTTGAACTCATTGTGTGTCTTGGCTTTTCTAATTTTGTCCCTACATACTTGTGTTATTTGTTTATATTCATCCTTTGTAATTTGACCGAGTTTCCACTTTTTGTAGGACTCTTTTTTGACTTTTAGATCATTGAAGATCTCCTGGTTAAGCCAGGGTGGTCTCTTGCCATACTTCCTACCTTTCCTATGCAGTGGGATACTTTGCTTTTGTGCCCTTAATAATGTCTCTTTGAAACAGTGCCAACTGTCTTCAATTGTTTTTCTCCTTAGACTTCCTTCCCATGGGATTTTACCCACCAACTCCTTGAGTTTAATAAAGTCTGCCTTCTTGAAACCCATTGTCTTTATTGTGCTGTTCTCCCTCCTACCATTCCTTAGAATCATGAACTCTACCATTTCATGATCACTTTCATCCATAGGCTATGGAAGCTGCTTTTTTTCATTTAAAACCACATCAGGGAACTTAAATTTACATGCTACAGTAAATGAAACTATTAAATTCTATTTACTGTAAGAGTCCATTAATATGCATCATTCTGGAATAGCACAAAATTGAGTGCATGTAACTAAAATGCATTGCATTTAATGGTTGTGGAGAAAATACAGGAATATGGGTAGTGGGATTAACATATTAAGTCCAAGCAAGATGCCACTGCTGTCCACAGCTGGGTGATTTTCTTTCCAGTTAGTTTGTTACTGAGACAGAACAAGATATACACAGTGGGAAGTGCTGAGATGCAGTACAAATATTCCTGCAAATACTTCAGCAGTTTCAATAGCTACTAGATAAACATAATCCAGATGTGTATCAGGGACCCCTTTATCCATGGTCAAAGGGGATTTCTCTATCTGCTTCCCAGCACCAATACACAAGCACTTTCATTTGCCCATGGTGGTTTTCCACACAAATGTACAATGCACACATATCACTCATTGTTTTCTTATTATAGTGATCATGCCAACAGCAACTATCAAGGTTGCAAAGCAGTTTCCATTATAACCCTGTTTCTATGCACTGAACTTTCCCAAAGTACTCACTTTTGAGGATGAATTTGTTGATGGTAGGCCTCTGGCTAAAGATGATTTATTGTTTGTGTGAACTTGTGTAAAATGCCTCCCAGAATTGCATGCTGCAGAGAGTAGATGGGACTGTGCTAGCCCTCAGAGGGGTAAGTGTGCACTTCCCCTTCACGCCTAGCTCTGCTGGCCAGTGTGATGGGAAGAGAAGGGAAGGACAATGACCCCACGTGGCTGCTGCAGCTAGAGGTGCTAGTGTAGTGCAGACCATGCTCTCCAGCAAGTATTTTGTACCTTATAGTACTTAAATATGTGCAAGGATAAGGCACGATTAAGTACTGAAGCAGGACAGTTAAAAGTCACAAGGAGTCAGGGACTGCAAGAGTTAAGGTTCCATCAGCCACAGTGCACATGAGCCATATTCTTAGTTGAGTTTAATTCAGTAATTTAGCTCTTCAATTAAGTTTCTTCTGGGCAGGGACTGTCCCTCACTATGAGCCTGAACAAAATCCAGTGAAATCACTGGAAAACATGCTGTTGGCTGAAGTGGGCTTTGGATCAGCACCTCTATGATGGGGTGTCAATCCTGAGTGGGATTTTGAGTGCAACCTAAATAAAATAAATGATTATACAGTATTTATACTCCTGTTGTTCACACTAAATATGTAGCCTAGTACATACTCTGAGTCATGAAATGGGTACCATAAAATTTACATGATATGTAACGTGGCCAAGTTAGTGCTGCTGTTGGAACCTTAGCAGATCTGTCATATACAAATGCAGAAACTAGGTCATTTTCCATGACTTCAACAATGCTAAACTTAATACATATACAGCCTTTTCCAAAGGGTGAACAAATATTCTTACAAAATCCCTCTGAAGCAGCTACAGCCCCAATCCTGCAAACACTCAGGCACATGCTGCACTCTAAGCCTGTGGATAATTTAAGTCAATTAAAATTAAAAGCTATGCAAGTCTTTGCAATAATGAGGGTGATGTACTCTTACTGACATTTTACAGATGGGAAAATGGAGGCAGTGCCATTAAGTGACGTGTACAAATTCAGAGGGATAGCGCGTCATGGTCAGTGCTTGGATCCAGTTCTCTTAGCTCTACAGATGGTTTGCTGCTGGTCAGATTCACGCAGAACGAGCATGAATGCTGTTGGAGTGTATTCAAGAGATGAAACAAACTGTTCACCACCTCTTGTCAGCCCTCCTTCATTCACCCCCATCCTGTGGGAAGTTAAATGATTTTAAAAACAATATTTCAATGCCTTTCTGCTGTGCTCCCTCAGTGGGTGTTAGTCTGCTAGTCCCAATGCTGCAGTGAGTTTGCTCTGCCACAGATGGTGCTTTCTGTCAGTCAGTCGAAGGAAGCACAGTATGTGGCAGAGAGCTGAGTCAACAGTGACACAGCTGGACTCATGCTAGGGCTGCACAGCTATAGGAGCAGAGACCTTTTTTTAAACTTTGCTCTTCCCCTTCCATGTCCCCTCCACACAGGCCTGGTCAGACATTAGCCAGCTAAGGGGGTAGGGAGTTTCATGGGCCACATGGAATTTGAGAGTAGAAGAGCGGTAGGTTGGGGACTAGATTTTGGAATCCAGTAGATAGCAACACAATAAGTGGGACAAGTTTGTGATAATAACAGGAACTCAGTAGGCATTCAGCATGGGACTGTGGCTTGATCCAGGACTGGGATTGCAGAAAGGCAGCAGCAAAGGGTGAGGGACCAGAACAGATCTCCTAATCCAAGTACTGGGGCCAATTGAAGTCAGTGAAATTATTTCTATTGACGCCAGTAGTTTCTGCTGGCATAAAATGCCAGATCTGACTGGAAAGCTTCTGCAAATGCCATGGGCTACTACCTCTAATAACTCCACTTCAAAGTTAGACCACCACACAGATGAATTAAGGATCTATCTCTCTCTGTCTCATGGTGCTGCTGGTGATACCAGTCAGCTCTATGTTCTTGGGGAACCAGGGCACAGTATCCAGCCTGTCTGATTCATGAAGGACACCCCCACCCCAGCCTCTTTCCTTTTACCAATCAGAGGAAAGACTTACAGAAATCAATGAAAAGGCAGTGGGAGACACATCTAAACCCCTCCTGACAAGGGTGATAGGATTAAGGCAACTCCCATAGCCTCATCTGCATCAAAGATGGGCCAGGGAGGCATCTTCATTAGCATACAGAATGGAGAACAGAGATTCCAAGGCAAGAACTGCACTGTACTCTGGGACCAGAAAAGCAGGGAAGCACTGCATGATGGGGGAGCTCTGCTCCAGATGTTAATGAACCTACACCTGCACACACCCAGCTCAGCAGTTATCGGACAAATTCTAGTAATGATTCCTTGATTAATATCAAAATATTGAAGCTGCCTAATTGCACTGTGAGCTCCCTTGAAGGAACACCGCCCATAGCCAGGAATGATCCGTTCCTAGCCCAGTGTTTCCCAAATTTGGGAAGCCACTTGTGTAGGGAAAACCCCTGGCAGGCCAGGCCGGTTTGTTTACCTGCCACGCCCGCAGGTCCAGCCGATTGCGGCTCCCACTGGCTGCGGTTTGCTGCTCCAAGCCAATGGGAGCTGCTGGAATCAGCGGCCAATATATCCCTCAGCCCGTGCCACTTCCAGCAGCTCCCATTGGCCTGGAGCAGCGAACCGTGGCCAGCGTGAGCAAACAAACCAGCCTGGCCCGCCACAGATTTTCCCTACACAAGCGGCATCCCAAGTTTTGGAAACACTGGGCTAAAGAAAACCCTTGAGTCATCAGTTTACCCACAGACAAATCTAGTGTTCTCCCTTGAACCATTGTTGTTTCCCTAAAAAAAAAAACACCCTACCCACGCTCAAGTAAGTGTTCTGATGCCTGAATCCAAACTCTGCATCCGTTCCACTGGGACTTCATCTTCTCCTGGCTGATCATGCTGGGGGCTCTATCTCCAGCACTCAGGACCCTGAGCTCAGGACACCTGGGAACCCCGACCAGTTCAAGCTTCATGGAGTGGTGAGACCCCAGCTCTCGCTCTCTCTCTCTCTGTTTTCTTTTCTACCTCAGGTACAACTTGTTAACCCTGACTGGTTTGATCAGGTATAGTTTTCTATATATGACTTTTGTAATCTTTTCTAATATAACTGTTATGTTGATTTAGGCTCTTCTTGTGTGATTATCACTATTATTCAATAAATAACTTTTATGGTTAAGCTGGTTGCTTCCCTCCCTCTCTCTTTGAACTTTACTCTTTTGTGTTTTGGCTTCCCCATTTACTCTGCAGCAACACTCCTCTTACCTAAGCTAAAGATCTCTGTAGAGCCCAAAAATACTGTGGGGTTTGCTCATCAAGTGGGTTACTACCCAAACAATTTTAATGTGAAAGTGGGGACAGGGACGTGCTGAACCTGTGACATACGAGTGTGGCAGCTTGAAAATGCTGTTTGACCCAGTCTGCTGAGTCCAGGGACATATAAGGGTGGCAGCCTGGAAGTGCTGTTCAACCCAGCCTGCTCAGGCTTACTGTATTGCGGTGCAATACCTGTGGCATATAAGGGTGGCAGCTTGGAAGTGCTGCTTGACCCAGCCAACTGAGTCCAGGGACATATAAGGGGTCAGCTTGAGAGTGCTGATTGACCTGGTCCACTCACACTTGCTCTGTTAAGGTGTGTGTGTGTGTGTGTGTGTGTGTGTGCGCGCGCGCGCACGTGCACTTATCTGGTTCTGAGGCTGGAGGAACCCAGCCCTGGAGAACCTGGGTCCTGCAGGACAGCTCCATTGGGAGGGAACTTGCAGAAGGAAGAAATAGAGCTCTGTATGAGAACACAAGTAGTACATTGATAGAATTACAGAACCCTCCTCCCCCCCCGAAGAGTAACCCTAATAATGAGCATACCCCAAAGTAACGGGCAAATCTGGTAACACTGGTGCAGACTCAAGACTACTGTGCATTTGATTTTATGATAAAGGCTGTGATAACAGGTAGAGGGCTAGAGTTGTGTTTTCTTTTAATGAAATTTAGATCCTGGAAAACTATAGCAAAAAAGTCTACATAAAGGCCAAAATTCAATTATCACATTCATATCTCCATGCATGTGGAGGATCAGCATCCCAAATAATTATTCATATATTCAGACTGGAATCAAATGGTCCAGTTTCTTTCTGTTCGTGTTTAATTGTTCCACTGAAAGGCCATTTCATTTATTTAAAAGGCAACCACCATTATAAATGATTACATTAACCATGCAGTTGAAAGATTTAAAAAAAAACCCCACAACCTGTTACACACAGCTCATAGTATTAATACAGTATACTTTCTTCATTTGTCTCCTTGTTAATGAGCATAAGCTGAGTCTTAAGCCTGGTCTACACTACGCGTTTAAACCGGTTTTAGGAGCATTAAACCGATTTAACGCCGCACCCGTCCACACTAAGAGGCCCTTTATATTGGTAGAAAGGGCTCTTTAAACCGGTTTCTGTACTCCTCCCTAACGAGAGGAGTAGCGCTAATATCGGTATTACCATATCGGATTAGGGTTAGTGTGGCCGCAGATCGACGGTATTGGCCTCCGGGCGGTATCCCACAGTGCACCACTGACCGCTCTGGACAGCAATCTGAACTCGGATGCAGTGGCCAGGTAGACAGGAAAAGCCCCGCGAACTTTTGAATATTTCGTGTTTGCCCAGCGTGGAGCTCCAATCAGCACATGTGGCGATGCAGTTAAAAATCAAAATAAAGAAAGAGCTCCCGCATGGACCATGCGGACGTGATCGCTGTAAGGGCAGGCAAATCTGTTCTATCAGCGCTCCGTTACAGAAGATGAATTAAAAAACATTTTAAAAAAATCTCCAGACAGACGCCATAGCAGGGACTCAGCGCACTGCTGCGTGACAAGCGTAACGGAAAGCCAAGGAATCAAATGGACGCTCATGGACTGGAGGATTCAAGCTATCCCACAGTTCCTGCAGTCTCTCTGAAAAGCATTTGCATTCTTGGCTGAGCTCCAAATGCTTCTAGGGTCAAACACAGTGTCCGCGGTGGGTCAGGGCATAGCTCGACCATTTACGCACCCCCCCCACCCACCCCCAGAAGTGAAAGGGAAAACAATCCTCTCTTGACTCTTTTACATGTCACCCTATCTTTACTGAATACTGCAGATAGACGCGATGCTGCAGCACTGAACACCAACATCCTTGCTCCCCCCCGCCATGGGTGCCTGATGGTGCAAAATGATTGGTACCCGTCCTCATCATCAGCCTATTGGCACATGGGGCAGTGCAAAAGGGCTGGTAACCATGCTGACTAGCATCTGTCAGGTTGATCAAGGGCACCTGGCCCTAATTTTTCCTGGTAGATGGTGCAGTATGTCTGATAACCATCATCATAGCAGCAACAGGGGGCTGAGCTCTATCAGCCCCCACCCTTCATGTGTAAAAAAAAGATTCAATTGCCCCTGGACTAGCAGAGGGATGCTGGGCTCCTCTCCTCCACACTCCTTACTGTCCTGTCTGGACTATCATAGCAGCTGGAGGCTGCCTTCCACTCATTTCTCACTAACAAGTCAGTGTGTCTTATTCCTGCATTCTTTATTACTTCATCACACAAGTGGGGGGACAATGCTACAGTAGCCCAGGAAGGCTGTGGGAAGAATGGAATCAACAGGTGGGGTTGTTGCAGGAGCACCCCCTGTGAATAGCATACAGCTCATAATTTCTGCAGGATCTGACACAGAGCAGCTGTGCTCTCTGATACAGTGGTTCTCTAGTACACTTGCCCATATTCTAGGCAGGACTGATTCTATTTTTAGATACCAAAAAGGAGAGATTGACTCTGGGAGTCATTCCCAATTTTGGCTTTTGCGCCTCTGGCTAAGAGCAGCCAAGGGCACTTATGACAGCAGCAAATGGTGCAAAACGACTGGTAGCCATCATCATCTTTTTACCAATTTATGGATTGGTAGATGGTGCAGTATGGCTGGTAACCATCTCTGCTGTCATGCAAAAGCAAAAGCATGCTGCTGTGTAGCGCTGCTGAATCGCCTCTGTGAGCGGCATCTAGTACACATACGGTGACAGTCACAAAAGGCAAAACAGGCTCCATGATTGCCATGCTATGGCATCTGCCAGGGCAATCCAGGGAAAAAAGGCGCGAAATGCTTGTCTGCCGTTGCTTTCCCAGAGGAAGGAGTGACTGACGACATTTACCCAGAACCACCCGCGACAATGATTTTTGCCCCATCAGGCACTGGGATCTCAACCCGGAAATTCCAAGGGGCGGGGGAGGCTGCGGGAACTATGGGATAGCTACGGAATAGCTACCCACAGTGCAACACTCCAGAAGTCGATGCTAGCCTCGGACTATGGACGCACACCACCGATTTAATGTGTTTAGTGTGGCCGCGCGCACTCGATTTTATACAATCTGTTTTACAAAACCGGTTTATGCAAATTCAGAATAGTCCCGTAGTGTAGACATACCCTTAGTTTTACAAGATGCTTAGAATATATAGGTCTGACCACTTGTTGACTTAATCACCTCCAAACAGAAGATATTAGTAATTTCTTTAATTACACTACAATTAATCAAACATTGAAAAATCAGGAAAAAGTGGCTGGTTCCTATGGATTAGACTGCAGTAGTCCCAACAAAGTTCAGCAATTTAGCCTGTAATTTGCAGTAATGCATTTCAACTTGCACTCCAGAACAAAAACCAAAGCTGTATAGCAGATGGTGAGGTTAATGTACTTTTATTTAATACAGCCAAAGCTGAAGTTTAGTGGGAACAAAATATTAACACTAAAGTAAACTTATCAAATGAAATCTTTTTATGAACTTACTATAATCAGTTTAAACCTGCTGCAAAAACACACAGCTGTAAAGTTTCTTAAAAGCCTTGTGGTTTTGACTTTTATTCACCAAAGCAAGTTAGCTTGTATAAACCATACTTTTTCCTCTTTTAGTTTTTTTAGGCATGGATTATTTTTAATTCAGGAATATTAATACAATGACTAAGCAGTAATGTGCACTCTTTACAAAGCAACTGAGTTATGTTTCTTGATTTGTTTTTCTTCATTTTTTAAATTAAGTTGTGACTTGTCATTAACGTTAAGGTAAAAGATTCATCCAATTGATTTTACCAGTTAGCTACCTTGACTTTCCATGGTGTCAGGTGTTCTCTTGACAAATCTCAGACACAGTCCAATGGCTGATTCTCACCTTGAATTTTCTAAGTACCTCCTGACTGGAGGTGCACTTTTCAGCTAATTCATTTATTTCTTGCTTTGAATGGTGTTACAGAATAGAAGTTGCCTTATGTATTTCCTTGATTCTCTCTTCACAGGACCTTCCTGTTATGGAGGGAAAAGTGTCTCCATAGTCCAGAATGGGAGATTATTTGTATCATCATAGGTCCATGACTGCGATTTCTAAGCACAGGTCATCATGGTGCTATACAAACACAAAACAAACAGAAAGTCCCTGCCCCAAGGAGCTTACCAAGCCTGTGCATTTCAATAATATAAAAGGGCTGTTGGCTTAAAGATGGAAACATACTGTTTTGACACTACCATTCAGCATGAGAAAGAAAATAGTTGCACTGCAAGTTCCTTCAGTGTCTTATCCCAGGATGTCCACTCTGTCAGTGCCCTCACATGGCACACCAAGTTCACCTCCATAGGCATCAAGACCCTGCCATCCTTCTTGGATCTCTGGTTCCATTGGTGGCATGACACCATATTCACCGTTTATCTCTACAGTTATTGAACCCTAGCCTTGCCTGGACATCAGCTAAGCACTGCTTGCACACAGGCCATGCTATCCACCATGGCAGCAGACAAGCCTTTGCCATCACATATGCATTGTTTTATCATATGCTAAATGCAACCCACTATTCCTGATAGAGAGATGTGGTGCATCATTCCAGAACTGAATGATAGATCATTCTAGAAGGAAGATGGAAACTTACTATATGTCTACACTGCAGGTGGCCGGGTTCTTCCCAGCCTGGGTAGACAGACACAGACAAGCTCTGCTTGAGCTAACATGCTAAAAATAACAGTGTAGCTGGGGAGAGCATGGGCAGCAACTCAGGCTATCTGCCTAAGTACAATCCTGCCTGGAGCCCCTGCGTAAACACTAGGGCAGCTAACCCTCCTGGTCCAGTGAAGACATGCCCTTCCTGTTTATGCTTTAGAGCTGTGCAGACTGATTCTGCAATTTATTCTCACTGGAGATTATGAGACCAAGGCAAGCAAATGGAAGTTATTCCCAATAGAAAAGGGATTAGGAAAATAGAGACAAATTCAAAAACCAGGTGACAATCTGAAGTTTGGCAACACAGAACAGAACAGAAGTCCCAAACATAGACTGTTTCCCCACATCGAATGTACATAGTCCTTAAAACTCCACTCTTCCTAGCTGGAACCCACACCAACCTATCTGCTGAGAGCCCTTCCACACTGCTTTCCAGTGTCTTCCACTACAGCCCTATTCTGTTCAGCCAGCCACCCCAGCCAAAGTACAACTCCTCTGTTCCCGGGGGGAATCCCCACAGCCTCTACTAGACAATCATTCTTACCAGGGGAGCATTCCTCACTCCTGGGTCCAACTCTCTAGCTGGAAGAAATGAGCAGATAAATCTCAGCTGCTCCCCTACCTTCAGCCCTTAGCTCCAGCTTAGGGGCAGCAAACAATTCCTGCTGCTGTTCCTCCTACCTTCAACCCTCCCTAGCCCTGGCTCCAGGAAGCAACACAGCAAACCCCTCTTATTGCTCTCCTTGCCTTGAGCCATCTTCTGGGAAATCACCTGCTACTTCCTTCCACAGTCCCGAGACCCCTAGTAGCTCTCACCTGCCCCTTCTGACTGTCCCGCACTGCTTTGATTCACTCCCAGCCCCTAGGTGCTGCCCTGCTCTCTTAATTGGCCAGACTGAGAAAACCTGTTCTGACACAGGGCCTACTTCGTTTATTGAGCCCAGCTAGCCGGTAATCTGTGCATAGCAGTGTATTGGAATAGGAAAGGAGAACACAGACCTACCACTGCATGCTTTCCTTGTGTCTTATTCCAAGGTGCTGCAATGTGTGCATTGGCAGTGTTTTGTACAGCCTTGTTTTAGTCCAGTACTCAAATACTTTGTTTCTAACAATACATGCACTTCAGCAAGCTGGAATCTGTTAGTTACTGTGTTCCTATTGGCTAGAAGGGCCTGGCAACAGTAAAAGATTATATGTTTTATTCAGGTTCCTACATCATGCCTCTCATCATAACCAAGTGCATGGATATGCTACTGTTATAGACTGCACCTCTCTTCAATTAGTCTGGTTTTAGCTACTGATGAAAGCATTCAGCTGATAGAAATGCTCTGGCTCCTAAACTGGTGAGATTGGTCATTTGATCTTTTATCACAATTTGGAAACCTTTCTTTGTTTAGAAAAAGGTAAAGGCCACTTTGTGCCTTGCTCTTGGGTGGGTGCTCCAGGGGAAAGAATAGTTTAAGGGGAGTAGGGAGAAGACAGGGCCATGTCTACTCTCTACCCCATGCACTTTGCAGCTGCAGAAAAGACAGTGTGCTATACCAAAAACTCTCATCCTCAAATCGCCAACACTCTCCATCTTCCGCCTCCACCATCTCCCCACATCTAAGTTCCATCTCTCAACCTTCTGGCTCCCTCCATGCCCTTTGCATCTATTCTCCTTTTTCTGCTTACCCACTGGTGCTCCCTCTCCTTCCAATTTTTAAAAGATTAAATTTTCAATAGGTGTCTTGTGATACTAGCAATATCTATGGTGTAAACCCCACACCTTGAATAATATTGTTCATGTAGGAGTCTCTTCCAGTGTACTAGCTTGGGATACTGCATACCTTGCCAAGTGTGTTGTCGTCTTGCTCCCTCTTCCCACAACCTCATGTTCCTTAGGGCCAATCAGTATTGTGCATTATATTAGCTCTTTATACTCTTTCTTCACTCACCTGTGTTGGTTTTTATATGTTCATTTACATTCTGTTTTCATCTGTAAAATGTGTACTTCCTTTTATCAGTTTCGCTGCTGCACCATAAGTTTGACCACAATCATCTTTACTTTTCCCATCCATTTAGCAGTTATCATCCAGGTAACACAGTAAGGTTACTCAGTAGAAATGCTGATATCTTGATGAATATCTGTTGGGTTAAGCAAACCACTACATGCCACTAGTGGAGTCAGCTCATACCCACTGACTTTTATATTTCAAACACCACTATAAATGTTCAGCACTGACTCCTGTAGCATAGCTCGTTGCAAACAAAGAGGAAAACAGTGCCAGAGGATCAAACCTCAGCATTATGACATACAGTGTTGATGGAAAGAGTTATACTCTGGGCAAATAATTTAACAACATGCTGCTTCAATGAAAGCCAACATGAGTAAAAATACTGTGCAACTTTTTACCAGCTCTCTAGGAAGAAGCATTGATGACAAGAACAGAAAAAAGCTTCTAAAATTCCTTATGTGTTTGCTAACCTTGAAGAATCACTAACAGCTATGGAAAAACTACGGAAGATTCTCTTTGTAGAAATGATGTAGAGGGAAGGGGGAGGGCTGTACATATGTATGTACACACACACACACACACACACTAATTTTCCTCATTATAAAATAATTCTTGTAACCTTTTTTGAACAGCTCTACAGATGAAGCCAAGAGGAAAACTCAGAAAATGTATATTCAGTTCCTGGCTCTGCCACAGACTTCCTGTGGCCTTTAGACAAGGCAGTTCATCTTCCTGTACCCCAGTTCCCCACCAGTAAAATGGAGATAATGAAACTTCTCTACCTCCCAGGCAGCACTGGAGTGGTGCTGGTATGCTTGGGAATGGCATTCTGGCACGTTTTGGGGGGTGAGGGGGAAGGAACTGGAACAACATCTTGTACTTCTGAGAGGGTCACAAAAAAAGGAGGGCCCATCTCTGAGCAGAGACCTAGCAGCCACAGCCTACCCTCTTGGCCATGCCCAAGACAGCAACGCCAGGCGGCCCCGTGGCTAGGGACCCACTGCCCCTACCAGAGGTAATCCTTTCCCCCCGCCCCCAAGTAGGGAGCCTTTACTGGAGTGCTGGCACTGTGGGATAGGAAAGGAGGGAAGGTGGCTTCAGGCCAGATACTAGAGGCACTGGGCTCCAGGGCTTCCCCCTAAGCTCTTCAGACTGCTTCCTGCCATGGTTCTGGGGACCTGGGCTCAGAATGTTCTAGTGCTTCCTTCTCTGGTGCAGGGGGAGATAGTTTCCAGCCCTGCGGACCCTCAACACCCCATTTCCTGTGGAAAGCCGCAGCATCCAGGCTGCAGCGCCCCACCTCTTCTCTGCTGCCCACACAGAGCATGGGGCTTGGGAGTGCCAGGGTCACCCCTTACAGCCTGGCACTCTGGCAGGGACTCTCCCATTCGTCAGGGATGCAGGAGCCCCAGCCTGTTACCTCCTGTGTGGGTGGCGGATCTAGGGTGACCAGATAGAAAGTGTGAAAAATCGGGACGCGGGGGCGGTAATAGGCACCGATATAAGAAAAAGCCCTAAATTATCAGGATTGTCCCTATAAAATCAGGACATCTGGTCACCCTAGGCAGATCCCTGCCTGCACGGCCACTCTGTGCTGTTGTCTGAGGCATGGCTGGGACCGAAGGCGGCAGCTACTGAGTCTCTGCTCAGAGCTGAGTCCCTGCCAGAGCTGAGCAAGGGAGAGGCCCGGGACCTCTGCGCTCCCTTCATTGTACCCCTGTCCCTGCCTCCCCTATGGTCAGTGCTGTTGTCACCCCTTCTTGCCCCGCAGGTGTGGGGATGGGGAGGGATGTCCTTTACCAATGCACTGGATGAAGAGTCCTGACAGAGGCCCCAATGAACAGTGAACAGGCCTGCTGGCAGAGGTATAGTTCCACACACACTTGGTCCACTCGACCCATATCAACAAGATTCCAGCAGAGAAGTGAGTTCTGGCACTTCCTTTTTAGGACTTGAACACTGTTCCCAGGGGTGTTATGAGGGTAAATCTATTATTGTCTTTGAGGCACTCAGATACTCTGGGAGCCACTGGGGACTGAGAGTTGAAATCTGGCTTGGAAATAGTCCTCACTAGGGAGAACTGTTTTTGCCTGTTCTAGAGAAATCTGTTTTTTAGTTGACTGAGTTATGCTCCATGACATTGCATACACAGCTTGTGCAGTAGATTTTTTTTCACTAAGTAAGTAAGGCATGGAGCTAAGAAAAGATTGCATGGCTAGCTTAGCTGTATACTGAAAAGTCTATTCACACATAGTGAGAGTTCCTAAGGCATTTGTAAAGTGCTTGGGCAGACACCCGCGTCCTCCCGCAGTCTCACCTCTATGCTTTTAGGGCTCCATTTTGCTGAAGCTCCTGTCAAAGAAACTACCACAAAAGGGAGGAAGATGGGTCTTTGTGGCCCTGTAAGGAGCTGAGGGGTGCATTCCTGCACACTTGCTAAATTGCACTGGCAGAGGTCCTGCTCAGATACAGCTTCAGAGCTGCACAGCAACTAATGTTTGCAAGAGAGTGGTTCTCTCCTGCCCACCTCATAAAGTGCACAGAATAAGAGATCTCTTCTCGTGAGCCAGGGCCGTGAGGTAGTCTCTAGCTAAATAGTTCCAGATGATTGAATTTACATACGTGCTATTGTTTTATTTGAAACATAGCATATGATCGTGTAATTAAAGATTATATTAAAATGCATATGCACAGAGGATAGGAGCTGACATACAATCCTGATGCTTTCAATGTCATTTTGCTGTATGAAAGCAAGAGAATGAAGAATTAGTATAAAAAGAATATCATCTCCCATTCTTTTAAATTACCAGGAATGCATCTGCATGCAGAATCTTTGTTTCTTAATCATTCATCCAGCTGACCACCCAATATCACAAATAGAGAATTATAATATCATTATCATCTCCACTGCAACTAAATGACTTTACAAAAGTGATGGCTTCAGGTCAAGAGTAAACAGTGGGAGCCGATGAACCCATCAGGAACAAACATTCTATATACATGCAAATGTAGAAGACAACTACAGAAAAAATATTATCAGTTAGCAGAATTGTCCACAAACAGAATGTATCTTTACTGTGTTTTCCACTTGCCACCAGTGCAGCTTTAGATATTTCAACAACAATAAAGGTGTCACCTGGAAAATATAAGGTCACACTCAGATTCATAGAAGCGCTCTTCTGGTTATTATATTGAAAACAAAATAAATATCATAGCATGATGAGACTCGAGCTGCAGACAGCTTTTCAAATGAAAAAACTTTAAACCCTATCTTAAGGAATCTTCCTTTTCTCAGGAGCCTCTAAGCTCCCACCCTGCTGTTGTAGTTCAGCTGTATTTTTCTTTATACCATCTGATATTACCAGACACTTGCTTTTATCAAGGTGGCTACTTTATCAAGACTTGCTTGACCAGTGTGCCTGCTGAAGTGGGACATCTCCCAAGGAGCCAGTTTAGTCTAATGATAGTGAATAGAAATGAATTCTGCTTAATTGGGGAAAAATAAATTCTGCTGAATGGGGACACATCCAACCAGTGCCAAGTGGATAAGTGGCCCTTATCAAGGTGTTAAATACGTATGAAATTCTGAGCTCCCATCTTTTCATACAAAAAATGTCAAATGAACATAGAGAAAGAAAAAACAAAGATCAAATAAACATGACGGATTCATGAAATAGCATTAAGATCAGGATATTATTTTAATTTTTGGTTTTGGGGACTAAAGTTTAAAACAGTGTCTTCTCTCTGAGTTGCCCTGGTTAAGTGGATTCTGCTGTATTTATGTTACACTACCCATTAGTTATTAATTGGATCCTTTTACTTTATTTGCTGTCAAACTGTCATCACAGCAGCTCCCTTGTCTGTATGTGTTGCAGCAGTCTGTGCTACTCGCTACATATTAAATTGTAGCTGCACAAGCTGCCCTGAATAAGGAGTGTCATGTAGCTGTAACTGGCCCAGGAATAATAGCTTGTTTCCTGGTTTCCCCTTTCCTCCAAAGGTAACATAATGTTTTTCAGGGTGGAAGGAATCCTTGGCCTTCCTGCCAGTGCCAGCTGTGACCTATTAGCTGGAACTATTAAATGGAGGAAATGGAGAAGAGGCTCCACCCATTCCTGCCCCTCTGGAGAGAGTGGGGAGTAGCATCCTGTAGCAGGGTGGATCCTGCTCCTGCCCGAAGGGGTTTAAAAAGTGGCCTGGCAGGGCTTGAGAGCCCTGCTCCAAAAAGCTGGGCTGATTGGGGAAGTGGCTGCAGCTGGGGGCCATGCCCCAAACTGAGGAACAGGGCCTTATAAGAAGGCAGGGAAGCCAGGAGCCCAGACAGTCTCTCTCTGCCTTCGGAGAGGGATGGGCCCAGTGCAGCAGGGCTGGGGAAGGCTGAGGAGCCGGGGAGCTCCAGCCTAGAAAGCCCCAGGCTGCGGCCTAGCGAAGGGCCAATAGGTACTGGGGGTTGCAGAGGGCAGCCCAGGGGTAGGACAAAGCAGCAGGTCCAAACCCAACTTTGCCTGTGATGAGTTGGCTGATACTGCAGTCTGCCCCAGAGTGTGGGGCTAGACAATGACTGGCAGTAGCCAAATACTGAGGCAAGGTAGGGATAGAGGGTGGGGGTTTTCCTGAGAGAGAAAGGGAGACCCAGAGAGAAAGGGGTTGCTGCTAGGGGGCAGCACCCCATGCAAAAGGGCACCGGGGTCCAGGGAGGGACTCGGGACAGAGGACAGGCGGATCACCGGCCTGCAGAGGGCGCTCCGAATGCTGGACTGAGCTAATTCCCGGAGTGACCAGTAGGAGGCGCCGCGGGGGTGAGTCCGACCGTCTACACAGCCCCATGATCTTAACAGTAATGCAGGTATCCCACACAAGGGATTAAGGGAATGTCTTATTCCCCCCTCCCCCACAATATCCTGGTGCGGGCATGTAGGGCAAGTAAGGCCATGTCTACACTACAAAATTATGTCGACCTAACTTACATTGTCATACGGCCATCACAGTTATACATACTTGTGTGTATGCACACTTGGCTCCTTGTGTTGGCGATGTGTGTCCTCACCAGGAGTGCCTGTATCAATTGTATTGTCATTGTGGGGCATTGTGGGATGTCATAGAATCATAGGGCTGGAAGGGACCTCAGGAGGTCATCTAGTCCAATCCCCTGCTCAAAGCAGGACCAACACCAACTAAATCAATGTCTCCTGAAAGCCAGTAACAATCGATGTAAGCAAGCATAGTCAACACTGACACTGTGTCAACCCAACAACATTGATTGTGATTCTATGCCTCTTGGGAGGTGGTATTACTATATCAACATAGAGAGGCACTTATGTCGGCAAGAGCCAAATGTAAATGAAGACACTTCCACAGCTAGTTTGATGCAAGGCAGCTTCATCGACCTAACCATGTAGTGTAGACCAGGTCTAACAATCTTACTTGCTCTTTAAGCCATGAGTCCCCTCGTAGGTGATAACAGAGTGGGAGTGATGGAATGTAATTAGAATTTGCCTCTGTTCTTTGGGGTTTACCAGGTGCTGTTGCTCTTCCTTGGTTTTATTGAATATAGAAACCTGAGCCTCTTGAACTTCACTAGAAGGAGAGAGGTTATGATTGAAAACATAGTCTGTTCATGTATGGGCAACTGAGCTGAGATGAGGTCAGACCAACTTTCTCCTCACCTAGTAGCAGAATGGACTCTTAAATTCAACAATCAGTCCCTTTATGAAGGCTTGGGAAAACAGCCTTTGCTTATTTTTTTAATTCAGGATCTTGGTTATGCATCCTGTGAGTCTTAACACTGTTATCCATAGATCTGGCAAATATCTTAATCCTATCTCAAATGGCATCCACTAGAAAGTCTATGATTAGCACAGAACAGGCCAATTCCTGCCTGGCCATTTTCAATATTCTTTTAAACTACATTATTTCCAGATAAATCTTTTAGGGAAAGAAGGTGAACTCTGTAAACAGAAGAGTTACTGAGAACGGTCACCATACCTCTTCAGACTAACAGTCCTACTCCTTTCATAATGCACTCTCCATCTTTATGCTGGAAGGATCAGAATGGAAGGCAGTTCTTTCTCAAGGGATATAAAATTCCTTTGAATATCCAGCTACATGAGAATCAATTTTAAGCACTTAGCCCCACTTTTTTCCTATGGCAATATTCACAGCTTGTTATTTTTTGGGTAAAGCATACTTACCATTGCTTTAACGTACCCCACACATCCACTATTCTCTCTTCCAGCTCACAGGCAGTAGGATATGGCCTTTCTCTTTTTTTTTTCTTTTTTTTTTTTGAGAGAGAGAGAGAGAGAGAGAGAGAGAGAGAGAGAGAGAGGGGGCGGGGCGGGGCGGGGGCTTGGGCATAGTTTTAGTGAGGATGAGACCAAATGTAATTGGGTGGGTTTTCTCCTCTTCATTAAAAAAAAGCCCGTTAAGGAAGTATCTTCTCACTCTGAATCTGTCTCTGAGGAGACAGAAGGGAGAGGTCACATTTCTCCTCAGGAGAGTTGTGCTTTTATTTCATTGGTGTACACGAGAGTGCTGCTCTGTAGACCATTTATGTGGCCTGGTGAGAAAAGGGGAACTTATCCCTTGGTTTAAGTGACAGATGGCCTCCTTTGAAGACATTCCTTTGGCCTCCAGGGCGGTTTTGTTAAAAGCTAATTTGGGGTTTCAGGTTTCCCATCAGTACTTACCTCCTTTCTCCCTGAAGACTTCCCTTTTTCAGATTTGCTGCTCACTGGTGGGCAGCCTGCCCTTTTGGAAGCTGGAGAAGGTGCACCTTGATCTCTTGGTTTAAGCCACTCCTTACATTTCAGGTTGAGGAAGCCAAGTCAAAGTTCCTCTGGCAGAGTTGACTGAAGGCCTAGAGGTAGTGCAGAAGAAACATTTCCTTTTTCTTCAACCGTTTTGTCACCAATCAACAGAAAACATAATTGCTTCTGGGGAGAGTGCTGGTGGCACATCAGCACAGAAAAGAGTCACAACTTACACTGGAGCTTTATGTGAAGATTGCAGCTGTGACATGTCAAGTGGGAGTGTCTCTGCTTCTGTTTGACCATCTACCTCCAGTCCACACACCTGGAGAGGAGAAGCCCTTCAGTCCACATAGCGGAAGCACTAAGAGCAGAGGTTTACCAACCCAGACACCATAAGTTCTCAAGACTGCCCAGTTGAACCTGAACATTGTCCTTGATTGTTCATTTCAAAATAATTATGTCAAAAAATTGCACATGCATTTATTGCAGATGAGAACCTTGTCTTCATGAAAAGAACTGTACATGCAAATAGATACTTACACATGGTGTTGCATAATTTGAGCATGCACATATGAGATTCACAGGTACAATAGAAGGATGTACACATTTTGCAAAAATAGCTTAAGTACCCACATTTAGAAAAATTGTCCCTTGGTCAAAATTGTCTCTCAGATATACGTGTATAACAATTTTTGAAATGTAGATTCTGGATTTACACCAATATTGTAGAATTGTAGGATTGGAAGGGACCTTGAAAGGTCATCTGGTCTAGTCCCCTGCACTCATCATGGCAGGACTAAGTATAACTGAGATCAGAATCTGGAACAAAGGAAATTGTTCTTATGTATATTCTGGAGCCAGAACTGAGCACTTAGTATCTTGTTTTCTCTGTTGACCTTAACAGAGTTTGTCTTTTCCAAGGCTTGTGAGTGAGAGTGGACAATGTCGAGAAACATTTTAAATATACAAACACATTTGCTTCCAGGTGTTTGTCTGGACTGAAACCTCTTGAAATAAGGAAGAAATGTTATGCCTCTTCAAATCTTTTGCACACATTGAAGTAAAATGATACTTTGCTTGAAGGGCACGTTCTCCAGCTGAGTGTGCAAGCCATTAATGAATCTGAATGAAAGGTTGTTTCATTTTTATAGATCCAACTTCTTTAAAATTGTTATCCTGTTGCCACACAAATTTTGATTACTTTGTGTTCAAAAAGCAGAGTGCAAGCTTTGTTAGCATGAATCCCTTTTCCTGCAATGCATTAAGCATTTTTACCCAGAATGTAAACAAACACTTCCGAGGGGCATTTGGCAAGAGTGTACAACTCCCAAAGTCAATTACTCAGATAGAGATTAGGATGAGATAACTCCAACAGAAGACAAGAAACCCACTTAGAAAGGATGAGAAAGTCAAGGAGTTCTGGGAATCAACAGAACTATCAAAACATGTAACAAGTTATAGCACTCCAAAAACCAGACATCAAACCTCAACTAATCACATTTACAGTAAAATTGTCCTTTTAGATGTACAAGCGATTCAATGTGAACACCATATTTATGGATTTACTCTAGATGCCTGAATAGATAAATTAACTTTTTAGTAGAGTGTGATGTGTCTAATCAGCACTGGATCCTCCTGGATTCTTGTTAGAGCTGGTCAGGAGTTTTTCAACTAATTATTGGGGTTTTTTTCCTCATCAGAAAATGCTGATTCATCAAAACCAAATCTGTTCTCAGGATAGGGTAAATTTTGACACATTTTTCAACTCAGAAAAAAAGTTTGTAAAAAAAGTTTTGAAATTGTAAAAATGCTTCAAATTGACATCAAAGTGAAAAAGTCTGGTTTTCCCATTTGAAATGGCTTTTCGTTTTGAAATTTAAGCTAATTATAACAAAATAAAATGGTCAACATCTAAATGAAATGTTTCAAAATGATCAAAACAAAACATTTCAGTTGATCCAGACTGAATTTTTTTTCCTTCAGATTTTCAATGTGTGAAAAATTTGTGATTTTGACTTTTGTCCCACTTTGGGACACGATACCCAAACTTTCACAAGATAAAAAAAATTTCCTTCCCAATTCTAATTCTTGTGCCAAACTCAGGATATAAAGTTTTCAAAGGCTTCTTATCTAACCACTTTTTCCATCTTCCTGATAATCTTATAGATATTGTATATTTTGCATGTGAGCTGTGAACAGACCTCATATACTCAAGAAAAAATGGGATCTCCTGTGCTCATAAAACAATTTTATTGTGTATGGAAATAAGTATATATGCAGTTGCACAATTTGTGGGTGAAAACACAAGGTTTGTATGTACAACAAAAGTGTGTACATGCAAATGTTGTAACTTCACCCACTGTAGCAAGTTTTCGTCAACTTCAAACTTTCTTCATCACATACAAAATAGCCATATCTAATTTAATGTATTTTTTCACAAATACATGAATTAGGCTTCCTGCAAAGCATTTTTTCTACTTCAAAGTTTCGTTCCTCAAACTAGCTGAAGCTCTGAAGTGCCACCAAATGTTGGCAAGACTCAAAGCATGTTTTACGCACAGGTTGCAGCCACTCATTTCTCATCCAATAACTCCCACTGACGTGGTTCGAAAGGGATATGACCAGATCAAACCTTGTGTTCCCAGAATGAAACAGGAATGCTTAGCTGCTACTTCTCATAATATATTTGTCTGTGTTTTCAACATGGGTAACATACTCTGATCAAATATTGTACACTTCTTTGAAGGACAACATAACAACCCTATACCAGAGCAACTGTAATGTCACTGTAAATATTGACCCGGTCACTCTGTGCACCTCAAATAAAGATTCCAAACAATTATGTTTGCTTAAATATTAGGAAACAATTTTATCCAACAAGTTAAAATTCTCAGCAGTAAATCGCACCCAGTGTTGTCCCATTTTCCTTCAACATAACAGCCTTCCAAGATCAAAATAAGCTCCCTAGTCAAATACACTTCAGCTTCGCCAGATGAAATTTCCAGCTAATCCCTTTTACTGTGGAAAGAAGTGGGCTCCAGTGAGAGGGTGCTTTAAATGTGTGTGTGAGATAGTAAAACTAGTCTTCATGTTTAACACACACCACAAAACACTTACTCCCCTTCATGTTAGGATAAAAGGCCAGCACAAAGCAGTAAACCATAACTGGCTCCCACAATCATAACTGACTGCTCCGTAAAGTGGAAACCAAGACAGCATGAAAACTATGGCACAACAAACGTGAATGTCACAAAAGGCACTACCATAATATGTTATCACCTGAACACAATGCCATAAAAAACCCATACGACACCTACCACATGCTCTATGGGAAAGTGAAAGACACAAACTACATGGCCAGCCTGCTGTCAGGGAAAATTCCTAACTGATTGCAAAATGAACTGTCAGCAATAACTCTGGGTACACTGTTAAGTACTAATTCAACTAGTTACAGCATTGCCCAGGGAACAGTTGTACTATCTCTGATTGTGAATGGCTTGCCAACTACAAAAGCAGTTTCTCCTCCCTTGGTTTTCACACCTCAACTGCTAGAAGAGGGCCTTATCCTCCCTGATTGAACTAACCTCGTTATCTCTAGCCTGCTTCTTGCTTGCATATATATACCTGCCCCTGGAAATTTCCACTACATGCATCAGACAAAGTGGGTATCCACCCATGAAAGCTCATGCGCCAATACATCTGTTAGTCTATAAGGTGCCACAGGATTCTTTGCTGCTTTTACAGATCCAGACTAACATGGCTACCCCTCTGATACTTGACATCTCTTACCGTTACCAGCTGACTGATGATCAGAAAAAGGAGACAGGGCAAGCTTGATTTCGCACCAACAGGGAGCAGGAATGTGCTGCAAAGGCCAACAGAAATTTATATTCAATATTGCTATGCCTATATGTACAGCACATATGGGATAAAATCTATTCACCCAGGAGGGCCTACTCAATCCCCAGCGAATTGCAGAAGTAACTCTTTGCCCTTCTGGAGAGTACAGTGGGAGGGGAATGAAGCATTGTGCTAGCTCCAATGGGACATCCATAAAGGCAACAAGCAGGATACAAGTACAGAAATCCATGTAACTCCCATCCCTTCCCATATGCCTGTCTAAGCCAATCAGCAGACCAGAGATAATTCATCTTTGGTGCCAATCTTCTAAGGATATGCCAAAGCATGATCAGCATTCATGCAGTGATGTTAGGATATAGATATTCAGGCCAGTCTGCAAAGGCCTATACTTTAAGAATTTAGGTGTATTCTTATCACTTAGCTAGTTATAGAGGTATAAAAGAGAGAATCAGAATCACTGTCTGTCTGTGTAATGGCCTTCTCTCATTGTGACAGGCTAAGGCCTTCAGCTAAGCAGCAGAGGCAGCCATAAGCTGGGAAGTGTATGGTCACATCCTCACATTCCAAACTAGTCACATTGAAATAAGGTGCTATTGGGTTTTTAGGAATACTATCCTGTCCTGATATTCCTATCACCTCCAGAGAAAGGGAAGAGCCTAGAAGATGTACATTGGTAGCATCCTGTCTGGCAAGAACTCACTTATCAATAGCTGGGATGTGAAATCCTCATTTCTGTATTGTTCTATCACTGTAGTCTCCACTTCCCTATTGTTTGTCTGTATAATCTCTGTCTGGTTCTCTGATTGTTTCTGTCTGCTGTATAATTAATTTTGTTGGGTGTAAACCAATTAAGGTGGTGGGATATAATTGGTTAAATAACCATGTTACAATATGTTAGGATTGGCAGGGGTGGCTCTAGGTATTTTGCCGTCCCAAGCATGGCAGGCAGGCTGCCTTCGGCGGCTTGCCTGCGGGAGGTCCCCAGTCCTGCGGATTCGGCGGCACGCCTGTGGGAGGTGCGGGACCCACACAGGGACCCTCCGCAGGCATGCCGCCGAAGGCAACCTGCCTGCCGCCCTCGCGGCGACCGGCAGAGCGCCTCCCATGGCTTGCCACCCCAGGCACGCGCTTGGCGTGCTGGTGCCTGGAGCCACCCCTGAGGATTGGTTAGTTAAATTTCAGTAAAATGATTGGTTAAGGTACAGCTAAGCAGAACTCAAGTTTTACTAGATAGTCTGCAGTCAATCAGGAAGTAGTGGGGCGGGGGGGAACTGGGAACAGGGACTGGGGATGGGGGAATTGGGATCATGTTTTGCTAAAGAGGGAAATGGGAACAGGGAATGGGAACAGAAACAGGGACACAGGCAAGGCTCTGTGGTGTCAAAGCTGGGAACGGGGACAGTAAGGAAGGAAACTAAAATCATGCTTGCTGGAAATTCACTCCAATAAACATTGAATTGTTTGCACTTTTGGACTTTGGGTTTTGTTGCTCTCTGTTCATGTGAGAAGGACCAGGGAAGTGAGAGGGTGAAGGAATAAGCCCCCTAACAAGTGAGATGTATTATAATGGTTCCATAGATATTGCTGTGGTTCGGAATTATCAGAGGATAGTTTATATTGTTAATGGAGTGTCTGAGATGATGTACACAGAAATGGTACTGTTTCCATCTGGACATCTTGTCAGGTACAATGTGGTCATAAGCCTGACACAATGTCAGTGGAAGGATTTTTTTTTATGAGAGTGGCTCACACACTGTTGTATTGACATCGTAACAATAAGGCACCTCAAACACAATGCAAGAGTCATTAATGTAAATAACAGTTGGTTTGTTTGCTTTTCATAAACATGTCTAACCACTTTGCTTGTTTTCTATGCTTTGAATTGAATATTTATTCATTGAATATAAACATATTGCTAAGGTTTTTACTCAAACCACCAATAACATGGAAATCAAAAGCTAGGTGTATCAACAGGCTGTTCCTAGGTACTGTGCAGCACATGCAGGATAAAATTCACTCATCTAGGAGGGCCTACCCAAGGTCCTGTGCATTGCAGAAGTAACTCCTTACCCTTCCGGAGGCTGAGGTGGGAGGGGAGTGAAACATTGTGCTAGCTCCAAGCAGGCTTTATGGTATTGGGTGAGGATTAAGGGAGAGGCCAATGGAGCTGAGACTAAATAGAGTCAGTGGCCTAAAACTTGCCATTAGGGTATATCTGTGCAACAACCACTATCACAGCATATGGGTTACAGCGGTGGCTGCATTAGGGTTGCTTTCCTGAGGGCTGTTGAGTGAACTCCAAGGCTCACTTAATCCCCCACAAAGCCCAGTTGCTGAGGCTGTGTGGGGAGAGGGCTGAATTTCACCTATGGTGCACAGAACACAGTGAGCAAAGAGGTGTGTGTTTGCCTTGTTTGATCTGTTCGTAACTTGAGAGGAAAGCTTACCATTATTTTAGTACAATTATTGCAAGCACATTTCAGAAGTGATATTATGCTTACACTATTATTTCTTCCAATGGATTAAAAAACATCTCCAGAGACCAAAAAGAAGTAAAAGGATTGTTTATAAATAAAGAGAAATAGCCACTCAGCACATCCAGGGTAATTCTATATAAAGAGTTTCGACGGTCTGTATTGAGCTTAATGACTTTCTCTGCCAAGAATGTCTCATGACATGATTTGCACTAAATACACCATTCTGCAAAATTCTACTTAGGCAAAAGTTCATCTTCCAAAGAAGGCATGTAGTCAAGAAAACTAGATGACAACCAATTTTTCATGTTTCATTGTTCTTGCCTTTGAGCTTCTAGGTGAGGTTTTTTATAGCATCACCTAACAAAAGAAACAGGTCAAAGACAATTCAAGAAGTTCAGGAACTAACAATAGTTGAACACTAAGTAACACAATCACAGTGTAATTCAGTTCAACTTCCTCGGGGAAGGGACTATACCAAAAAATAGCTATAAACTGCTTTATTAAAATCACGAGAGGAAACAAAACTCTAAACTTTATAAATCTGAATTAAAAAAGGAAGCAGCAGCAGTTAGTAAAACAGGACATTTAAATTCAAAAGTGAAGAAATTAAAATCCTAACACTGAGCACAAAGGCTACTCAAGCACTTTGTGATACAGCCACTGATGGTATGCATCCCCGTAAACAAAAAAAGGAAATATGAAGGAGGCAAGGAAAAGTCTATTATGGTTAAATGGTACAGTCCAATTGGTTATTCAAGCCAAACATCTTCAGAAAATGGAAATCCAATCCTACCCAAACCATTAGAAAGAGGCATAGTTCATGGTAGGTGAAATTTAAGATGGAAATTAGGAAGTGGAAATTTGAAGAGCAAATACTCAAAGATATAACAACAAATAAATTCTTCAGGTAAAATTGTGGCTCTATTGAAGTCAATGGGAGTTTGGCCATTGTCTTAAATGGATCCAGGATTTCACCCTATAAGTATATCAGAAGCTGGAAAAGTTTGAGAAAATTATTGGATCTGGAAAACCATTATGGAGTAAAGGGAACAATTAAAGAAGCTAAGGAAATGTCAGATACACAAAATGTATTTATTTTCATCAATTTTCCCCACAGGGGATGTTGAGAAGATACTTGCTTTTTGCAAGTAAAAATACTGATGCTGTATCACAGATAGTGGTGTCAGAAGAAGAAGTGCTGGAACAAACTGATAAAAAACCATCCAGTCACTGGGCCTGGCAGGTATACTGCCAATAGTACTGAAGGGACTTAGAAATGAAATAGCTGAGTTGCTAACAAAAGTATATACTATTTCATGTGTCATGATTATTCAAAAAGACTGGAAGGTAATAAATTTTGTACATCATTTTTAAAAAGGCACTGGTATGCTCCTGGGACTTACAGTCCGGTCAGCCTTACTTTTGTACATAGGTGCTGACTCTGGGGGTGCTCCTGGGCTGGAGTATCCACAGCAGCCAGCTCCCCACCTACCCCCCAGCGGCTGCCATCCACCACAAACATCTGTTTTGCGGTGTGCAGGAGGCGCTGAGGAGGGAGGAGCATGGATGGGGCGCACTCAGGGAGGGGGCAGAACTGGGCAGGAAGAGGCAGGGTGGGGGTGGAGCAGAGGCAGGAAGAGGTGGGGTGGGGATGGGGGCTTGGGAGAAGGGATGGGGTGGGGCTGGAGCGGGGCCAGGGTGCAACGGGGGTGAGAAGAGGTGAGATGGGGGTGGGAGTTTGAGGGAAGGGGTCAGGTGGGGGTGGGACCAGGGGCAAAGCAAGGGGTTGAGCACCCCCAGGTACCAAAGGAAGCCAGCATCTGTGCTTTTGTACTTTGAAAAATTAATTGAAATAATAATTAAAAATAGAATTACATGATAGAGAGGTTGTGTAAAAGAAAACCATGCCTCTCAATTCCCAAATTCTTTGAGTGTGCTCGTATTAAAAATGTATCAAAGAAAACTGGTTGCTATAAATTATTTGAATGTTCAAAAAGTCTTTGATAAAGACAACAACAAGACACTGTTAAAGAAACTAAGCAGTCCTGGAATGAGACTAAATGGTGCTCTGTTTGGGCTGAAATTTCCCACCCTGGGTGTCTGCCTCAGGTTGTACTCTTTTTTTATTATTATTTAAATAAGATTACATCTGAAAACAAGATTATGGAAAAATACAATGTTTTGCCTATGTCAAAAAATACTTACTATTGTTACAGTGAGAAGCTCTAGCGCCTTCATGCCTTGGAGTAATTGAAATGATGTTAGAAATATACCTTTTGCAGTTCCCATGCTAATCCACCCACATTTAGTCAAGTTATAAGCATTTGATAAATCTCACTTCATACATGCTCTGTAGAGACTTGTTAAAGTTTGGCCATGAAATTCTCCAACTATACTGTCTGTACAGTGCATGCTGAAGCCAACGGCTGCAGGGAATGAGCAGGCCTTTCGTTGCAATTAGTATTCCTGAATGCTATGCACCACTGTGGGGCGGGAGCACAGAAACTAAGAGCAGAGGGACTGCCTCTCTTGTGCTCTCCATGCCATCTGCTGGTGCTGACGAAAAGTGGAGGCAAGAGCTGTCTGATTCAAATGCAAGGAGGACAAGAGTAATGACTTCTTGAGGTTCCTCCAAGCCCTACATATCTATGATTCTATGAAGAGTGGGACATGGGAGAAGGGTGGCAGATGTAGTAAATGTGGACAAGGAGCCTTGGAGGGAGACTAGGGAAAGAAGTGTAAGGAAAGGAAAATGGAAATTGGATGAGGAGCATGGGTGTGGGGGGGAGGCTGGGACTAGTGGTGGGGTGGGGAAGACTGTGTTTGGATGAAAAATCCAGGTTGGGAAGATGGGGATGACTGGACAAGGATACTGCAACTGGGATAAGAAATCCAGGTTTGCAGGGTGTGGAAAATATGGGACTGGTTGGGCAAGAAGGTTGGACCTGGGATGAAGAGCGTCTGGGGGTGGAGACTGAGACTGACTTGCCTAAAGAGATTGGGACCAGGCTTGGAACAAGGAGCTGGGAGTAGGGGGACAGGTTGAGGGGAACAGGGCAGAAGGCTCTGTGCCCACTAGAACACACTCCCCTCCAGAGCCTGGAATGGAACCTAAGAATCCTGAGTCTTCAGTATTCCTCTGCTGCCATTGAATATCTGTGAAACTCACTGGCAAAACATGAGTCTCATCGCCCTCTGCTGGCTGGCTCCCCCACAGAGGATAACTGCTATCATAGAGGATGATACTACTACTATCAGTTATTCCTTTAGCTCAGGTGGCAGAGGTCTGTGCAGTGAATCTAAAGATTCCAAACCTGCAGATGAACAATGTTGGTGTCAATATGATGCCACATAATGGAATTCCTATGTTTTCAGTTTGCTTTTCTAAAAAGTTAGGAAATTGCACGCACAAAACTATATTAAAAGAACACTAAGGTTGCACAGTCAAGAACCTCAAATGCAAATTCACTTTGGAAGTGAATTAAGATAAACTGAATTAAGACCAATTAATTCTGAATGAGAGTGTCCACACAGGGGTTTAATACAGTTTAATTAATCCGCTTTAATCTCACACCTCTTGAGTGTCCCCTGGCAGACAAGCCCTAATATATACTGTATGGAACAATTTGAAAGCGAGAGAAAGAGATTGCTAGATTTAACTCTAACTATTCAGGAAAAAGACTGGGTGTTATAGTATGTTCATTGCACATCTCTCAACGCACAGTTTTGGTAAAAAAAAAAAAAAGCAAACAAAATGCATAGCCACCTTTCTGCTTCTCTCCCGGTCCCACAATGCTGGAGCTGGTCTGGAACTAAACCAACCCCGCACATAAATTACTGCAGCAATGGGCTGCTCATGCCACCTGGAATGGTCCCTTAGGAACTGTTTACTAGCACATGTTCACCAACTCTAGCCTCGAACACCAAGGGCCCACTCTGAAATGTCCCCTATGGAGGGTGTGGGGGAAGGGGAACATCTTTATGCCACTGGGACTCACCTACATCAGTGGAAAATGAGGTAGATTTGGTTGTAGGTTTTTAACCTCTGAACGAAACAGAAAACTGCTTTCCACTCTAGTTACCTGAAGGTAGGGCAATCACTTCCAACTCAGTCTCTGGTGAAATGGTGCATGTTATCAATCTAGTAAGTAAAATCGTTAGAGATGGTGCTTTAAAAATTATATGGGCCAGTGAGTCAGTGTGAAGAGGGAAGATTCTAGCCATAAATAGCCAGCTGAAAATTTCCCTTATGGAGGGGAGTCCTTGTGGCACCTTAGAGACTAACAAATTTATTTGGGCATAAGCTTTCGTGGGCTATAGCCCACTTCATCAGATGCATGGAGTAGAAAATACAATAAGGAGGAATAAATATACAGCACATGAAAAGATGGGAGTGGCCTTACCAAGTGGGGGGTCAGTGCTAATGAGGCCAATTCAGTTAGGGTGGATGTGGGCCATTCTCAACAGTTGACAAGAAGGGGTGAATATCAACAGAGGGAAACTTACTTTTTGTAGTGCTAATGAGACCAATTCAATCAAAGTGGATGTGGCCCATTCCCAACAGTTGACAAGAAGGTATTCCTGCTTATTGTATTTTCCACTCCATGCATCTGATGAAGTGGGTTATAGCCCACGAAAGCTTATGCCCAAATAAATTTGTTAATCTCTAAGGTGCCAAAAGGACTTCTTGTTGTTTTTACTGATACAGACTAACACAGCTACTCCTCTGAAACCTTATGTAGGGGAACTCTCTGTTTGTGTAAACCTGGTAAAGGCAGCTTCTATGCCAGCTACTGCTATCCCAGCACACAGGGCATGCGGGGAGAGGAAACAGGCAGAGCCCTGCTATGCCAATCTGCATAAGGTGTCAGGTAGTCCATATTCAGGGCATGGCTGATCGAGAATAAGTGAGATCTAGTAAGCTCCTTGATACACTTCACCTGCCTGAACTAAGCAGGACTTCAGTACAGAGAGGAATTGAGCTTGGTGCCTTTCTACCTATGGTTTAAGTCTTTGATTTTCCTATATGCACAAAAGGCCCTGATCTTGCATAGCTTTTGCACATGATTCATTTTACACTGAATGGAACTACTCACAGGCTATAAAGTTAAGTGTGTGCATAAGTCTTTGCAGGGTTAAGGCCTAAGTGAATCATACCCAAAGCATCATAATAAAATGTTACATGTTATTATTTGTATGTCTTTGTATGTTGCAAAGTCATAGAAATTAGAGATGGACAAGATCAAGTCATCTATTCCACTGCCCCACCACCGCAGGATTGGTATTTTGTCTAGTCTACTTTTAAATTGCTGAAGTGATTATAGTTTCACCATTTCCCTTGGGAGACCAGGCCACAATATAATACATCTCATTATCAGGAGTTTCCCTGTTATTCAACCTAAATTTTCTCTGTCTCAATTTCATTTTATTATTCCTTGTTCTGCCCTCTTGTACCATCCTAAATAACTTCTTTTCCACCTTGACATTTAACACTCTCCTGATATTTATAGATGGCTGTCAGTCAAACAACTAAATTTTGTAAAACTTACTGTGACAAATTTTGAGCATTGACTGCATACATGCAAAATATGGTAAGATGATTTTGTATACAAATAATCCAATTGTTTATAAATACCTGTTTTGCATTTCTATATTAAAATGCTATATCTTTTTGATCAAGCGGATAGAATCACTATATACGTTTGGAGATGAAAAATATGCTTTTTTCAAAATACATTGTCTGATTTATTCTCATCTACAGATTCTTGAAGGCAAGACACATAAGTTGAAACAGTTAAATCCAACTGGGCTGTATGATCCATACAGCTGTGGTTTCCCTCAGCTCTTAAATAAAATATTAGGGTGTGTTTCTATTGTTTGTTAGCTGTCATTGGCCCATCTTTCAGCTGACTAAGGTTAAAGGGTATGTAGATTAATGGGCCAGCTGTTTGGTAATTGTCACAGTCAGTTACTTGGTAACCCACAGAACAGCATTCTCTGGAGGTAGATTCTTGGTTGCTAAGCGATAAATTCAGGTAAAATAACCCTTTCCTAGATTTCATTGTAACTATAGGCTCCAATTGTACAGCTCAAGGAAATTTTTTCATGCAGGGCTAGGAATCTATTATTATTACAAAATAACTTATCTGGGATCTATAGCGCTCTCACCTGCAAAATTCAGTACAGGATAAATGTAGTAGCACTATGCAACACTCTTATTCAAGTTATTCAAAATCTGCAGTAGACCTCCTGCAGCATGTTTCAGTGTGCAGCTTGGCTAATTTGCCTGGTATAGAAGAAGTAAATACACAAGCAGCTGGGGAAAGCAGAGAAAGGAAGAGGCCCTGCTACAAAAAAGTCTCTGTGCTCGTATTTTCTTCTCTACCATTTTTTTAATGTCTAGAGAAAATTGGCCTAGATTAGAGCTGTCCCAGACACCTGTGTGACTAATGCTTACTTAGCTAATCACTAAGAGCTTACTGACCTTGACAGCATTATAGGGGTTATACTTCCACAAATATGAACTGTTCTTGAGCAATTTTTCCAATATATTTGGCAACATAACCTGAAACATAACCTCATCTCCAATACCAACTCCTTCTGTGGCCTTGAACAAGTCATTTAATTTCTGCACCTCAGTTCCTTCACCTATAAAATGGGAATACTAACAACACTTCTCTACCCCACAGGTGTGTCATGAGAATTAATTAGCTCATGTTTATACAGTTCTTTGAAGAGGAAAAACACTACATAAGTGTCAAGTCAAGGAGAATCACAACTACCTGATACCACACTATAAAATACAGTCATGCTTCTGATGATTTCAAAACAAGGTGGGTGAGAAAGACAGCTGGAGGGCTTCTCCAATACTGGCTGACTCAGCAGAGCATCTTAGCTCTAGTTCCAACACTTTTGCTCTAACACCGTGTTGAATCCTGTAAAGCTGGGAGCCCTAGTTAAGCTGGATGGCTGTCTATAATAGAGGGGAAATGGACAAGCACATTTTGAAGTCTGCACTCAGGGGAATCTACTGGGCCAGCTCCTCCCAATTACTTGAACCTTCTGTTACTCAAAGGTTTTGAGTTCCTTGGAATAATCAGAGTACTTAGCCTGTATTATTAAGCAGCAGTTATGTCTCTCTGTTATTTCAATCTATTTGCTCAGCAAATGTGTCATTAGTGGTTATCACAGGAATATCCCTTTCATCATAATAATTTATCATTCCCATTTCTATCGTAAAGGGCAAAGCTTTACCCTTATACAAGTGCAGGGCCATATTAATGCAGAGGCTTTAGGGGCTGCAGTGCAGGGCTTCGGACTAAGGGGGGCCCTGCAAAAAGTAGTCGCCAACCCGTTGATTGCAATCAACTGGTCAATCCTGGAGCCTCTGCCAGTTGATCGTGATCTCCGGGCTGCTTAATGTCCAGCAGCGCAGCAGGGCTCAGGCAGGCTGCCTGCATGCCGTGGCCCCACGCCACTCCTGGAAGCGGCTGGCTGCTGGCATGTCTCTCCATGCCCCGGCAGTGGGGGGAGGAGGCACTGTGTACTGCCCCTGCCCCTAGCACTGTCCATGCAACTGGCCAATGGGAGCTGTGTGGGCAGCGCTTGCAGGCGTGGGCAGCACACTGAAACACACTGTCCTCCTCCCCCTCCTTCCGGGAGCAGCGTGGGGCTACAGCATGCAGCCTGCCTGAGCCCTGCTGCGCCCCCGACCGGGAGCTGCCTGTGGTAAACGCCTCCCAGCCAGAGCCTGCACCTCACACTCCCTCCTGCACCCCTGCCCCAGGTCAGAATCCCCTCCTGCACCCAAACTCCCTCCCAGACCCTGCACCCCCTCCTGCACCCCAATCCCCTGCCCCAAGTCAGAATCCCCTCCTGCACCCAAACTCCCTCCCAGACCCTGCACCCCCTCCTGCACCCCAATCCCCTGCCCCAGGACAGAATCCCCTCCTGCACCCAAACTCCCTCCCAGAAAGAAACTAATATAACAGCTGTTCTAGGTAAGAAGTAGGCTATTTTGAATTAATTTAACTATATTCTACATGTTTTAAGACTGAAATATAACCACAGAGCGGCTTTATGTCAATTGAAAGGCAAGCTTAGGATAGCGTTAATAGCCTTGATGCCATAATCGTGATCATTTTGTTTTAAATTAGGAAAAAGACTTGTATACAGGGGGCCCACCAAATCTAATAGCCCTGGGCCCACAGGAGAGTTAATCACACAGCATTCCAATTGGCTGGCTAGTGAGCTACACATATTTCCTGCTAGCTGATCTCACCACCCAAGTGATATGATGCTTCTGCTGGCACACTGGCCAATTCCCCTTCCTAGCAATCTCTGGCTTGCAAGGGGAAAATCCTGCCATCTGTTTGTATCTGCCAATAAACCTGCACAGCAATGAGCAGGATTACCTCTATAATATCTTAGTATAATGATGGCACATTGGCATATTCTGAATTCACATCTTCCACATCTCCATAGAAGTAATTGGTAACACTACTGTAATTTTCCAACCTTAGTTCTATTGGGGAAGGATTGAGATTGATCTGTAGTCATTCTGGTATGAAGAAATCCAAGATGTTACCCTGTCCCACCCCACAAGTGTCCACACTGGCCTTGACAACCCAAGAGATGGAAGCATCAAGCTGTCAAGGGCTTCTGACATCATGAGGAGCCAATATAAGGAAGGATTTGTAGAGGCAGTTTTACCACTTATTTGCCGTTAATCCTAGCAGACAGTTCTCAGGTATTATGACACTAAACTGGGAGGAGTGGTAGAGACACTGGAGGGATACAGAGGGACCTAGACAAATTAGAGGATTAGGCCAAAAGAAATCTGATGAGGTTCAACAAGGACAAGTGCAGAGTCCTACACTTAGGACGGAAGAATCCCATGCACTGCTACAGACTAGGGACCGAGTAGCTAGGCAGCAGTTCTACAGAAAAGGATCTAGGGGTTACAGTGGACCAGAAACTGGATATGAGTCAACAGTGTGCCCTTGTTGCCAAGAAGGCTAAAGGCACTTGGGGCTGTATAAGTAGGAGCATTGCCAGCAGATCGAGGGAAGTGATCATTCCACTCTATTTGGCATTGGTGAGACCTCATCTGGAGGACTGTGTCCAGTTTTGGGTCCCACACCTCAAGAAGGATGTGGAAAAATTGGAAAGAGTCCAGCGGAGGGCAACAAAAATGATTAGGGGGCTGGAGCATATGATTTATAAGGAGAAGCGGAGGGAACTGGGATTGTTTAGTCTGCAGAAGAGAAGAATGAAGGGGGATTTGATAGCTGCTTTCAACTACCTGAAAGTGGGTTCCAAAAAGGATGGATCTAGACTGTTCTCAGTGGTACCAGATGACAGAACAAGGAGTAATGGTCTCAAGTTGCAGTGGGGGAGGTTTAGGTTGAATATTAGGAAAAAGTTTTTCACTAGGAGGGCGGTGAAGCACTGGAATGGTGGGGGTGGTGGAATCTCCTTCCTTAGAGGTTTTTAAGGTCAGGCTTGACAAAGCCCTGGCTGGGATGATTTAGTTGGGGTTTGGTCCTGCTTTGAGCAGGGGGTTGGACTAGATGACCTCCTGAGGTCCCTTCCAACCCTGATATTCTATGATTCTATGATTATCAAATAGATGGGCTGTCTCTCTGTAAGTGATTATCAGTTAAAATGAACTTAACATACTAGGACCTGCACTGTCCCTTGTTTGATAAAAAGAGACATCTTCATGCCCATATTGGAAATCTGTCTCTCAGTACTCCATCCAGTGTTAGCAAGCAAAGCCCATACAGGGACTGATGTGAGCTTTTTATATGCGCTGGCTGTATGTCACACTGACCACAGCATCCCCCAGTGCAACAGGATATGTGCAGGAAACACTATACATCAGGGGTAGGCAAACTTTCAGAAGTGGTGTGCCAAGTCTTCATTTATTCACTCTAATTTAAGGTTTTGCGTGCCAGTAATACATTTTAACGTTTTTAGAAGGTCTCTTTCTATGTCTATAATATATAACTAAACTATTGTTGTATGTAAAGTAAATAAGGTTTTTAAAATGTTTAAGAAGCGTCATTTAAAATTAAATTAAAATACAGAGCCCCCCAGACCAGTGGCCAGGACCCGGGCAGTGTGAGTGCCACTGAAAATCAGCTCACGTGCCGCCTTCGGCACACGTGCCATAGGTTGCCTACCCCTCCTATACATGATCTGAAGCGTGAAAGCTAAAACAGAGCCCTTAAGTAGGTAACCGCTTTCACAAGGAGAAAAGAAAGACAGCCCTAACTTGAGTTACTGCAAAAATTATGGCCTAATTTAATGGGGCCTGACCTTTATGTATATAGTAAAATGCATTGGGAAAAGGTATTATATTCTTCAGCCAGTTGGTTGGCACATCATCATCTGTAATAACTTTCTGGTGAACCAAGAGCTCATTTGCTTAAGGCAATGGCCTGGGCAAGAGAAACGTATGACAGCTTAAATCTAATATTCATGCCTCCTTCATTCTTATTCTTTTTAAACTTTATATTTTACATACATCTAATTAAAACAGCTACAAGGTAAATCAATACAAAATTAGAATTTTTGGTAAGGATTCATTTACTTCAATGAAGTTCTTTATTGTACCTATGAAAAACAGAGGCCAGATCCTCAAATGAGCCAAAGTTCTGCTTAGCACACTACGCTCCGCACATCACTGGGGCTGCAGAGGGTTGGCTTGGCCCTCGGCCTAAATTAATGTTAGAAAGCTCCAGCCCCAACCCTCTCCTGACCTCAACATGCCTCCTAAGCCAAAGAAGGCTGGGAGAAGGTGATGTGGTTTTCTCCATATGCCCATTTTAGGACTGCATTATGCCCCCTTTGCACCACTCTAGGGGTAAGTCTACACTATGGGATTATTCTGATTTTACAGAAACCGATTTTTGGAAACAGATTGTATAAAGTCGAGTGCATGCAGCCACACTAAGCACATTAATTCGGCGGTGTGCGTCCATGTACTGAGGCTAGCGTCGATTTACGGAGTGTTGCACTGTGGGTAGCTATCCCATAGTTCCTGCAGTCTCCCCCGCCCATTGGAATTCTGGGTTGAGATCCCAATGCCTGATGGGGCCAAAAATTTGTCGCGGGTGGTTATGGGTAAATGTCGTCAGTCAATCCTCCCTCCGTGAAAGCAATGGCAGACAATCATTTTGCGCCCTTTTCCCTGGATTGCCTGGGCAGACGCCATAGCACGGCAACCATGGAGCCCGTTCAGCCTTTTTTCACTGTCAGCATATGTCTTAGGGGGGAGGAATAGCTCAGTGGTTTGAGCATTGGCCTACTAAACCCAGGGTTGTGAGTTCAATCCTTGAGGGGGCTACTCAGGGATCTGGGGCAAAAATCAGTACTTGGTCCTACTACTGAAGGCAGGGGGCTGGACTCAACAATCTTTTGAGTGGTCCCTTCCAGTTCTAGGAGATTGGTATATCTCCAATTATTTTTTTATTTTTTTTACTGGATGTTGCTAACAGATGCGGTACTGCAGCACTACACAGCAGCATCCCCTTGCCTTTGCAAGTTAGCAAAGACAGTTACCAGCTCTACTGTACCATCTGCTGCTTTGCAAGTTGACAATGACGGTTACCAGTCATACTGTACCATCTGCTGCTATCATGGGTGCTCCTGGCCAGCCTCGGTGAGGTCAGTCAGGGGTGCATGGACAAAAATGGGAATGACTCCCCAGGTCATTCTCTTCTTTAAGTTTTGTCTAATGGAGAGAGTCAGTCCTGCCTAGAATATCAGGCAAGCCTACTAAAGAACCAGAGAGGCAAGCGGCTGCTCTGGGTCAGAGCCCCAGACATCTCGCAGAAATGATGAGCTGCATGCCATTCTAGGGGGTGCGCCTGCAACAACGTCACCCATTGCTTCCCTCCTCCCACACCCCTCCTGGGCTACCATGGCAGTTATCCCCCCATTTGTATGATGAAGTAATAAAGAATGCATGAATAAGAAACAACACTGACTTTATTGCCTCTGCAAGCGGAGATCAAAGGCGGGAGGGGAGGGCAGCCTCCAGCTGCCAGGATATTCCAGGCAGGAATGAATCTCCATTAGACAAAACTTAAAGAAGAAAATGACTGGGAGTCATTCCCATTTTTGCCCAGGCACCCCTGGCCAACCTCACTGAGGCCAGCCAGGAGCATTCACAGGACGACGATGACGGATACCAGTCCTACTGTACCATCTGCCGTCCGCAAGAGAAGGGAAGGGGATGCTGCTGTGTAGCGCTGCAGCACCCATGTCTGCCAGCAGCATCCAGTAGACATATGGTGACATTGAAAAAAGGTGAATAATGATTTTTTCCATTTGCTTTCACGGGGGCGGGGGGGTGGGGCTGACGGGGCTGACGACATATACCCTGAACCACCTGCGACAATGTTTTTGACCCTTCAGGCTTTGGGAGCTCAGCCAAGAATTCAAATGGTTTCTGGAGAGTGCGGAAACTGTGGGATAGCTACAGTCATCAGCCGCCCCTCCCTCCAGGAGCATCCATTTGATTCTTTGGCTTTCTGGAATGCTTGTCTCAGCTTCTTAAGTTTCACACAGCACTGTGTTGAGTCCCTGTTGTGGCCTCTGTCCATCATAGCCTTGGAGATTTTTTCAAATGTTTTGGCATTTCGTCCATTGGAACAGATTCATCTCCCCATAAAGAGATCAGCTTCATATCTCCCATACGGTCCATGCTGGAGCTCTTTTTTGATTCTGGGACTGCATGGTCATCTGTGCTGATCAGCGTTCCACGCTGGGCAAACAGGAAATGAAATTCAAAAGTTTGCGGGACTTTTCCTGTCTACCTGCCCAGTGCATCCGAGTTCAGATTGCTATCCAGAGTGGTCACAATGGTGCACTGTGGGATAGTTCCCGGAGGCTAATACTGTCAAATTGCGGTCACATTAACCATAATTCGAAATGGCAATATTGATTTCAGCGCTACTCCCCTCATCAGGGAGGAGTACAGATATCGATATTACGAGCCCTTTATATCAAAATAAAGGGCTTCATTGTGTGGACGGGTGCAGGGTTAATTTGGTTTAACGCTGCTAAATTCGAGATAAACTCATAGTGTAGACCAGGCCTAGCAGTACAAAAGCACTGTAGCTGTATTATTACTAATTTATTTATTAATTTACCACCAGCTATGCTTTGCACAGTACAATACACAAAAAAATAAGGACAGCCTCTGACCACAAGAGCTTACAGTCTAAGGTCACAATCCTGCGGTTGATAGCGTGTACATGCAATTATTTCAATGGGGCTAGCATTTGTAAGATTGGGGTCTTAAAACTGGGTAGATACACAGTAGTTTCCATTGGATCTTAAGCAAGAGAAACTTTTTCAAAGAACTATACAGTAATTTTGTATTTACCGTTTCAGATACTTTCCAGGACTGATTTCTCAGTAGAAATTTCAGAGAAAAGAGATATAAAAATATGTCTACAATTCATGACAAAGCGGCAGAATATGTAAACATGAGAAGTGTACTAATACTCCACATCCATATATGCTCCACCCACCTCAGTCCATTTCCACGCCTCCTCTCAAAACAGGGAGTGAGTAGGGCAACAAGCAAAGTAAAATACTTGCTTCTATGCAATCTGACTCTGATTCAACATGTTCTGAAGTCAATGGACAACTTCCAATTGATTTCAGTGGGCTTTGGATCAGGCACCCTCTGAGAGAAAACCTTATGCCACAATATCCTGTAATAATTGATAGAGCTCTTCATAATCAAATCTCATAATATAATCTTACCAGTCTCCAAAAGGGCCTTTTTGAGGAAGCAAGGTGCCATCTTTGCGAGACATTTCAGTCAGTTTAGGATGTGGGGAGTGCTGACAGATTACAGAAAGTCATATCAATCATAGTGGTCAGCAAATCTGTTTCAAAATGCTATGTATGAAGTCATGTCTCAACAATTAAGTGCAGTGTTCTATTTATATGTAATGCAGACAGGAAACAAATTTCCATTTTCCCACAGCACATTATCACACTGCGCCTGGGACTCTCTGTGCCCTTAAAATGTCATTCCCTCTCAATACATATTTTTGTCCATTTGTTAATGTTTTGGAAGTAGTTCTGGGTTTAATTAAACTTTCTATCTGGAGTTAGCCCTGGCCAATTAAGTGGTGCCACTGCCTTCCCCTGAACAATTAGGCCATTTCCATGTGCATATTCTCCTGCTGTTTAGCCACTGAGCCCATCTAAAGCAGTAGTGACTAAACAAGCCACGACTTTTGGAGGCACAGGCAAATGCAGAGTAGCAACACAGAAGGGAGAGATTTTTAAGTGACACAAACCTCAAAATTGCACCATCCTGCCTTGCCATTTTTGTACCTCAACAAGACCTCCAGCAACAAATTTTGCATTTTCAGTCTCACAAAAACCATGAGTTCTCCAGCAATGAGGCAACGGAAAAAATCAATACTTGCCATGTACCATGTAACCAATAGAATAAGGGCAATGATTTATGTATGGATGGATGCAGACTGAATCAGCTGGGGCCTCGAACAGAGAGAGAGAGAGAGAGAGAAAGAGAGAGAGAGAGGTGTGGGGGTGAGCTGGACTGCAGTGATTATTCCTACAGTATGGCCAGATTTTTTTTTCTGCAGCAATAATCCCCTCTGTAGCACTGCAGGACATAGGGGAAAGACTAGCAATGTGTGGAATATGTGATGGATCAGCTTTTCTCTCTTTGCCTCAGAATAATGATGTTATGTTACTATTAAGGTACAGTTAAAAAAAGAAGAATGATATACAGTCTGCAGTCCTTCAACCTTCCAGCTACCTCCACCCTAATAAAGACTAGTCCAGTGGGTAAACAAGAAATAGTTTAAAGACAGTCAAATTATCAACAGGATAAAAATGTACCATCTCTGCTTCATTACAAGAAAAAGCAGGAAGGGATCACTGAAGAGAACTACTGTATACAACAGGAGTTTCTGCTGAGAATATAGTTTTGTAAATTGGATTTCCAGGGATACAGCATTATAAGGTATTTAATGACTATGGTAACTTTTAGGATATCTAATATTATTGTTGATTTAAGAAACAAAACCATCGAAGATAAAGATTCACTAATATGTTGTTATGATGTAGGGTACAAATAAACACTTATCCAAACTACGTTCAGTGCTTTATTTGTGTGTTCCTATTAAAGCATTTCTTCTATCTGAGATTTGAAACTGAGTAATTTGCTACACATTGGCATACTATTTTATAAAATGCCTTCCAGTGCCAAAATGCATTCTGTATACTTTGTGTAATATGGTAGAGTCTACCCTAAACATGTGTTTGTAATGTTATGGTATGGTTTTCAGACTATTTAGATTTCTGAGAAATGAAAGCTCATGCAGTACTTTCGACATTGTAGTTTGCCATAAAGTAAGCTTGTGACAACATTAATATTTCTGCCACAACCAGCATTAATAACCAAGTTTTGTCTGTTTTGCCTGCATAACATCTATATAACATTTAAATCCAGGTATTTTTAATCCTTCTTTAACCACGGGCACAATATTAGTGTGATAAATACAAGAGAACAATAGGAGGCCACTATTTTAGTGCATCAGTAAGGCAATGTTTGATCAATCAAGCTTTTCATAATTGTAGTATATTTTAGTTCTTTACATTTTTATATATAGCTAAGAATTTATCATGTCAAAACAGTACAGAAATTATAACCATTCTTAGTATCTACTATCTGTGTAATAACATACTAGTGATATTAATGATTAGCTGCTAAACTGTCATTTTTTTCTGTTTTAAGGTGAAAATATCAATTAACTTATTGACAAATGAACAAAACCACTATTAAAATATGATTTAAGAAAAATATGTTTTAAGTTTTAGAAGAATTTGGTTGGATCTTACAACTGAATTTAAACAATCTGTTACGGTATTTTGCTTTGTTTTTTTAGTTGATGTTACCTAACTTGCCTTTTCTGTACATATATGTATATATATACACCTGCATGCCAGTGACAGGCTTACTAGCTATATATTAAAATCACACCACAGTGCATGATTTATGTTTAATTTAATTAAGTTTAGCATGGTAGGCAACAATGCATTTTAGAAAGTGAAAATAATTACATTTCAAAATAAAGTAAGTATATACAGGTAATTAACGTCCCAATCAGAAAATGTTTTGCAACATCCTATAATAAATAATATCAACCAATGGTTCTGATGAAGATCTGTTGGTCATATATCTTTATAAACTCTCAAACTTTAAACTTTAATGCACTCAAATATTTGTATTATATAGGCCTTAGAGTTATGCTATGCTCAAGTGGGAAAAAAAAGATGTAACTTATACATATTATTTCAATAAAGCCAGAAACTCAGCCCACAAGTAAAGATGAAGACATTTAAAATCACCTTCTAATCTATAAAAAATTATGATGTGTAAATTATTGCTCAGGCTTCTCAAAGATTCTCCAAATTATTTATTTGCACTACAGGTAATGAATAATCCTACCTTTGAGTAACAAATTGTAATACTTCCCCTCTGTTTTTGTCTCCTTTGATATACACAGCAACAGAAACTCCACAACTCATGCTGATAATCATTCTTCACTTTTGTTCTGAGCTCCAGCCAGACTGCCATGGATCTGAACCATTTGCAGATGGAAAGGGATTAACATGAAGGACTTGGCATTAACCCAGAGATAAAAAGTGAAAAGGTGGTTATGTCAAAGTAAATGGAACAGGTAAAAGATCTCCCTGGCACCAAGAACAGGTAGGTTATACAAGCAAGCAATGATTTATAGCTACTGACATGAAAATGAATGTTGAAAATTAATGTAAGCACATTGCCTTGATCCTGGGCCTCAAAAGAAAACTGAACAAAACTGTTACGTATCTCAACAATTTTTAATTAATTTAGCAGCAATACTTAGTCCATCTTAAGTTTACTTTATAAAAACAAATGGCACTATGTGTAATCAATAGAACAATGACTATAGCTGGATAAAACCCAATGCGTGTTCAGAAGTTTTGAATGGCAATTAAATTTTGAAAACTTAATACAGTTGCAATTTAAAAATGTTTAATAAAAGGACACTTACTACATGGCCACATTTTACTATAATTAAATTAGTGAAACATTCCGAGTGAGACTCCTTTTGGATCACAAATAAAAGTTTGCTCCTATCAAGCACAGCATGCTTCCTTTCTATTTTAATGAATTACATCCATTACTAGTTGCATGTATTGTTAAGATTCAGGTTATTTTCATGCTGGAAATCTACAGCTGTTGTATTTGGAGTTAAGACATATAAACATTTGCTGAAAGATTAGCAATGTAAAATGAATTCATGTAATAGAATTACAAAAGGAGTAAAAAATAGAATTGTAATAGAATTACAAAAAGAGTTAAAAAGGCCTTTATTTGGTGCTTATTGTAATTCATATCCTCATATATTAAACTCACAATGGAGAAAATATAAATGTAGGACCCAATCCTGTTGCCACTGATGTCAATGGCAATACTACCATTAATGTCAATGAAAATAGGATCATGTCATCAAAATCAATTCAGTATCGAGCAATTGACAGCTTTCCAGCATTTTTAGTACTGTGTACTTTGGAAATGAAGAAAGGAAGGAAGAATAATGTTTATGCATGATTTTTTATATAAAACTAAATTGGTATTTTGAATTATATTTAGTATCAGCAAGAATCTTACAAACATTATTGTTTATTAATGTATTTAATAATTTCTTAGCTGATCCATATGTATAACACTGTCACTAATTTCAGTTAAGAGTGATGGAATACGTTATAATTGTTCAGTTATACATACATATACAAACACAGAGAGATAATACTAAAAATATTTTTACATTAAAAAATTAGGTTTAATACAAATATTAAAAATAATATATTAATGTTAAAAATAAGAACAGAACAACTAATACTAATTTTCTTTAAATGAAATACATTAATCTAGTATCATACAGTATGAGGAATATTACAGATAGCTAGAACTGTCGTTTTTATTTTAAACGCCTACCATATTTTTGGCCATTGTACAAATAGTTAAATAATCATCGTAATTTTTAACAGAATGTCTTATTCGGGCAGAGTCCAATCCCAGCATGTGCTGAGCTCTTCCTGCAAAGTGCTCTGCATTGTCAGCTCCCATTGAATCTAATGGGAACTGGAGGAGCTGAGTAGCACAAGATCAGGCCCAAAACAAACATAGGTAAACCAGTGCATTTAATAGAACTGTATTTTATTTAATGTTATGTATGAGTATTTAAAAAAAAGAAAAGCAAAATAAAGTATTTGTACTACCCAATGTTGAAAGTCCCAAATATACAAATATTACCTACATTTTCCAAATAATCTAAGTGTGCTCTGAACAAAGACCACAGTGTGAACAAAATTAAAAGATACATGGCACTTATAACTTGCCATATAACAAAAGCAAAATGCATGTATACCATTATACTTCCTGGCCAATTGGATAGTCAGTGCCAATCATTCATAGTTACTGTAATTGTAGTTATTCCGTGTTTCCATTTTCCATGTTTATATGGTGCAAGCTATAACTAATTCTTTTATTTTGCGCAAACTATCCCAGTTCTGTCAATAGCCCTCAAATGTTTAAAGAGGCAAACCCTCCCTCTTTCTTTTATTCCTGCTGAATTTTTTGACCCCAGATCTTAAAATATAGCAACTTTCATGGATTAAACAGTTCTATGGGAGTCACCCTATAAAACACTATTAATTGTAATAGATTTTTGTTTCTTCTTCCAACAATATTTCCATGGCAACATTTTCACATTCTATTGTTGGGGGTGTTCTTTATTCACAGAGCAGGTTAACCACAGGGCAGTAAGGGCAGGCTGTTGGTCAGCCTTTATTTTCTCTGGCCCTTCAACAAAGGTTAGTTGAGGTCATCAGAAGCCAAAGGGTAATTACTTTTCTTCAACAGGGTTAAAGTCACACAGATTGCTATTGGGACAACTGTATGGATGACCTTCAGCTTTTTATGTTCAATCTTCTTTTCTTTTAGCAGAGCAAATGGTAATAAGCATTGTGGATAGGGTAAAAGCCAGAAGATCTATATGCAATGTAGATAGCCAGCACACTTTTTAGTTATGCTACCATCTATTAGCTTAATCTACAAAAAAAAATCAATTGGGTGAACCCAATCCACAAAAGGTTGCATATCCCTTAAATAGAAAAGCCATCAGTTGCAGAAAATTGCATCTGTTCTGCGGTTTCCCTATTCAATTAATCTGATATTCATCATTGCCCCAACTTCAA
Organism: Mauremys reevesii; assembly: GCF_016161935.1. NCBI lineage: Eukaryota > Metazoa > Chordata > Testudines > Geoemydidae > Mauremys > Mauremys reevesii. Next base: position 25,385,622 of record NC_052625.1, read on the forward strand.
TAATTTTCCTGAAGAAATTTTCAATAAAACCAGAAAGTAAGTAGAGAGTCTCCGACCCCCATCCCCTCAACTTCTGTCCCTTGCTAGGACCAAATTAATCATTGACGTAATTCCACTAATTTCGAAGCGATGAATCTTGTTCAGCGTGTTTAATTAGGAGAAGTGTTTGGTACTTTAAACCTGTCGGGTCCTGCAACCACTCTCAACTGCCTCTGGTCTAATTACAAGGCCTGGAGGTAAAGAAAGGTTTTGTGAGGAAGAAAAAGGATGGGTTGTGACTGAGGAGAAAGCCAGGAAGCAGATAAGATAAATGACTGTGAGCAGAAAGAATTTGGACTCTGAGAGTGGAAGTTGAGATGAGAAATAGGGGAACCACTTTTCTGATGTCACCATGCTCTCTTGTGCCATATCTGGTTCTCAGTCCACATGCACAGATGGAAGGTAATAGATGGCATACATATATAAAACAAGCTGCAAAGAAAGTTCTCAGTCATGAAAATTCCCACTATCTAAGGCTTAATCCTGGGGAAGGAGCATGTAAAAGGGCTTTTCTCTGTGAGGAAAATTGCTGGGGGAGCATGACAGAGACCCTACTCACCATCAGCCAGGCTGCCTGCCCAACCACAATCCCACTTCCATCATCGGTGGTGCTGTGAAGATCTCTGTGTCACAGGGATATATTAGGGTTGCCAATTTTGATTGGACGTATTCCTGGAGGTTTCATCACATGACATAACCTTTAATTAAAGATTAATCTGTAATTCCTGGAGACTCTAGGACATTCCTGGAGGACTGGATACCCTAGGTGATCTCCTTTGCTGCTGCTCCTTTGTGTAGCTGACTGATTCTGGTCCTTGCACAGGGGTGCAGAATGCTTCCAGTGTAGAGGGGATTCAACCCCTCCTGCCCAATTATTCAGCAGTCACTTTCAGTTGCTAAAACAAATGACACTGGATTTTCCCTTTTATAATATACATTATTTTTCAAATAATAAAAGCAAAATGGAAAATAAATCATCTCCCTTATCTTGTGTTGCTTGGTACAACAAATCCTCAAACTCAGCAAAAGTTATAAATATTTACAGTGTTGATAACATGGCAAATGGAAGATATGGTAATCAATTGAAATAGGGCTAAATTGAAGACGAATGTATCATTTATATTTGGATATATAGTACAGTATGTAAATTATTGAGTACTCACTGTACCACTTTCACATCAAAGAGGTGGCAGACAAATAGCCAATCATAAAACAGAATTATCAGACTTTAACCTTGTACTACTGTTTAACCATCTGCTGTACACACATGATATTGGTAGTATTCCAATTGATACTTTTGTCTCTGTAGTTTTATTATAAGCAGGTTTTTCTCTGTTCACCTGGACATCAGGAGACACAGATTCCCAGCTTAAAACCCCTTGTTCGCAATGATTGTGCCAGCAGTCACTGCAGCAGATGGGACTAATGTTAATTTCCAAATAAAAACTGTGTTAAAGTGGAGTTAAGGTTCAGTACATATCAGTAAATTGAGGGTAAAAACTTGATAGGGATGTTGTAATTATCCCACAAACAAGCATTAAAACCCATGGAAATTCAGAGTTTAGGTTACACTTAACAGAAAGCACAGTTAAGGCACTCAAACAGCCTTAAATCTGCCATGTAGTGACACTATGCGATAACCATATAACTATGATTAGTGCATAATAGTGTTTGTACTCTCAAAACAGATTAAACTGATGATTAAAGACCCTAGACTCTTTTCATTTTTTCCCTCTCATCATGTCATTACAAGGCAGAGCACCCTGCAGCAGCAGAGTATAATAGTTTCCACCAGCTTCAGACTTCCACATTTCCTCCAATCTCCCTCTCATAAACACACAATTTTTTTCCTCAATCCCTTACATTCCCCTCTGCAGACACTCCTGTTTCCTGCTATGCTCTCTGGCTCCATCATATTAATAGAGAATAGTTTGGTGAGGGACTGTCATAGGTTTCTCCCCCACTTAGAGCTGTTGGGTTCCAATATGGGGACCTGCATGGACTCCCCTAAACTAAAATCTTTGTTTAGATCTGGTAAAAGCTGCCACCACCCAATAATGTACGTGTATTAGGACACAGTCCATCCCCAAAATCCTTGGGGATCCCAAGAGCCCCAAATCCATGGAGTTCTTACACCTAGGAGAAATAAACCATTCCCCCCTGCTTCCTCCCCCCTCCCTTTTCCTAGGAGAGATACCGGGATCCAACTACAGAGGGAGGCCGTCCTCCTCCCTCCTCCCCTTTCCCTGAGAATTCACCCAAGAAAAGATCAACCAAGTCCTTAACAGAAAAGATTTATTAAAGAATAAAAAGAAAGTAACTGTCTCTGTAATACCAAGATGGAACAATACACAGGGTCTAAACTTATCAATCTCTGGAGAGAATCCCCCCTCCTTTCTTTCTCAGTAAAAGCAATAACAGTACAAAATTAAAGAAATTCTATAGCAAAACACAGAATTGCAAATACAGAAATAAAAGTATAAGAATACTAGTTCCTTGCTAATACTCACTAGCTTGAATAGAAGAATTTATTGCAGAAACCTGGGAGGACTTGATTAAGATGTCTGGACTCCCTTAACTCCCAAGAGAGACTCTCTAAAAACAAAGAACAGAAAAAAAAACTTCCCTCCACAGGGATTTGAAAATATCTTGTCCCTGATTGGTCCTCTGGTCAGGTGTTCACAGGTACTGCTTGTTAACCCTTTACAAGTAGAAAAAAAACCTTAACCCTTAACTAACTGTTTATGACACGTCCCCCAAATCGCCAACAGTGGGAACCACTGGTGGTGATTTCCTCCTAGAACTGTAAAATAAACAGATTACTAAAACACATGCAGTATTACATATACTACTAAGCATGTAAACATGTGAAGAACACTTTTTAACCACTTGATTCTGGGAAACTTTCACGAGAGAGTGCATCAGCAACTTTGTTGGAAGCTCCTGAAATGTGTTGAATTTCAAAATCAAAGTCTTGGAGAGTTAAGCTCCAGCGGAGAAGTTTCTTGTTGTTTCCCTTGTTAGTATGAAGCCACTGTAGCACAGCATGGTCGGTTTGTAGCTGGAACCGCCGTCCCCAAACGTATGGGCATAGCTTTTCCAGGGCATACACAATGGCGTAACATTCTTTCTCACTGATGAACCAGTGGCTTTCCCTCTCAGACAGTTTCTTGCTGAGAAACACGACAGGATGGAAGTTGTGATCCGATCCTTCCTGCATGAGAACTGCTCCTACCCCACGTTCAGATGCATCGGTGGTTACTAGGAAGGGTTTGTCAAAGTCCGGGGCCCTTAACACAGGTTCAGACATGAGCGTCGCCTTAAGCTGGGTAAAGGCTTTCTGACACTCATCAGTCCACTTAACTGCATTTGGCTGTGTTTTTCTGGTCAGATCAGTTAGTGGGGCAGCGATTTGGCTGTAGTGTGGTACAAATCGCCTGTAATATCCGGCCAAGCCTAAGAAGGATTGGACCTGTTTCTTTGACCGTGGGACAGGCCACTGTTGGATAGCCTCCACCTTGGCCTGTAGGGGGTTTATGGTTCCTCGACCCACCTGGTGCCCTAGGTAAGTCACTCTGTTTTGGCCTATTTGACACTTTTTGGCCTTAACAGTTAGTCCTGCCCTCCTGATGCGCTCAAACACCATTTCCAGATGTTCTAGGTGTTCGGGCCATGAATCAGAAAAAATGGCCACATCATCGAGGCATGCAACTGCACATTCTCCCAAACCTGCTAGTAGACCATCTACCAGCCTTTGGAAGGTGGCAGGTGCATTCCGCAGTCCGAACGGAAGCACATTAAATTCATACACCCCTGCATGGGTGATGAAGGCAGATTTTTCTTTGGCGGGTTCATCGAGTGGTACTTGCCAGTACCCCTTGGTTAAATCTAATGTAGAGATGTACTGGGCACGTCCCAGTTTCTCCAATAGCTCATCGGTGCATGGCATTGGGTAGTTGTCAGGGCGAGTAACAGCATTAAGCTTTCGGTAGTCCACACAAAAGCGTATTTCCCCATCTGAGTTGGGAACTAGAACCACTGGAGATGCCCATGCACTGGTAGAGGGGCGGATGATACCCATCTCCAGCATGTTTTCAATCTCCCGTTTAATAGCAACTTGGGCATGAGGTGACACCCGGTAGGGTGGGGTTCTAATCGGGTGATTATTACCTGTGTCAATGGTGTGGTATGTTTGCTCAGTCCGTCCTGGGTTGGCTGAGAACAAAGGGCCGAAGTGTGTGCACAGCTCCTTGATCTGTTGCCGCTGTAGACATTCTAGGTTTGTGGAGAGGGTGACCTCTTCCACACCACCATTTCTTTTTCCTTCGTAGTAGACACCTTCAGGCCACTCAGTGTCATCTCCTCCCTGGGCTGTAAACTGACAGACCTGTAATTCTCTGGGATAAAAGGGCTTGAGAGAGTTAACTTGGTACACTTTAGGCTTTAAGGAGGAATTAGGAAATGCTATGAGGTAGTTAACAGCTCCCAGGCGCTCCTGGACCATGAATGGTCCTTCCCAGGATGCTTCCATCTTATGGGCCTGTTGCGCCTTCAAGACCATGACCAGGTCTCCTACCTTGAAGGAACGCTCTCTGGTATGTCTATCATACCAGACCTTTTGCTCTGCTTGAGCATCCTTTAGGTCCTCTTTAGCAAGGGCCAAAGAGTGTCGGAGGGTGTTTTGTAGGTTGCTTACAAAGTCCAGAATGTTAGTTCCTGGAGAAACCTGGGAGGACTTGATTAAGATGTCTGGACTCCCTTAACTCCCAAGAGAGACTCTCTAAAAACAAAGAACAGAAAAAAAAACTTCCCTCCACAGGGATTTGAAAATATCTTGTCCCTGATTGGTCCTCTGGTCAGGTGTTCACAGGTACTGCTTGTTAACCCTTTACAGGTAGAAAAAAAACCTTAACCCTTAACTAACTGTTTATGACAGGGACAATGGACTTTTCCTCTTCTTTGGCTCTCCTCTGGGTGGAAGTTACAGGCTGCCACTTCTTGCTACATACCTCCATTTTGGGGGACCCTTTCCCTCCATTAATATCCCAGTACCCCATTTCTCTCCCCATCCCCCCACGTTCCCCATGTCTCTGTATCCCCACTTCCTCCATCACTCAAGTGAGTTGAGGCAGCTGTTACCTGTTCCCAGGCCATCTCTTGCATCTCTCTGAAGGCTTCAGCACAGAATAGCTGAGGTAGGAAAAGAGAGACGAGTAAGACATATACAGGGGTCCTGGGCCACTCTGGATCCTAGTGACAGAAAGCCTTTTTATTCATTAAGAGTTTGGACTTTGGCAAGGAAATAAAAATACCCATGACTGGAATTAAAAAATCTAGGGTAGTCCCAGACAAATTCAGAGAGCTATGCTTGATTAATATATTTCCTTTGGATACTAATGAAAAGAGCCATGCATTCTTGCCCATAACAGTCCAGAGAGCCAAGAACCATTCATTCATATTTTACCACTGATTTGCTAGTTTTACTCAGTGAACTTTCATATGAGCAAAGGCAGGTTTTTACACTTTATCCATAGAATAATCTCTAAACAATACCAAGTGCCATACTTGTGACACAGGGACATTTCTTTGTTTAAAACATGAATTTCTGGTAATTAAGAATTTTGAAAACTACAAAATTGAAGGATTTTTCCCCATTTAAAATCTGTTATAAGATATTTTGCAAAATATAAATATCCACAATCACGTTTAAATGACTATTTGGATACATTTTCTGTGTAAGAAAAGTGAGGGCTAATCGTTCAGATTGGAGCCAGACATAATATAGGAACATTTGTTTTGCATCAAAATCCTCATCTCACCATTGTAATATGATGAATGAAGGGTCTGAAAGCAGCTTCGCTTATAATCTTCCAGTGTGCCAAAAATAGCATTCTCCAACATAAGTGCATTTTCCAACACTACCTGTCATCCACATTTGTGTTCACATATCTCCAAAATTAGGTGAGCTTTGGTAATTAATAATAATAATAGTAATAATAATAGTAATAATAATTGGATGCCCCAAAATGCTAGTACTATTTCCTTGTGCTTTACCATCTGAGGGTATGTCTACACTACAAGACTATTTCAAATCAACTTAAGTCGAATTTGTGGAATCAACCTTATGAAGTAGAATTTGTGTATCCACACTAAATACACTAATTCGACTGTGTGAGTCCAAACTAACGGGGCAAGCGTCGACTTTGGAAGCGGTGCACTGTGGGAAGCTATCCCACAGTTCCCGCACTCCCCGCTGCCCATTGGAATTCTGGGATTTCCCCCCAATGCATGCTGGGGGGGAAAACTGTGTCGAGGGTGGTCCTTGGTAACTGTCAGCATTCAACCGTCACTCCCGCCGGCGGGAAATCAGTTCGCACACTTTTCCTGTTATAAGTGACAGCGCGGACGCCACAGCACTCCACTGCGATCATGGAGCCCGCTGCGATCATCGCTGCACTTATGACCGTTGTCAACTCCTCGCACCTTATCGTACACCTCTTCAACAGTCAGATGCTGAGAAATCGGGCGAGGAGGCAACGGCAGCGCGGTGAGGACATGAAGTCTCAGAGTGGCACAGACCTGTCAGAAAGCACGGGACGCCGTGCCGTGGAGATCATGGTGGCACTGGGTCATGTTCATGCTATGGGACGGCGATTCTGGGCCCGGGAAACAAGCACGGACTGGTGGGACCGCATAGTGCTGCAGGTCTGGGATGAATCACAGTGGCTGCGAAACTTCAGGATGCGTAAGGGCACTTTCCTTGAACTCTGTGACTTGCTGTCCCCTGCCCTGAAGCGCAAGGACACCAGGATGCGAGCAGCCCTGACAGTGCAGAAGCAAGTGGCCATAGCCCTCTGGAAACTTGCCACGCCAGACAGCTGTCAGTAGCGAACCACTTTGGTGTGGGCAAATCTACCGTGGGGCTTGCTGTGATGCAAGTAGCCAACGCAATCGTTGAACTCCTGCTCTCGAAGGTAGTGGTCCTGGGAAATGTCCAGGTCGTCATAGCTGGCTTCGCCGCGATGGGATTCCCAAACTGCGGTGGGGCTATAGATGGGACTCACATCCCTATCCTGGGACCGGCCCACCAGTCCAGCCAGTATATTAACAGAAAGGGCTACTTTTCAATGGTGCTGCAAGCACTGGTGGACCATAGGGGACGCTTTACCAACATCAACGTCGGGTGGCCAGGCAAGGTTCATGACGCGCGTGTGTTCAGGAACTCTGGTCTGTTTAAACGCCTCCAGGCAGGTAGTTTCTTCCCGGACCACAAAATAACTGTTGGGGATGTGGAGATGCCTACAGTGATCCTCGGGGACCCAGCCTACCCGCTAATGCCCTGGCTCATGAAGCCCTATACAGGCACCTTGGACAGTGAGAAGGAACTCTTCAACTACCGGCTGAGCAAGTGCAGAATGGTGGTGGAGTGTGCTTTCGGACGTCTCAAGGGGAGATGGCGGAGCTTACTGACTCGCTCGGATCTCAGCAAAAACAATATCCCCATTGTTATTGCAGCTTGCTGTGTGCTCCACAATCTCTGTGAGAGCAAGGGGGAGACCTTTATGGCGGGATGGGAGGTTGAGGCAAATTGCCTGGCTGCAGATTACGCTCAGCCAGACACCTGTGCCATTAGAAGATCCCAGCGGGAAGTGCTGTGCATCCGGGAGGCTTTGAAAGCTAGGTTCCTCAGAGAGCAGGGTAACCTATGACTGTCCACTTGCATCCGAAGAAGTGGGTATTCACCCACGAAAGCTCATGCTGCAAATGTCTGTTAGTCTATAAGGTGCCACAGGATTCTTTGCTGCTATGACTGTCCAGTTGCTTTACAGAGAAGCTGAACCTGGCCATGTTTCTTTACCCATTTACTGTTGACTCTCCTCTGCAGTCTCATACCCCGTTCACCCCGTTTGCCCCCTTCCAACACACGTGTAAAAATAAAGGTAATGGAGCATTGTTATTTAAAAACCTTTTCTTTAATAATGATTTCGCATCAAAGGGTTGAAACAGGGACGCGGACTGTGGTGGGTAGGGTGTGCAGTGATGTAGAGACCGCTTCTAGACTCTAGGAATGATAGGCTACTGCTCCTACAGCGGTCTCTGGGGGGAGAATGGTTACAGGTGGGTGTGCAGGAAGGGGTGAGGGGTGTAGGCTTTGGGACGGAGTTTGGGTGCAGCCTCTGGGCTGGGGGTGGGGGCACAGGAAGGGGTGAGGGGTGTGTGGGAAGGGGGAGGAGGCGTAGGGGGTTGCGGGCTGTGGCTGGGGCTGAGGGTTTGGGGCATTGTGGAGGCTCAGGGCAAAAGCAGAAGGGCAGGGTGATGGCAACCTGCCTTGCCATTTGTGGATGGCAGGCGCTAGGACCCTGGGGCAGCAGACAGCATTTGTGCCGGTAGCCGCTCTACTGTCAGGTAGGGACGCAGCGCGGGTGGGCGGGGGAGACGACACGCTGGGGGAGGGGTGGCAGGTGGGCACTGGGACCTGCTCCAGGCAGGGAATTGACGGGGCGGGGGGAGACCCGCGTGGGCCAGGGCCCGATCCAGGCTGGGCCGGGGGAGAGACCCACCTCCAAGTATACCTGGAGCAGGGCACCTGCTGCCTATGAACAGAACATTAAAAACACCTCACAGACTGACCAGGGTGCCTAGTGACTGCACTCAGTGAGTAACCTGCTGTTGATCCTGCCCTCATGTCTGTACCCTGTTCATGGTGACTGTCCTATGCAATTACCAAACCCCTCTCCCCCCTTCACAGAAAGTCTTCAGCAAACAAACATGACAGAAACAGTAATTAACAGCAAACTACTTTTAATACTCGACAACACAGTAAAGGTGAGAACTTTTCAAAATCTAGGGACTGAGAACTTTTGGGTAATTTAGCAGTCCACTGTAGTGCAGTGACAGTTTTCACGGCCCTTGGTACCCCTCCTTCTTGTTATTCTGGGTGAGGTGGGTATTGGAGTGTGGCGGGGGAGGGTGGTTGCAGACACAGTGCAGGGGGGCTCTGTCCTCCTGCCTGCGGTCCTGCAGGACATCGACAAGGTGCCTGAGCATGTCCGTTTGCTCCCTCGGTAGTCCAAGTAGCGTTTGAGTCGCCTGCTGGTCCTCCTGACGCCATCTGTCCTCCCGTTCGCTGTGTGAGCGCTGCTGCTGTGTGAGGTTCTCCCTCCACTGCTGGTCCGCCTCTGCTCTGGAGCAGCCCATAAGTTCAGCAAACATCTCATCCCGTGTCCTTTTCTTACGACGCCTAATCTGCGCCAGCCTCTGTGAGGGGCATGGTGGAGCAGGTCAGGATACTGTTGCAGCTGTGTGAGGGGGAAAAGGGAGTGAATTGCTTACAAAGATGCCTTTTCTTAAAAATGAAACATAGTCTACTCATTGCCTGTGAACCAGACCATGGACGGCACCTATCTCCTGAGCACTCACTCAGGGAAAGTTCGATTTATCTGCATTCGCTTTCATTGCCTGGGGTATTGCACTGCAGACCAGACAAGCGGGGCAGGAAAGCTGAATCCGTGGAGCAGCCAGGCATGGTAAGCCAAAGGCTTTTGGCTGCTTAAAAGTCAATGTCTAGCTCTGTCCTCTTGCTGCAGACAATCCTGAAAGCATAAACTCTGCCCCTGTTCCACCCCCTCACGGTTTTCCCTTAGAAAAGATCCCTGTATGCTGCCATTCTGTAGCCTCCAGCACGTGTCTCTAAAGTGACGCTTCTTGTTGTTCTAAGGAACAGTGAAGCACTACCAATAGTAACAGTACACAAATCACTCTACTTACATGCAGGAGTCTGCGCGCGAGATCACCCTGAGGAGGGTGTCACGGAGAGAGAGAGAGCGCATGCTGAATGAAAGCCAGCACAAGCCAGGGCCCTATGCTGCGATGCTCGTCAAGGCACTGGTCCCGGAGTACCAGCTGAGAGCGTGGCGCGGAAAAGTGTGCTACCTCGGAGCACCCAATAAGCCAGCTCTCCCCAGGAACCTCCTCCATAGGCTTTTCAACTACCTCCAGGAGAGCTTCGTGGAGATCTCCGTGGAAGATGCCTGTTCCATTCCCCTGCATATAGACCTTCTGTTCACCTAGTCTATTTTCCTGTTCTTTTAAGAAATAAATGTTAACATGTTTAAAGCACTTACTGACTGATCCTTCTCCTGATTCAGGGTCCGTGGTAATGGCTGCGGAGGGCTGGTAGGGGATCTCAGTGAGGGTGATGAAGAGATCCTGGCTCTCGGGGAAATCAGTGTTGTAAGCGCTGTCGACTGCCTCCCCTTCCTCATCTCCTTCCTCATCTTCCCCATCTCCGAACGTCGACGAGGAACTGACCGTCGACACTATCCCTTCATCAGAGTCCACGCACACTGGTGGGGCAGTGGTGGCAGACCCACCGAGAATGGCATGCAGTGCCTCGTAGAAGCGGCATGTCTGGGGTTGGGCTCCCGAGTGTCCGTTTGCCGCTTTGAGTTACAACCTATCCTTAAAGATGATCCCTCACTCTCACAGATCTTGGGAGACAGGCCAGTCCTTGCTTATAGACAGCCTCCCAACCTGAAGCAAATACTCACCAGCAACCGCACACCATACAACATAAACACTAACCCAGGAACCTATCCTTGCAACAAAGCCCGATGCCAGCTCTGTCCACATATCCATTCAAGTGACACCATCATAGGACCTAATCACATCAGACACGCCATCAGGGGCTCATACACCTGCACATCTACCAATGTGATATATGCTATCATGTGCCAGCAATGCCCCTCTGCCATGTACATTGGCCAAACCAGACAGTTTCTACGCAAAAGAATAAATGGACACAAATCTGACATCAGGAATCATAACATTCAAAAACCAGTGGGAGAACACTTCAACCTCTCTAACCACTCAGTGACAGACTTGAAAGTGGCAATTTTGCAACAAAAAAACTTCAAAAACAGACTCCAAAGAGAAACTGCTGAACTTGAATTAATATGCAAACTAGATACTATTAACTGTGGCCTAAACAAAGACTGGGAATGGTTGGGTCATTACACCAATTGAATCTATTTCCCTATGTTAAGTTCTCCTCACACCTTCTATGGGCCATCTTAATTATCACTTCAAAAAGTTTTTTTCCTCCTGCTAACGATAGCTCATCTCAATTGATTAGACTCTGCCTGTTGGTATGCATACTTCCACCTTTTCATGTTCTCTGTATGTATAAATATCCCCTGTCTGTGTGTTCCATTCTATGCATCCGAAGAAGTGAGCTTTAGCTCACGAAAGCTCATGCTAAAATAAATTTGTTAGTCTTTAAGGTGCCACAAGTACTCCTGGTTTTTTTGATTTTATGGTAGCCTTGTCTCAGCTCCTTGACTTTCACGCGGCACTGCATTGCATCCTGGCTGTATCCTCTGTCTGTCATGGCTTTGGAGACCTTCTCGTAGGTCTTCGCATTCCGTTTGTTGGAGTGCAGCTCCGAAAGCACAGACTCATCGCCCCACACACTGATCAGATCCAAGACTTCCCGGTCAGTCCATGCTGGGGACCTCTTTCTATTCTGGGATTGCCTGGACTCCTCTGCTGGAGAGCTCTGCATTGTTGCCGGTGCTGCTGAGCTCGCCCCGATGTCCAACCAGGACATGAGATTCAAGCTGGCCAGACAGGAAAAGGAATTCAAATTTTCCCAGGTCGTTTCCTGTGTGGCTGGTCAGAGCATCCAAGCTCGGACTGCTGTCCAGAGCGTCAACAGAGTGGTGCAGTGTGGGATAGCTCCCGGAGCTACTAAGTTCGATTTGCATCCACACCTAGCCTAATTCGACATAGCCATGTCGAATTTAGCGCTACTCCCCTCGTCGGGGAGGAGTACAGAATTCGAACTAAAGAGCCCTCTATGTTGAATTAAATGGCTTCCTGGTGTGGACGGGTGCACGGTTAATTCGAATTAACGCTGCTAAATTCGAATTAAGGTCCTAGTGTAGACCAGGCCTCAGCATGTTTTCAAGATGAATTGATGTGAGCTTCAGAATCAGAAATAATTTAAGGGGTCATGCTCCATCAGCTAACAGAGACCTCTCAAGCTGAAAAAGCTTTGCAAAAGTATGGAAATATTTCCCACAAAATTGACATCAAAAAGTTCTCCATTATGTTCTGGAGGAAGAAAGGAGCTTCTCTAGCAGGATGCCAGCCAGTGTGTATACACCTGTGGCACAGGAGCAATGCAAGTAGCAATGGTAGACAGACCTCTCAGTTTAGCTCTCACTCAGAATCCCTTCCCTATGTTATATATGCAGCCAAAGCATTATTGTATGTGACTTGTGCAGGCTACTCTCCGCACATAAAGTTACCAAATGAAAGCTTATTAAAATAATACTAGGCATCAGTGGCAATACATAGACTAACCGCTGGCTATTTGCTCTTCAGATTCCTGGTTGACATTCCTAATTTCCATTTTACCTGCCACAAACTATGGTCCTTTCTACTGGTTTCTCGTGAGCTGGATATCCATTTTCTTAAGGATACTTTGTCTTGAATAACCTCTTGCCATTTAACTATACTGGCTTTTTATTGACTTCCTCTTTCTTTTTCTGTCTAGTGGTATGGTTTCTTCAGTGTTGATATGCTTAAACTGTCTCCATGTTAGGTGTAAAGATTTTAAATTTAGTATCTTTCCCATTTTTTGTTATTTTTTAAATCCTGCATTCTAAAATTCAGTGTCAAAGTACTAACTTTTGGTATGATACGACCCCCAAGATGTTAAACAATTATAATGTAGTTTACTTAGAGGCTGAGCTGTGGTTATGCCTTGAACCAACTACCGTGTTAGTGTTACTAAAGAGTAAATTGAGAAAAGCATTTTGTTTTGCATGCTCTAGAAGTGGCTTCTAAAACTCTAAAAGCAATCCTTTAAGGTGACAAGAGAATACTATTTTAAATTTAGTTCCAATATGACATTAGAGCAATAAATATGCAGCTGGTTGAAGTAATTTATTATTGTCAATTATTTACATTCATTAGGCCAGGAATATAACAGATTAGATAGATATATTTATTGTAGCATTATCTATATTAGCTGTATTGTATGACTAGGACATATTTAACTTGGGCCTTGAAGAGGCAAGATTAAGAGAGTAGAAAGCAAAATAAAAATATTGTCTGGTTTTATTTCCTGGATTGTATTTATTTATAAATATATATAATATACATAGCAATATCTGAAGCTGGACCAACTTATTATATACTATCATAGATATACGTTGGACATGGAGGCATGCGCCTGTAATCCCAGCTACTTGGGTGGCTGAGGCTGGTGGATCGCTCAGGGGTTCTGGGCTGCAGTGCGCTACAGCAGTTGAGTGTCCAGTGTCACTGACAGCCTGGCCAGTGGGTGGTTGAAGGACTGGCTATAACAATACAAATGATATGTTGTGATTGGCACTCTCTCTGTGAGGGCTGATGGACCGATCGATCAAGGTCCATACATATACTACATAGAATGCATATATAAAATACATATACTATTCATGGATACCCAGATATAGAAATAGCTAGAAAGTCTGTTGAAACACCTCCAAAAAAGCATCAGGAAGAGTTGGAGTTCCCCAAAGTGGAAATGAAAAAGTAAATGTGCTCTTTCAAACTTACCAGGAGACATCTCTGGATATGCTTGTATGAAAGAAAAATGCACAAGAAGTTGTTCTGTGAAGAAATTGGAAGGCAAAGAAAAGAAGCTGAAGATTTGACAATTGGGCCTCGTTTTACCAGAAAAAAAACACCACCCATATTAAACAATAGGTTTAGAACTCAGAAACCTGCCTAGTTAGCAAAATAAGATGACAAGAGCATGTTATGCCAAAGCTTTCCCATCCTCACTAATTCTCCATCAAATACTGAGTCTAGTTCAAATCCTAATCTTCCAAGCCCTGTGTGACATTGGCTACTGCTATCCATGTGGAAGGCCTTTTTTTGTCTATTATTGAAATGACATAGAATACTGAACTTTCTGTGGGACAGGAAGAGAATGACTTTGCCTTGTCCTACCATTGATCTGACCAGAATGTAGCTCACAGAGGTCTAAAATACCTGTCTGATTTATACAGAAACATTAGACACACTGCTCATCTATCATTCCCAGATCATTCTTTCAAGGTCTATACCATAAACAACATGAGACATATAATGTCATAGACATGATAACTCTCTCTTATAACATGTAATGAAAAAAGCCATCAGTCTTTGCCAATTAGTTCCTTAAGGGTGTATAATTATATATACTATAGAGGTATGTGTGTGTGTGTATATCCTAATGTTACCAAGTATGTAAAGGAGTGTAGTGTACCAGTGTGTGGCCATCTGCTCACCCAGTTGCAATACATTCCTGCCTCTCTCAGTCTGACCCTCAAGATCATGATTTTCTGTCTGCTTTTTAGGGGATTCACTATCCCTTATGATATCTGACTTTCATGCAATTTCTAATTAGTGAATGTGAAATGTTCTATTAAGTAAATTAATTGTTATATTTTGATTAATATGTTAAATGGTAATATTAGATGCCAACATTTTTCCTTCAGATTATTTATTTTTTAGTAAAGTAATTTTGCATCCAGGGTAGCATATTTTAATTGTGTGCCTTAACTTAATCCCAAACTCTTCTACTGGATTTGTGTTGTCAGAGTCATTAATATGAAGAGAGGAGTGTGGAAATTGAAGCAGGCTGGAAATTACCTGCAGTGAATATTCTCCAGAAATATTCCTCAGGATAAGACGCTTAACTTCAAAGATCTGTTCATAATGTTACAGACTTAGGTACTGATGAAGATCATTATACAGATGTAGCCTGGTCAAATAAAGAAACTATAAACTTTCCACATTTATGATGCTTACTGATAATCACACCACTGATAGTATTTAACAATTTACTACAGGTTCTTTCCCAAATTTGGTGACACAGAAGTTTCTTCAATTAATACTTCTTCTGGGATTATCTTCTTGGGTCTCTGAACCTTTTAGCTGAAATCCAACCTTTAGCATGACTACTTCCATAAGGCCTACAAGGCCTTGCACTAATAAAGGAGGCCTTTAATCATAGCAAAGCCAAATAACCTGATTATTTGTGTTCCCCAACTTGACCTATTACATGTTTCAGCCTAATAAGCAACACACTTTTCAGTATCACTCTACTTATAACAAGCTAAAATAATACACAAGACAAGATCATGAATCAATATAGACTTGGTACATCATAATCTACAACTCTAAAACTGCTGGAAAAGTTTTAACTTACCTTGCAATGTTTGAGAGGAAAATTCTCTCTTCAGTCTGCACAGCAGATCATTATTGCATATTCTGCACTGCAATGGGAGTTATACAAGCAGAACATACAACATAGGTCATCACTACAGATAAGAGATCTGCAGAGCTGGTGAGATAGAGATAGTCTTAAACAGGGCAAATTCTCCTACATTTTGAAACAAGTCTATAATGGGGCAATCAGGCCCTTATATCTATGAATGTGGAGGCTGGTTTCCATTGCTCCAGGGAAAACATGGCTTTGTATGGTTGTGACAGGTTCCCTCCCCCAGGGTGCCTCTTGGAACTGGGGTACCACTGAGCCCATCTGACCCACCATCCTGGGTTCCCTTTACACTGTACTGTTATGCAACCTGTCAAGCCCTTCCCCAGGCTTCAGACTGCACTTTACCAGCACACATACAGGTAGGGACACATCCAGCTGCAGCTATACACACAGATGCTGAGATCAGCTCTGCATGGGAAGGCTCAGCTAAAGAACTGGCCAGTTACTCAAGCGCACCCCCCACCCCCAGAATGTTAACCCAAAATTCTACCATCTTGCGCTGCACACAGAACTGTACAGAGTAAGCCTCATGAAATTCGCCCCCCTCCTTCAATGTGGAGAGGAATATACACAACTTTCTGCCCCAAGTTATGATTTCCACGCACACTGGTTTTAGACAAAATAAAAACAAGTTTATTGACTACAGAAGATAGACTTCAAGTGATTATAAGGGATAGCAAACAGAACAAATCAGATTACCTAGCAAATAAAACAAACACACAATCTAAGCTTAATATAGTAAAGAAATTGGATAGGTGTAACAAATTCTCAACCTAAATGTTGTTTTAGGCAGATTGTAGAGATTCTTGAAGGGAAGCTTCACTTGTTTGCAGCTTAAAACTCCGGGTATTCCTTTCACAGGCAAGACAGCCCTCTAGCCTGGGTTCAGTCCTTCTCCCCTAGTTCAGCTTTTTTGTTCTCAGGTGTTTCCAGCAGTCTTCTTTCCTGGGTGGGGAGTCAGTGAAGAATGAGCCACAATGATGCCACTCCCCTGCCTTAAATAGTTTTTGCATATGGCGGGAATCCTTTATCTCCCAGCTTGATTCCCATGCCCGGTCAGTGGAAAAACACTAGTATCATCATGGAGTCCAGTACCAGGTGACTTGGTCACATGTCCCTGTAGGGCCACCCCAGCCATGACTCAGAGGCTATTTGCAGTCTTCCCAGGAAAACTCCCCGGTGGGAGATTAGCATCTTCTAACACCTATTGTTCTCCCTAATGGCCCTTCCCAACTGGCCATTCAGCCTGATTGCATTCTGTCTAGTGGGCATTCCCCAGGTGTAAACACATTTGTAATAGATGCATAGACAATATTTCTAACTTCAGATACAACAATAATATATGCATACAAATAGAATAATCATATTCAGTAAATCATAACCTCTTCAAAGATATGTCACATGTCCTATCTTGTGTAAAATACATCATAGTTATGCTATAATCATATCATAACAATGTCTCTATGAAGAATACGGGGGCCTAATGTCACAACAGTCACACAAGGAACATGCAGTCCTTGAGTGGCATGGATTCAGCATCCAAATATCTGTCTAATACAAGCTATGAATCTCTAAAAGCTCAGGCCTCCTCTGTAGACCTAGTCATGAATAATGTTGAAAAGCTTACATCTTGTGATCTCATGATCACAGTCAGCACACTCACATGTGAGTGCTAGGTAGTGTAATCTGTCATGGAAACGGGTCAGTGTCTCACCTGATTTCTTCGTGCTTTGCCTGAAGACCAGTGCATCATACACCAAATTCTTTTCTTGGGGATAAATGGTTATTTCTGCATGGTATCTTGTTGGGCAGTGAATCGTAAATATCATTTACTTCCTCCTTCATGCAGCATAGAAGAAGTGCAACACATTTTTGGACTTTGCATTTTGAATGCATCCAACAGATTTTTTAATCTGTTTCTCCTCTTCTGCCATTGTAAAACAACTGAAGCATTCTCCTGGAGATTCAATGCAGAGAATTCAAGCAATGCAAATGTTGACCAGCCCTCTGTGGAGAAAGAAGTGGTTCGGGACTATTTAGAAAAACTGGACGAGCACAAGTCCATGGGGCCAGATGTGCTGCATCTGAGGGTGCTAAAAGAGTTGGCAGATGTGATTGCAGAGCCATTGGCCATTATCTTTGAAAACTCATGGCGATCGGGGGAGGTCCCAGATGACTGGAAAAAGGCTACTGTAGTGCCTATCTTTAAAAAAGGGAAGAAGGAGGATCCGGGGAACTAAAGGCCAGTCAGCCTCACCTCAGTCCCTCGAAAAATCATGGAGCAGGTCCTCAAGGAATCAATTCTGAAGCACTTAGAGGAAAGTGATCAGGAACAGTCAGTATGGATTCACCAAGGGCAAGTCATGCCTGACTAACCTAATTGCCTTCTATGAGGAGATAACTGGGTCTGTGGATGAAGGGAAAGCAGTGGATGTGTTATTCCTTGACTTTAGCAAAGCTTTTGATACGGTCTCTCACAGTATTCTTGCCAGCAAGTTAAAGAAATATGGGCTGAATGAATGGACTATAAGGTGGATAGAAAGCTGGCTAGATCGTCAGGCTCAACGGGTAGTGATCAACGGCTCCATGTCTAGTTGGCAGCCGGTTTCAAGCGGAGTGCCCCAAGGGTCAGTCCTGCGGCCGGTTTTGTTCAATATCTTCATTAATGATCTGGAGGATGGCATGGACTGCATTCTCAGCAAGTTTGCAGATGACATTAAACTGGGAGGAGTGGTAGATATGCTGGAGGGTAGGGCTAGGATACAGAGGGACCTAGACAAATTAGAATATTGGGCCAAAAGAAACCTGATGAGGTTCAACAAGGACAAATGCAGAGTCCTGCACCTAGGACGGAAGAATCCCATGCACTGCTACAGACTAGGGACCGAGTGGCTAGGAAGCAGTTCTGCAGAAAAGGACCTAGAGGTTACAGTGGAAGAGAAGCTGGATCTGAGTCAACAGTGTGCCCTTGTTGCCAAGAAGGCTAATGGCATTTGGGGCTGTATAAGTAGGGGCATTGCCAGCAGACCGAGGGACGTGATCATTCCCCTCTATTCGACATTGGTGAGGCCTCATCTGGAGTACTGTGTCCAGTTTTGGGCCCCACACTACAAGAAGGATGTGGACAAATTGGAAAGAGTCCAGCAGAGGGCAACTAAAATGATTAGGGGGCTGGAGCACATGACTTCTGAGGAGAGGCTGAGGGAACTGGGATTGTTTAGTCTGCAGAAGAGAAGAATGAGGGGGGATTTGATAGCTGCTTTCAATTACCTGAAAGGGGGTTCTAAAGAAGATGGATCTAGACTGTTCTCAGTGTTACCTGATGACAGAACAAGGAGTAATGATCTCAAGTTGCAGTGTGGGAGGTTTAGGTTGGATATTAGGAAAAACTTTTTCACTAGGAGGGTGGTGAAGCACTGGAATGGGTTACCTAGGGAGGCGGTGGAATCTCCTTCCTTAGAGGTTTTTAAGGTCAGGCTTGACAAAGCCCTGACTGGGATGATTTAGTTGGGGATTTGTCCTGCTTTGAGCAGGGGGTTGGACTAGATTACCTCCTGAGGTCCTTTCCAACCCTGATATTCTATGATTCTATGATTAGGCTGTTGTTTTACCTTTTTTTATGTCTTTATATATTTTCTTTCCAGCTTTTATCTCACATATTGCTACCTTCTTCCTGTGCAATTTCATATAACTTTATTACTGCAGATTGTGTGAGCTGTACCCCTTGAACTGCTTCCAGTATCTTCTATTGCTAGAATCCGTACACAGTTGCACATGACAAAGATGTCTGACAAAAATTTCCTGTTAGCTTCCTTTGTCCACAGTACTCTACAGTTGCAGGCCTCAAGCAAAAAATTTTTCTTCAGTTTTACAAGTGTAAGAAAAACAGCTCTCACATTTCCTCCATGCAGGCTCAGGCATTGTTTGATCTGTTATGACACTGTCTGACTGCAGATTTGTTGTGCCTCCTGTTGCTGGATTTTTTTTCCTCTTTATTTTCTCTTTTCTGATTTTTAACCTCAGTGAAGGTGGAAGGTTCAGCCATATCATTGCCAGTTGTACTAGCTGGCATTAAATCCAAGAACACACACAGGTACAGGTTTAGTATTTTCTATTGGCACAGGCTGCTGTAGCTAACAAATAGTGCACTCTCACAGCTCATGCACTGAATTCCACTATCAGCAGTGGTGGGGACATCAGATTACAATAGCACAATGGCCAGACTGAGCAGGAACGTCTACAGTGCTATTTTTAGCCCCATAACACAAGCACCGAAAGCCCAAATCAGTTGACCTGGGCTCTAGGACCCGCTGCTGCGAGGAACATTTTGCAGTGTAGATGTACCCTTGCAGATATCTCTTCAGTCTTTCCGATCCATACAAGGGGGTTTAGTACTTGGAAACCTTATGCACCAACACTCGACTTTTATGTGAAGAACTAATTATAAGGAGCTCATAATTGCCCCTAGATTATCCAGGGCCATTGCAGAGGTACCAGCAATAGACGAAGTCCTAGTAGCTTTAGTGCACTAGAGGAAGCAGGGACTGCAGAAAGATAATCAGCAGCAGCACTGGCTAAGCATTGTGCTAGACTCAAAAAGGTGATGTTCTCTTTCTGGCCAGCATCCTAGCAGGGCATTCTGGGTTACCTGTTGCATTCAGCATGTGCTGTATGATTAAATTGCACTATTAGGATGATGGAAAATAACACGTATGCTGTATTTGTGTAATTAGATTAACCCATGCACGCCCAACTTTTTTTTTAATCCCCTCCTAAAATGTACTGGTGGCTTGGGCTACAGTTACTACTCTCCTTTCTGAATCTTCTCTCTCTCGTTCTAGTCCTGTTTTGTGTCTGTTCTGAATTTTCCTTTCATGTCTTGTTTTTTTTCTCTTCTGTGTATTTCCAACCCCCCACCCCCAATGTTTGATTTTTTATTCCCCTCACCTGATTTTGCTCTCTTTACTTTCCTCCATTCCCTCTCACTAGAAGGCTCAGAGTGAAGGACATCCACTGATGTCACCTTCTCTTTACATTAATCTATCCTTAAAACTTATTTCTTCTGCAAAGTCTAACAGGGATGGTACAAAAATCCTGAAGGTTAGTGTATATGAGTTGAGGGATTAACCCTTATATCCTTGATCCAGGTAAGGTAACTGGAATCAGGCAATACAGCTGAGTGGAATCAATATATTTAATATTAAAAAGTTCTTGATACTCTGTGCTTCAGGATTTAGCATTCCTGGTGTTAATAATTTACAATAAGAAGCAGTGGTCTGTACGTGTGACAGGCACAAATTAGGGCCTAAAATAAGTAACCAAGCATGACTGAAAGTTAATCCTCAAGTTGATTTTGTGTCTGTGGTTTTAATGAGTATTTTAACTGGTTTTTTTAAAAGATTAATTTGCAGATTCCTAACCTATCATGTGGTTGAGCTAGGGTGCGGCTATAAAAGCACAGGGGAAGCTACTACATAGCAGGAAGGCCAGGACCTTTCCCCTTCCATCTTGCTGGTGCATGTTATCAGCCCTTTTAGTTGCCTTTTTTCCCATTTTGAAATCTTCTGACTGTTTATGAAGAAGCCAGCCCTAGGAAGAGTGGACTGAACTGCACTTTGGGGTTTTATTTGATTTTCCCTGTCCTGCTTTGTGTTCTCTTCTCCCTACCTGTGAGAATGATGTCGGCAGCTCTCTCTTCCCTCTCCCCTAGTTGAAAACTTCTTTCTAGTTCCTGAGGGGTGACAGGAAAGCTCCTGGGCTACAAGACTATTGACAGCAAGGATAAGATTTCACAGGTCTGGTATGCTGCAAAGGACAGAGGGTCTGGATAAAAACATATAATCAGTATTGTAATGAACGTCCTCACTCATATTGGGTACCTGTCTGCCACTCTAGCTGAGTTGCAGAGAAAGGCAGTAGCCAGTGGAAGGGGCTATATTAATGTGTTCAACCTCCAGCCTGTGGAGTGCTCCATAATGCCACGTGATATGGAAAAGGAAATAACAACCGGAAGTCAGAGGGGAGCAGGCTCAGGAGGGATCCAGTAAGATCTTTAGCTGGGCAAGGCTGGGACTGATAGGGGAGAGCTGGGCAGGGAAGCAGCCTGCTGCTAGCAGTTGTAGTAGCAGCAGCATACTGGGCAGCATCCTGAAAGCAGGAGATATTGGATAACGGCACGTGGGCAGCAGAAGGAGAGTACAGAGAGCCCCAATGAAACGTTGTTCCAGTTACAGCCCTATACTGGGGCTGGGCTAGGAACCATGGAGTGATTTTCGTTGTAACTGTTGATGTCCTTAGGCTTTTGGTGTTTGCACATTTCCCTTTTGCTAACCCTGTCAAAATGGTCCCTCCACTCCTGGCCTCTCAGACCTTGTCCTCAAAGTACACCTGTACAACACCTTCAAAAGATGAGCCTGGGGTAGGGTGACCAGATGTCCCAATTTTATAGGAACAGTCCCGATATTTAGGGCTTTTTCTTACATAGGTGCCTATTGCCCCCGACCCCCGTCCCAATTTTTCACACTTGCTATCTGGTCACCCTAGCCTGGGAATTTAAATTCATAATTCTGCAAGACACTAAATATCACGGACTTAATAAAAATGCTGGATTTATAGCTCATTACAACAATCTATAACCCACTAACCCTCCTTTGTTTTATGACTGTAGATGTGTTAAATGGCCACTTCATCTTGAATGGTCTCTTGCTACATGTTAACTCCTGCAACACGTGTTAACAAAATGCTTTTGTATTTAGCTGTGACACCCAAGACCTGAAGAAGAGCTCTATGTAAATTAAAAGCTTGTTTCTTTCACCAACAGAAGTTGGTCCAATAAAAGACATTACCTCACCCACCTTGTCTCTCTAATGTCTTGGGGCCAACACAGCTACAACAACACTGCAAAAAATAATCCCGTTACTTATTTGAAATATGTGTTAAGGGAGACACACCAAGAGCAAGAGCCTGGTGCTCAGAGCGCCTGCAGCACTTGCTCTGAGCTCATGATACACAGAGAATTTACCAGTCACCTAGAAGGGAGCGGTGTGCACAGCACTCAGAGTGACTCTCTGCAGCAGAGGGGGTGGGCTACACACTGTCCACTGACACTATTATTACTCATTTGTACTACGCTAATGCTTAGAGATCTCAACCAGGATTTAACTGTATTGGCTGCTGTACACATAGTAAGAGACAGTCCCTTCCCTGAAAAACATTATCAAGATACTAATAACTTAAAAATAATACAGGAATTTTTTTTAAATGATCCTTATTTAAAATGAGTTTGTCAACATTTTTGCCAAAAAAATCCCTTTTTCTAAAATATTTTTGCAGAAAATTTTCAGTTTTTCAGAATTTTCTGATTTTTTTTTTTCACTAATTCCCATTGACTGCCAATGGGAATTTGGCTCCAAAATGCTTAAACCCTTTTTGAAAATGAAACTTAGGGTATGGCTACACTGTACAGCGCTCCCATGGCAGTGCTTTGAAGTGCAAGTGTGGTCGCGGCGCCAGCGCTGGGAGAGAGCTCTCCCAGCGCTACAGGTACTCCACCTCCCCATGGGGATTAGTTTACAGCACTGGGAGCCGTGCTCCCAGCACTGGGGCACTGTTTACACTGGTGCTTTACAGCGCTGTAACTTGCTGCACTCAGGGGGGTGTTTTTTCACACCCCTGAGCGAGAAAGTTGCAGCGCTGTAAAGCACCAGTTTAGCCAAAGCCTCAGTCTCCTAAATAAGTTAGGAGTTGCAGTGGAGAGCATAGAAACACCTAAATACCTTTCAAAATCAGGGCCCTAATCTACAGTTTGAAATGCAGAACAAAAAATTAATAGTAAATACAAAGTCACAGTATGACACACTAGAGATATCCTGTCTCCCAGACTATTAATCTGGCTCTTTTCAGAAACACTGAATCCACTTTTTTTTAACTGCAAATAAATACATTTGAAACACTAAACTGTAGAAAATGTTGCACTGCATACTTTAAACAACTCAGGACAGCATTCACTAAATCTTTTTACTGTCTATAGCCTCCAGAGCCAAATAAATAAATAAATAACTTAAATAAAAGAAAGGATGTGGATAACAGTTCCCCCAAAATCAGGGAATACCAGTACTGTTTCATTATAAATCACTTAAATTGCTGGTCTTGTTTCAAAATCTTACCTATTTCATAATGGATGCGATGTAATTCCTCAGTTTTGTCCAAATTTTACATTGAATTATTTCATTCCCATTAACTCAAACCTCAGAATGGAACAGAGATGAACCAAACTCTCTGGAAAGATTTGTAGATATTCTTGTAAACCTAAACCAATTTATTTTGCATAATTCTCTTTATAAGATTTTATAAGATTTTAATTGGACCCTAAAAATGAGATATGTTTCAATAATATACTTTTGATCTTTTATTTTGATCACTTTCAGTATTTTTGTATTACTAGTAGCAGCATAAGATATATTCTTATAAACACAGGACTAATATGTTTCAGTTATTGTTATCTACTGATTCAGTAACAACTGAATTGATCTCAGATTGTTTCAAGCAACTGTACTGCAGTCAAAACACCACATGAACCACAGAACCTAGATCAATAATTTTTCAAGTGAAATAATTGTTTGCCTTTGTAAGACCCTATTACTTCTAGAATGCAGAACTGTTTGATTGACCTCCAGGAAAGCAGCAGATGTGAATAAGCCAGTCACCTCAGGCCTTATCATTTAAAGAGAAGCCTTGAAAATTACAGAAAAGTACACTGAGCATGTGCTGGTTAGCTGTGGGAAATAAACAGCTGGAGAAGCTGAAAACTGCTTTGATAAAACGGAATAACCTCCTAATTTGTGGTCAAAATAGATTTTCCTGATTAGCCACCCACCCACCAACATATTTTATTTTTTTAAAAAATATTCAGTTAATAAAGACAATAACTAAATGATATTGCAGTGACTGGAGTTATTTTCAGAGGACCAGTCTGATTCAGTTTGTCGCCTGATTTTGTGAAATCCCACACAGAAATGTCACTGAAGATCATGAATTTACAGTTTTGAATCTGTTTTAAACATCTTTTTTCAGATTGTCTTTACTACTATGTAATTTTAATGTTGTTTTGCATTATTTGTATATTTCTATACTGTTGGATAGGATGTATAGGTAGCTCCTCAGCCAGTGTAAATTGGTGTAGCTCCATAAACTTCAATGGAAGTATAAAGAGTTACACCAGCTGAGGATTGGGCCCTAATTATCTAGCATGAGATTCTACAAGGGGAATCCTTCCCCGCCTAGCACCAGACCATTTAAACAGTATAAAGGGGCCAGAATGCCAAGGTCTTCAGGCATCCAAGAAACAGGATGACCAAAGGCTTTCAAGAGAAAATTAGAACACTGTTCCAATATTTTCACTTGTGGGGCTCCAGACCAAAGCTACTTATCAGAGGGATATGTCGGAGGGGTTGGCCAGCTGAGCTTCTGACATATGCTGACATTGTGGTTTTTTGATTCGTTGGGGGTTTTTGTGTTTGTTTTTTTCCCCAAGGAGTCATAAAGCAAGCAATATAAATGTATTCATCTGAGCACAAATCCTGGATACTATTGCCACCAATAATAGAACTCCTATTGCCTTCCTTGTGAGCAGTATTTGACCAGAATTGCCAAAAAGAAAATAAGGTAAAATCACTTATGGGAACTCCTCATTTGTGATTTTTTTTCTTTTGTAGATTTTAAATATTGTAACTAAATTGTTGCCCTGCCAGTCAAAATATATCAAAACAAATCAGTGGGGCCTGATTTTTCACTTAGCTCTGTGCAAAGCAAGTGCAAAGTGGATGTAGAACAACTCCATTCTGGTTTGGAAGCACATTCACTTTCACACAGTTGTAAATGACTACACAGTAGAGAATCACACACATATTTAAAGATGAAAAAGACTCATTTAGTTTTCTAGTCCATTTACCTGCCACTTAAAGACTTTTCCCCACATTTTTCCTTTCTTAACTTCATCACATCTAGTTATTCTGTATTAATCTCCCTTCCTAGTGTTAAATTTTGCTTTTATAGATATCTATATATATATATATATATATATATATATATATATATATACATATATATATATATATACACCTTTCCTTTAATTGTCTGAGAGGGCCATACCATGTTCCTTTTCTAACACGCTTACAAGCACTGCAGTTAGATGCACATATTAAAGACATGCCATTTTTATTGGGGTCAAGTCTATGCAAGACCTTCTTACAAAATATAACCAGAGGAAGGGGCAGCTTATAGTGTCCTAAGTGTCAGGTGTGAAACTCAGAAATTCCCTAGAACCATGATCTCAAAATCCCAGCAGAATCAACTGAGCCATTCCACTTATGGACGTAAATAACTGTTTTGTGCATTTTATTGTGTGGTAGTATTTCAGTGAGACCACAGAAACCCTGCCTGCTCTGGGGCCCTAATCCAGCAAAGCGCTTGACCACTTGCTGAACTTAAAGCAGGTGAGGAGTCTGGGGGAGCCAATGTATTATTATTATTATTATTATTTGTATTGTGATAGCACATAGGTGCCCCCATCATGGATCAGGACCCCATTGTGCGAGGTGATGTAAAAAAAACAGAACAGACCTTCTTATACTTAAACACACGCATAAGTGCTTTGCTGAATATACATCAGGAAACTCATAATACTTTTAGGAAGAGTTACAAACCAGATAGATTTGTCCCAGTATTAGTCAAATTTTCTCTTCTCCCAACTGTTACACAAGATGCTGTGTTGGCATCTGGCTCCTGTACAAATACAGTTTAGGCAATGAAAGTACTATACTTAGGTATCTCGAGGGTAGACTTGGGTACCAAGTAATAAAATACCCACTTATAAATTACACCTGTATACCAATGCTTCTTTAACAAAACTGGGGAAGTAGTACATAGCCAGCACATTTCCTGTGGGAGAATAGGCCTAAATTTCTGTAGTTTTGTGGCAAGATCTGCCTTCCCTTGGATGCCTGCTTACTGAGAGGTATTGTTTTTGTTAACTACATTGTAAATAACTAAAATGGTCACATAGCATCTCAGTATGTTTTTGTAAAGAAGTCATAGTTAGTTCTTCCTGGGAATTAGACCTGACTTCAGGCTTTTGGTCTTTTATGTGTGCAATTAACTGCAAACACCTTGTCGTAAACATTTTAAAAGGTCAAAGTGATTGCAACAATTTTGCTAAAGAGATAAATGGTCAAATGAAACATTGAATTGTTAATTCCCAGGTGACAAAAAGCTGCATACATCTGATCAATAAGAAGACATGCAGAAAGAATTCTGGGATAAAGGGCGGGTCAACCTTGAAGTGTTAATAACTTGCTGATATTATTTTGTTCTGGCACATCACACTTATAGCAGGTAACAGAGCCGATAAGAGCAAATTAACATTCATAGTCTTATAGCAGGGAGACTGGATACCTACAATAATTGAAACAAAAGTTTTAAAGGATTTAGAGATATTAATAACAGCAAAAACAGTGAATTTGAAACTGACAGGTAAGAACAATATCTTACTGTTATTCCTGTTTATATTAGCCACTTGCTGGAGATCTCTCTCTCTCTCTATGTGCTTCTTTTCTCTCTTTCATTTTGTTGTAGCGCCTATGCTTTTTCTTAAAATGCAACTGTTAAAAAATTGCTTCAGTCAATTACAAGAAGTTTAAACTTTTAATTGCAATATATGTCTACTTTACGTACACATATTCAATTATTCACATACGTGGGAACAGATCCTCAGCTGGTGAGAATTGTCATAGCTCTTATTATAGAGCTGTGACAACTTACACCAACTGAGGAGCTGCCCCAGGAAGTATATTTATATTTGTGGAAGGTGAACGATGCACATTTGCTAAACTTTAAAAAACTACTACAGACACTGAGCTTCATTGCTATTTATGCTTAGAATAAGAGGATCTCTGAACATTTTTTTCAATCAAGTCTTGATTTAATAATACTGAGAACACTGTTTTCAGCCTTTTAGACTCATGGAAAGAGTATTTTATAACTAGACCTGCTCTGTAACTTATTTCTCCCTTTTTATTAAGAAAATTGTATTTTCATCTTATTCACTGTAAATCAATGAAGTACAAGTGAAAATTAAAATTAGCAGTTTACATGTAACATTTTAGATTGGTTAAAAGCTAAAAACTGAAGAAAAATAATTGGGTCAGCATCAGCATGCCAGAGTTGAAACAGGGACTCATATCCTTAACAGATCTGGTTTAATTTTTTTTATTCTAACTATCAAATGTAATGCTGGATGGACTACATCCAAGTGTTATAAACTTGCAAACTGGTCAGTGGAGACTTTTGTATGTAGCAATCCACTTATCCGATTCGAGACTTTTAAAACAAGACAGATGAAATTTCTTTTCAAATTGTTGGAAATTCCACTTCCAACCAATATATGAAGTTCCAGGGAGATGGCTGGTAAATGCCCAAGTTATATGACTGAATGACTGTGGTTCAGAAATCAGCCATTAGTTACTGATTTCTGAAGTCCTAATGGGCTGCTCTTTTCAATTTCTTGAAAAAAATATTAAATTGACCAGGTAGAAAGAGGCCACCTGCAGAATTCTTCTTAGACAACAGCTTCTTTTGAAGATACCTCCAGAAAAGATTGCAAGGCAGTAAGATAAAGAGAATGAAGATTATCTTATTATTTAATTGAGGAGGCATCTGAGCAATAAATGGACTTTTCCCAAAGTGGAGCACAGAATTTAAGAAAAAAAATAAAAGCCAGTCAGAAATCAGTAAATACTGACAGCCAATGAATAATATCTCCCAATAAATATAGGGAGTACAGAAGTCTAAGGAACTCAAGCTGTTCCAAGTCATTGTGTAATCATACATTAATGAAATCAGTGGCATAAAATATAGACAATGATGTGTATATTGATTGCTATAGACACTTGAAATCAAATGAACATTTGAAAGGTCAGTAATTTTACATGCACCAAATCGAATGCTAGTCATTTGCATGAGGCTGAAAGTCATATCTCAGTGTAAAGTACTCCAGTGATATGTAAATTTAATCATTCCATAGCTCTATTTCATCTGGGATGAAAAATATAGAGAAATTGCATAATCCCATAAAACAAGCTGAAATAAATGACATTTTAAAAGTAACATGGAAAGATAACGCATGGCACAAATCTATTTTGCAGGCTACATAAAAGTCACGAAACAGCATTTTACTCTGGCAGCAAATTTTTAAAGCTTCTGTAGCCACTCACTAAATGTATTTACAAATTAAGATATGTTCATTTCCAGGATCCCTGGAACCATGTAATAGGATTTATTCAGACTGCAATCTAAAGGATTGTTCCATTTTTTGTTCTTTCAAAAAACTAAAAAAATCAATTGAAAAAGTCATCTTTGTAATACACTATTTAAATATTACAAATATAAAGATACCTTAAATTATCTTCCCTAGATAAAAGGATATTTTCATTGTGTCTTTCAAAAATATTACACATAGTACACAGTATAAAATGCCCTTTTCACCTCATTGAATCAACAGGAACTTTGTCTTTGACTTTAATAGTTGCAGGATCATACCATAAGGTAGATGAGATTTCATATTCCTTGGGTATTTAATATTTAAAGATCATTCTAAGAGTCTTGAAACATTCTTATATAATGATAATAAATAATCAGCAAAACAGCATAGGACTATACCCCACACCAGAAAGGAACTCCGGCTACAATACAGTGATTCCAAATGAAATAATGTTTAAAATATAAAACAATAAAACTATGTAATAAAACCAGACTCATAAAACTTCAAAAATGACAACTAGTAGAGTCAGAGTACATGTTGTGGTGTATTTCTTTTTCCTTCTGTTTGTTCAGTTCATATGTTCTATTGCTTATATTATTTCAAAATGGTTTACCTTCTTTCTTTTGGAAACAGAAGCAATGGATTTAAAATAGTTAAGGCTTATGGTGTCCAGCTGCAGCTGTATGTTGCAAAACTCCAAATATCCTAATGTTGCAAGAAAACTTATTTTTTATTATAGTATTGTGTAAAATCACAGTTACATATGGAACAAATCAAAACATACCAAAAATATTTTCAAAAAAATATACTTTGAGCATTTAGGAATTAGAGGTTTTTAACCCTTTTTCCCCACTTTTAAATTATTTTTATAAAAGTAGTAACTCTAATTTAATAATAACCTGTAGGTCTAAAGGACAACATGGGGGAAAAAGCCCATGGATTCTTTAGATCCAGCTTGCAAGTGTACATTATATTCCTAATGTTATGCCACTAAATGTAGGGGGTAAGGCATGTATTTTATCCTACTGTAGAATGAGCACAAGTAGTCAGAAAACTTTGCAGCTTTCAGTCCATGGATTCATTCTCTCCTGAAAAAAAGTTCAGTAGCTATAGACAGTGAGCAAGTGGCATTGACATTCTACACATTTGGAGGAGCGGGATGCAAAGGGAAATCTAGTCTCAATGACCCAAGTTCTTTGTGCATCCATGCGGAGTCCCTGGCCTCTACAGCTAGTGTGACCAGATAGCAAGTGTAAAAAATCAGGACAGGAAGTGGGGGGTAATAGGTGCCTATATAAGAAAAAGCCCCAAATATGGGGACTGTGCCTATAAAATCAGGAAATCTGGTCACCCTATCTACAGCACCAATCTTCCCCTACAACAGGGCTACAGTGACTCTGTAGTCGTTAGCTCCCCTATTGCACAACTCTCCCCGTTACCATCATCCCAAGGCCTGTGCATTACCTCCACACATTTCCTGAAGGTGACAAAATGTGAGGAGTAGAAGTTAACGCTACAAGGTGCCACATTAACACCTACTGGGATCTGTGCTGGAGGGGAACATGATGCCCAGAGTGCCCGCATCCTGATCCACCATGTGTTCCAGCTGTCTATGAAATGCAGCAGAACTCAAACCATGTGGTGTTTCTGAAGGCTAATTGGGAGTGGAGAGAATGTCAAGTGGCCTCCACTTTCTGCAAATTCCTGCTCCTTTCCGCCAGTGTTTCTTCTCCTTTGGTGCCCTATGCACCACAGAGTAGAGCATGTATCTTGTCCCTAGTTATCTCTGTTATCTTATTTCTGTTATTGCAGAAGCTCCCAAATTGTGGTCCACGGACCTCTGGTAGCCTGCAGAGTTCTTGTTAGTGGACCCACAGCAAGCTGGCTAGTCACAAGATGCTAGCTCTTGTTTGTATTTCTAGCTGCTGAATTGCATTAAAAGGCAGCTAAAATGATATTTTGTAAGCTCTCTGGGCCAGGGACTATGTTTTTTTTCTGTTTGTACAACACCTAGCACAATAGAGCCTTGATGGGGCTCCTGGGCACTACGGCAATACAAATAATAAATGACAATAATACTATTGCATGCCTTTCCCAATATCACTTTTCATGCGAGCAATAGCTCTTTTCACAGGGATGTTAAGTGATTGTGGAGGGGAGAGAGTCTGCCTGACAATCTCTCAGTCAAACTGTGTTTAACACTTGAAGAGTCCTCAGCCCTGTAGTACTGTATACTGGAAACTACACAGAAGACTTACAGTTTGAAGACACATTGCATTTCATATATTATACAAAAAAAAATTTTAAGGGTAGCAGCATATATAATGAACACAAAGAAAATGTAGTCTACGGCCAAATCCTGGCCTCCCATTCTAACTGCTTTGCAATGTTTGAGTTGCACAAACCAGTTGGAAAACAAGTTTAATCAGCTAATTGAGAAATTCCAGCACAGGTTAAATAAAGAGGGCCAGGATAGGGCACATACAGACTGAGAGAGAAGGCATGTTGGAGAAGTGCCTGGAGAAGGGGTTGCAGCCAGACCATTACTGTGCCCTGGCTGGTGAAACAGCCCTTTGACGACTGTTATCATAGAGTACAATTTACAGTAGCCCAAAAGCTGCTCTAAGGTGCACTTGGCAAAAGATTGGGGCGAAGGTGAAGCCATCTTTCCCCTCCCTCCCAGCTGCAGCTGAACTCCATTTAACCACAGCTGAGGATTCAGACTTACATGTTTGAGGTCTAACTTTGGTGATTTAGTGATATTTTGTTGCATCACAACAAACACGTAGATGGGTAGGTTCTTCTCCATAACCTTCACAGAGTACATGAAAACTTGTAGCATTTTGATGTTGTTGCCTTTAAGTTTGCCATATGTTTATGCTGTTCTGTAACATTATAGGTTTTCATCATGAATATTGTGCTCAAAACTACAAAAAAACAAATTTACATTTTTGGATTAATTAATTTTCCAGTAAACAAAAACAGTGTTTGCACAATTTAAGGGTCTAGTTCTGCAATTCACTGAGAACGCCACACGATCCTGCAACTGAGTTCACTGGGACTAGATAAGCCTCAGCACACCAGAGGTGTTCTGGCCACATGGGATTGGGACGTTTGGAACCAGCAAACAAGAGCCGGAAAATATGTTCTATTTTTAAATCATGCTTCCCTGCACTTGGTTGGGTGTTTGACATAAGACTGTGTTAAATCAGCAATATCAACTGAGGTCCAGCATATAACATAGGTTTTCCATGTTTGTAATGCCATTCTCATACGTGCAACGGTTTTAAATTATTATTTTAACCTTCATTTAAAAATCTGTTTACTCCAAATCTCTCAAGATAGGCAGATGCCTTTGTAGGTTGCTTTCTCATGTGTGTCTCTTATTGAATGCTGAACACTTCTCCTTATCTTCATGGAAATGAATTGTTGTTTTATTAAATTAAAAATAAGTAAACCAGGAACATATTTATTTTCATCAAATACTTAGATAGCCTGGTCTGACAGTCCTACCATCTTAAGTTTTTCAGTGTATTTACACTGAATTTTCTAAAAACTAAATATCAGATACAAATATATTATAGTAGCTTACCTAGAAAATTTCTCCGCATTCAGATAAGTGGTCTTTTTTTCAATATAAATGCTATGCATGCTGTAGAAGAGTGTAATCAATGCCTACCTACTCAATTTTATTAATCATGTAAAAAGAATCTGATTTTGACCTCATAATTGTGTCCATATTAAGAGCTGGAGAAACAACTGCTGTGAAAATGAACATCTACATATTAGTTAAGCAAGGGCCACACTCTTAGCCTTTCTTGTTCCATTAAAGACTCCTGTAAGTTTCCTGGGGCCCCACTGGCAGTAGTTACAAACAACCCAAACCAGCAGGAATGTGCAAGGAACAGGTGCTCTGGCTTACTGTGGCTGTATTGCATGCAGAGAAAGAAGAATAAGCAGCTAATGCTGTTGCACGTCATCTCTAAAATAGCCCCTACCCGAAGATGTTTAATTTCTCTCCTACAGATATGTTTTTAAAGGTGGATGCTATTAGATATCATACCTTGCAAACAGTTAATATGCTGGTTAAGTCTCTTTCATTATCTTTACATGAGAGTTTTGGTATAAAGCATCTAAGCCATACTTTTATAATTGAGTATGAAAAATGGTGTAGAATACATTACATTCAATCAGAGATGTTCATGGCACAAGGAAATATATAAATGCAAAGGAGGCTCAGCAAGCCATTGAATGGCATAATAAGCCTCTTAATCAATGTGGCAACACATTATAATATTATGGGGAGGGGGTAAGCATTCAGTCCAGTGCAAAAACTAAACTAGTACAGTATTTCATTACTGGGAAATTAGAATTTGCCATCAAGAAGAGACAAGGAGAAGAAGTATTACATTTGGATCTCTAAGGCTATGGCTACACTTGCACTTCAAAGCGCTGCCGCGGCAGCGCTGCCATGGCAGCGCTTTGAAGCGCTAAGTGTAGTCAAAGCGCCAGCGCTGGGAGAGAGCTCTCCCAGCGCTGTCCGTACTCCACCTCCCTGTGGGGAATAACGTACAGCGCTGGGAGCCGCGCTCCTAGCGCTGGGGCTTTGACCACACTGGCGCTTTGCAGCGCCGCAATTTGCAGCGCTGGAGAGGGTGTGTTTTCACACCCTGCTGCAGCGCTGCAAATTTGCAAGTGTAGCCAAGGCCTAAGTCCTGATTCCGATCTCAAAAACACCAGTGGAAATCAGAACTCACTCCTCTCTAGTAAATGATGCTGCACCAGTTTAAAACTGGTGTGAGATCAGAATCAGAGAAACAGCATGTGTATTTTAAGATTGTCAAAGTTAGACTCAGGACTCACAGTTTGTCAGACCACTCTGTTTTATTAGCACAGCGCTCTGCTAATAACACCCAGATAATGTGAGCACCATGCAAGACACAAACTATCTTATTTATACAGATAAAAGGGCGAGCACTTAACAAGATAAAGGAAGCAGAATCTGATAAGTTTACCTGAGCTAGACATGCATATCTTATTTCCTTACTAACTATTACTGATCTTCTGTTAATGTTTCACCATTAGCACCCTTGTTTATGCCTAATGTTTCTTTTCCTGGCACCTGTATTTCAACATTTCTTATTTCTGCTTAAAGGTACATACAACATTTCTTTAATCCATTTTTATTTTTACAATATAATTCATTCTACTTTCACAATCCCTCCTTTTGGTCAAGCTTTCACCATAACCAACATTTTACTGGGTTCCACATATTAACCGTTCTTTATCTCTTTGTTCATCAGCGATATTCAAAATCATCATATTAGCACTCTGTTTTGGGGCAGTCACCTGGGTGGCATGCCTTGCACGATTTTGGATACAACAGGAGACTAACTGAAAACATACAAAAATTATTAGGATTCCAAACAGGATAGTCAGGGCTCCCTGAAACAATCAGTTTCCTATGCCAGAGAAATTGAACAGGTTCCTTAACCACTTCCATAAAGAACTTGGCTCTTCATGGGGAAGATATGAGATTTGTTCTAAGTGGCTAGAGTGATCTATTACCTCACTGGTATTGTCAGGTATAAACACACAACATTGTTTTCCAATGAGTGCACGGGTCCCTCCTTTGGCCGCCAGCACTATGTCCAATGCCTGATGGTTTTGGAGGGCCACCTGTCGGATCACCCCTGTTTCTTTGGCCAGGGCTCTTAAACTTTCTCCAGTTTTATTTGCCATTATTTTAACTACTGCTTGTAACCTCAGGAGCCTTTTTGCCTGGTGTATTACTCCCCCAAGTGGGATAAAGGAACTGCCAATAGCCTGTTCCCAGATGTCATTACTGTTTCATATTGTGTTAAACAGACAAGGTCCTCCAGTGAGGTCTGGGGAATTGAGTGGGATAGCAAGGACAGGAACACCAGTTTGAGAGTGGGCTGGGATGTGGCTGCAGACCCAGCATTTAGAAATAATAAGGGTCTGAGCTATCCACACTTGCTGCTGGATAAAAGAATTGTCATTGTGGACTCCCCAGACCTTAAGACACCAGCAGCCGAGGAACAGGCGCCACCAGAGGCGCATGTTGGAGGCAGGGCCCTTCTGGTTCTGACAACCTCAACTGAGGAAACCGCAGTCACGGTTTTATGTCCACCAGGCAGCAGGCGCTAGGCTCGCTACTGCTTCTTCTTGGGCCTTGCTTTAGGTTGTCGTCTGTTTCTGGCAACCCTTACGAGAGTGTAGATTGTAAGGTATTGCAGGCTGTTCCTCTACGTCTTCTTCTGGAGTCAAAATTGACTCTGCGTGGTCCTGAGGTGATGATTGGTTCGCTGGGGGTGGTGCATTCTTACACTGCGAAGCATGTATCCACTCTGCGATGCCAGACAGTTTAACAGCCGTCTGGCTTGTAAGCAGTGCCTGATGATTCTTTGATGTTCTTTAAGTCTCTTTACTACTTCTTCCTTGACTCTGGCTATAACAATGGCCTTCACACCTTATCTTTTCCTGATGCATACATTCCTCATTCACGCAAACAGATTGAGAATACAAACTGTAGTATTTTATATCAAGCAAAAAGGCATTGCAAATTAAACCTTGCTAAGTTTTACAATTAATAACCAAGACAATTTACATTGAGACCCAGGCCTTCAATGTTTCTCTAATTTACTTAACATAGACACAGTAGAGAATCCTGTCTCTTACTACCTAAATCTTAAAACAAAGAGTTAGAGAGGGCCCAATTTGTAATGCATATGGGAAAACAGAATCTTATAGTCCCAGAGGGTCATTCCTTTCTGCTATTCAAAAAGGGTGGCTAGCAAGATGAAATCAAATTATACTTTAATTCTTATGGGACATTATAAAATCCTGCTCCTACATATCCCCCTTTTGACACTAAGATTATTAATCGCCAGTGTCACTTCTTATTTAGTCCACGTAATAGAAAATACTGGGAGGTGATTTGGGCCTGTGGCTTTAGCTTTGCATACATTTGTTTTATCCACCAGCACATTTTAAACATTTCAATTAAACACATACAATTTAAAACCAAAAACAATTAGGGGTAGTAACATTAGTATGCCAGTAGTTGTGGGAGACCATCCAGAAAATGTTATACCAATGGTAAGCAGTGCCAATTCTTAACATGTCCCCATTTGCGTGTATAATATGAATGGTCCCGTTTTCCAAATTGTTTTTTGTTTTTTTTTCTAGGAACTATGTTACCTTTTTACCTTTTAACAGATGATTGGTAACTGTTTGCCATTCAATGCCAAGATTGATAGAGAACTCAGCTAAATCAGGGCTTACAGTAAGCTGAGACTTTCTTTTGTTGTTGTTGTTGTTGTTGTGGCAAATAGTAAATGTGATTATTGGTAAACACAGTACTTATATTACATTTACATTTGTCTTCTGGTGAGTTACTAACACTTTTTAAACACTTTTCAAACACTTTTCCCCAAGAATTAACACATACACAGAGCCCATTATACAGTACTGTGGTCTCATTATTAATTTTATTTCACATACAGGATGCTAGTGAGATGTGTTTACTACAGGGCTATGGAGCAACAGGCATGGATAAGCATACCCACTTTTGAGGAGTCCACCTGGTACAACCTCTGGTGTCCAATAGTTTCCCTTTCTCCCCAGCCCACTGGCTTGAGGTCCAGGACAGCCAGAAAGATCCCAGGTGCAATCTGGGGAGTGGGCTAACCTTCCATATCTTTGCTTCCAGAGCCTGTTGGTGTGCGATTTTAACAACAATTTCTTCACTTAACAAATTTTGTCTCACCGTATTGGAGACATACTGCATTTATTTATATTGATAGGTATCAAACAATGATTTTTCCTTTGCTTTAACAGATGCATCAAAACCTTAATATTTTCTGATATTACCCAAAACATCTTGTGTTCTAAATATCTGCATTTCAGTACATTCCATAGCTATTGCAGTATGTTTTTTTACTTTCATTTGTTTTTGTAATAGGTTGTTCTGTAGCTGGTATTAGCTTTTTCTGATTTTCTGAAAGACATTTTTCTACCCCTTTCAGGGTGGCATTGATTATCGCTTAAAAGATTCCTTTCTTTTGCAAATACCCTTGCTGATTGCAGGCAAAACAGAGGAATTACCCCCATATTTTCCTGTGTTTTTTGTTCTATAGGCAGGCCAGGTTTTAATGGGTTCTACTTTTTAAGGGTTATGGGGAAATTATTCCACTGTTTAGTTATTAAATTCATGAGGTGGTGTACTTCAAGATTTTCTTCTTATATAGCAGACCAAGTTTGTAATGTTTTTCCTGCTGTGTTAAGCTTTAAGTTTATTCACAGGTAATAGCTGAGAAGCATCATTACCATATTACCTTAAAGGATTTTTCCAAAAATCATACACACTATACGTTGTTACAGGGGTACTTACTAACATTACATTTATTTCAATGTTTAATATTAACAATAACATTTAGCATCAAATCTCTTAAAGGGATCTTGTTATACCATGTCTTTTATTTAGGCAATTTCTTTTGTGCTGGCAGTTTTCACCTTCCTTTATCAGTTAGGTAATTTGCATCAACACAGGCTTGGATTCAAAGCCATCAGCAGAGCTCAGAGACTCTGTCTTAAAAGGGACACAATCAACTTCCACCAGAGTTTTGATTTCTTTCCACTTTCAACTCCTGCTTACAAAACACACAGAGGGTATGGCTACACTTGCGAGTTGCAGCGCTGGTGGAGGCTTTCCAGCGCTGCAATTAGTAAGTGGCCACACCTGCAGGGCACTTCCAGCGCTGCAACTCCCTGGCTGCAGCGCTGGCCGTACACCTCACTCAGCATGGGGAATAAGGATTGCAGCGCTAGTGCTGCAGCGCTGGTCATCAAGTGTGGCCACACACCAGCGCTGTTATTGGCCTCCAGGGTATAAGGGTGTATCCCAGAATGCTTTTAACTAAATTACTCCCTTTGTTTTGTTATGCAGCCTCTCTCTGTTTTGTTGTGAACCTCCAGAGCTCCGTTGCTACCAGAGCTGCTTATCAGCTCCTGTTTGCTGTGATCAATCTGTGAACAATCAAATGAGATCCTCCCCCTGGGGTTGAGTGTTTGCGTTTTGCTTGACCAGCAGCGAGAAAAGGAGTCATTCACAGGGGTTGAGTGTTTGCTTTGCTTGAGAGAAACGGGGGGAGGGGGCAGAGGGGGGAAAGAGAGTATGTTGGATGCAGGCTGTTTGCAGTTAACAGTAAAGGGGTGGGAAAATTTTCTGATTTTGCACAGTGTCAGTTCCAAAAATCCACTCTCTCTTCCCCCCCCACCCGGTCCCTGTCACACTGCCCCACACCCCCCTCTTTTGAAAAGCACGTTGCTGCCACTTGAATGCTGGGATAGCTGCCCATAATTCATCACTCCCAACAGCGCTGCAAATGCTTCAAATGTGGCCACACTGCAGCGCTGGTAGCTGTGAGTGTGGCCACACACCAGCGCTGGCCCTGCACAGCTGGACGACCAGCGCTGCAACTACCAGCGCTGCAGATTTGTAAGTGTAGCCATACCCAGAGATCTGAAAAAGAAAGCACAGTCTATTGCGGCTCTTTTTGGAGCCCTAATAGGATTTTAATTCAGTAGCACGTTTCATTTGCATTTCTTTTACCCCTTTCTACAATGTACACTGCACATGTCCTAGGGAAAATGCACATTCCTTCTATACTACAACTTTTTTTTTAAACATTAGCCATATCAATTTTTACATAAGGTGTAACTGTTTCTTTTGTTCTTAGAGTTTTCATGTACCCTTATCAAAGTGACAGTCTGATTACACAGAGCCATTTTAAGGCTCAGTGTTTTTAACATTGCTTCTTTTTGTTTTGTGCACCTCACCTCTGCTGTTGCCTCAGAGGGTCACTGTTAATTTTTTATTCTTTCACTACAGCTCTTATCTGCTATTGTTACAAAAAAAAACCCAAACAAACAAACAAAAAGACCCTAGAATCTCTCCCTATTCTCCTGATTTTGACTGCCCTATTGCAGCCATGACTTGGTCTTTATTTAAAAACATTTTAAATTTTGTAAAGAATCAAGTTACCCCTTAAAGGTTAAATGCTAAATCCCAAAGCCAAACAACACTAATTACCTGTGTCTTGCAAAAAGGTCTGTCAGTTTTGCAACTTTGAATTAACGAGTCAAATGAATTTTTAGTGGCATTAAAAACAAAAACAAAACCAATTTATCTTACACCTACAAAACAGGAGTTTTACAAACCAGATGTGCTGGTTTAGATTCTTAGAACTTTACATATTTTCACAGACAAATAGATACATACACATTTTCTTTTCCTTAACATTCCTTTACACTGGTTTGTTTTTACATAGCTGTATATATATTTGGATTATTTACAGGCATTCTTCTGGAAAAGGGCCCATTTTCCCTTCAGATTGGCTGCAAAGAAACCAAGAATTCTCTCTCTTTAACATGGTCCTTTTTAACATTTTCACAAAGTTTAACTGCGTAATTCTCTCCAGCCTCTGTAGAGTTAACTTTTCCCTCTTTCCTTAAATCACTTATCTCCCAAAATGACACCTTTATCACCTCAGATATCACCATTTTAAGTATTGTTCCAGGGGTTCTCCAACTTGTTTTTCAGTTTCTTTATCTGTTGCTTGCCTGCTTTTCTGGGCTCGATCCTGCTTTTTTCCAATGAACCGTTTGTGAGTGATATTGTGGTCACTTCACAATTTTGAAAGAAATGTTCAAGGAAAGGGACCAGGAAGGGTGGGGGCTAGTTGAGGAGCCCCCACCCCCCTCGCTGAATTGGTAGTGGAACACTAGAGAATCAGTTTCTGAGGCAGACAACAAAGGGGAACAGAACAAGGGGACTTTTGTCCTTTTTACAATGAGATGGGAGTATTAAGGGGGCTGGATCGATCCGGGGTTTGGAGAATGGGGTAAAGGGGAGCGCTCAGTCTGGTGGTGGGAGAGGAGGCTTTTAATAAAGCTTTTAAGTTATTATTTGAATATTTGAGAAAGGCGAGTTTTGATTTTGTCCACCTACGATTTGCCTCTTCCCACCACTGCATAAAACAGTTAACCTCTCCTTTAGCCAATTTAGTTTTAGGTTGGCTGAGTTTGTCCTTTAAGACATCCACTCAGTCTTTGTTCCAAGATTTTAACAGTGGCCACTGAGTTTTGGGATCCCCCTGAGTTAGCCTAGACCATTTTTCCAGAAATTTACAGGAGTCCGGACCCTTTTTACAAGAGTCCGGACCCATCCTAAAATACATAAATGAGCTGGCGTTCATTTAGGGAACTTTCCCGACTTAGACGTCTGGTTACCCATACAGGAGGACTTCACACACCAATCGCACAAGAAGGAAATTCGGGTTCGTCAGAGCGATGCCCGGTGCAACACACAAAAGGAGCCCACAGGCTACTGCCTCAATCGCCCTTGCTTTCACACCAAGGGTTTTACCCAAAGTGCGGTGCAGCTGCGATTGTGCAGATTCCACTCACTCAGACCGCAGGGACAGGAACCCCTTGGTCAGCTGATCCCCAGACGGAGACGGCACCCAGACTCAAACACTCCACAGGAGAACGGATAGACACAGAGACAGGACAGTCCTC
The DNA here is from genome assembly GCF_016161935.1 of Mauremys reevesii. Lineage (NCBI taxonomy): Eukaryota > Metazoa > Chordata > Testudines > Geoemydidae > Mauremys > Mauremys reevesii. Next base: position 25,425,899 of record NC_052625.1, read on the forward strand.
AGTCCGGACAAAACACAGAAATAGTTACCTGACCAGATTCCTGATGTCAGATCCTGGGATTCCTACCAGAACAGAGTGGGAACCAACAGGTTCGATGGAGTAGACTTCACTGTGGTCGTGCGCCTTTCCATTCTGGTGGAGGACCGCTTGGGTCAAATGCCCAGGTGCCGGCTGCCACGGTTGTCCTACAAAAACGGTCAGGAATCACACAGCCCCAGTGAAGATGGTTGCCATCTCGGTGGGACCTCCAAATTGTCAAAGTTAGACTCAGGACTCACAGTTTGTCCGACAACTTTGTTTTATTAGCACAGCGCTCTGCTAATAACACCCAGATAGTGTGAGCACCATGCAAGACACAAACTATCTTATTTATACAGATAAAAGGATGAGCACTTAACAAGATAACAAAGGAAGCAAAATCTGATAAGTTTACCTGGGCTAGACATGCATATCTTATTTCCTTACTAACTATTACCGATCTTCTGTTAATGTTTCGCCATTAGCACCCTTGTTTATGCCTAATGTTTCTTTTCCTGGCACCTGTATTTCAACATTTCTTATTTCTGCTTAAAGGTACATACAACATTTCTTTAATCCAGTCTTATTTTTACAATATAATTCATTCTACTTTCACAAGATGGTGCTTGATAAATTTGTGAATGGGGATATAAAGTGGGGTTGCCTGCAATAGCAGAGGACTGAACTCAATGACCCAAGATGTCCCTTCCAGTCCTTATGTATTGCACATAGCTAATCACATCACATTACTGGAATTTCAGACTGAAAATATAAAACCATTGGAACTGAAGAGAATGTAAAATTATAAAATGTAAAATTGTATCACTAATTCTCTTCCCAGGTACACAGGCACAAATCAGAAGCAACTCAACAGAAATCAGTGGAGTTAAACCAATGCTAAACTGGGGGCAGGTCTACACTACTGCTTAAGTTGATCTAACATACATCGCTTAGGGGTGTGAAAACCCCTTCCTCCCAGGCAACTCAAGTTTCACGTGTCTCCCACCGACATAGCTTACGCTTCTTGCTGAGGTGAAGTAATCATGTCAACAGGAGAGTGCTTTCCCGTTGGCATAGCGCATCTTCACCAGATGCGCGACAGTGCCGATGTAGCGCTGTAGTGTAGCCTTGCCCTGGGATAAGTGAGAGGAGAATTAGGCCTATTCATATAAGAAAAGCTATTTAGACACCTATTTTCAAAACCCAGGACTGTGTACAAAAACGTGCAATGATGCACCTACTTTCCATGTCCAATTATTGTGATTGCATGTGCAAATTGAGAATGGCACATGCAAATGACCTGTTACACATAAGGGCCAGATTCTGAGCTGTGATACATTCCATTTGTGGTGATAGTAAGCAGTCAGAAAGCAGTTAGATCTCCCTAATTGGAATTCCGCTAGTATAGAAGAGTCTTCAGCAGGCATAGAGCTGAGATATCTGGATTTTATACCCTCCACCCCCATATATTTCATTTTAGAGGGTCTAGACCTGAGGTTTTTCTAAAATATAGCAGAGCTGGTATAGGCCCAACTCCAAAATCAAGGCACTCAACCCCTCTCCGCCCCCCCCTCACACACACACATACACACACCTCCAGCTGCACCCAATACTGGATGCAGCTGGGAATCTGGCCTTGAAGTAGCAATTTGTGCATGCAACATTTATAAAATCTGATTTACACATGCAATCATGTTGATTCCATATGCAAAGTAAATGGACATCATTACATGTGCTCCTAAGCATTAGGAAATCAGGAACTTACTATTTTGCTTCATTTACATAACTGCTTTAATGTGAAAATCTAATAATGTTTAGGGCTGTGAACAATTTCTGCAACTAAAACCCTAGCTCCCCTGGCTTGACATACCATTACAACCCTGTTTGACCAAAATGGGCTGCAAACCATTCAGTGAGCCTGAGTCAAGTGTGGGCCAAACCTGTGCCAATTTAAGATGGTGGGTGGAAAAAAACTAATGAGACATAAAAATGTCTGTTTGGCAATGATTTTACAAGAGACCAGGCTGCCATTTCATCTCAGTTATTATTAAATCTTAATTTATTAAATTATTAAACTCTTATTAAATCTTAATCTGTAGGAAAGTCAGAATAAATTGCAAGTAAGTTTCTTTGAAAAAGGGCTGAAATGCATAAACTATGTACCACTTTCAAAACTGTGGATGATCTCACAGATTATATTATTGTAATTTAGCATCTCAAAATGAACTCTTTAGTTTTAGTTTCTGATTTTGAATTACAAAGAAGTTGAAAAATGTGGATTTTTTTAAAAAGTTCCCTAATTAGGGATCCACAGAATACTGTATCTTCCTGCCCAACGCCTTCACAGTATGTTGAGAGTCATAGGATTGCTCTGGCAATGTTTAATAGTGAATCACTAACTTCAAATTTAAGTGTAGTAAAGAAACTTTCATTCAGTACCCCACTTAGTAGACTGAAGTTAAGGCGAACATAGAAAAAACACACTGAAGCTTTGACAGATGGTACTCAGCGTTTGACTCCTGCTGAGCTCAGCAGGACCTATGGTTTAGAAGGTTAGGACTGTCAAAAAGACTCTGCTTATCAAGTGAATAACAAAGTGTAGACTGCCAGTCTGTTTCCTATAGAAAACTTAGATTTTGCATGTCATTCTTAGCTATCGTTCTGATGCTTCAAAAACTTCTAAGAATCAGGTTTTCACATCCAACAGACATATGCTAACCAAGCTGGGAACAGCAGTCACAGGAACAGAAGGAAATACGGTAGGCCTGACTCTAGGAAGTTTTGCTCTCATGCTAGTGTTGGTGGCAAGATTTGGGGATTTCAGAAAGGATTCAAATCCAAAGGGAAGAACTCTATTCTTTGCAATAAGTGGGATTTAAGTCCTTTGTCTACATTAATTTGCTGTTGGTTACAATATCTGGGTTTGGGGATATCTTTGGCAAAATAAGCAGGGTGTGAGGAAGGTTTAATAATAAAGCAGCATTTACCATTTTTGTTTGCTTAAGTAATGTTATATTAATATTACTTAGCATTTCTCCAAGTATAAGTACCTCCAGACATTACAATTTGTCACACTGAATAACCTAATGACAAGCAATACTGAGATCAGGAGCAATGCAAATGTTTTACAGCTCATGCCCATGTTTACTGGTAAGTCTGAACCTCAACTTTGTCTGTTTTTTGCTGGTAAATATAATGTTACTGTACTGGTATGCTAAGCTAGAGGTGGTCATTGATAGCACTGTAAATGTATATGGTACTTTATTGTAAAAAAACAGGTCAAACAATTTAACCTGATACATCGTTTTGATCATAGAGTAAGCTGGAACTGAATTGCTATCTACTGCTCTTCAACAGTTAGGGTTAATGATATAGTGTTATATAGTTACTAAAAAATTGTATTAGTATCATGAACACTCAAGCCTGTGACATTGACTTGTTTACAGATTATAATTAATTCAGCATGGATTCATTACTAGGCCTTTGTCTCAGTGTTATATTATGAAAGACAATATCATTTATACCAAATATTTAAAAAAACAATCTAATCCCAATTTACTATGGAGCAGTGTCACAGACATATGCTTATTTGATTATATAATCATGGCTAATTCAATTACTCTACTGCCTGACAATTAGACAGCAGGAAAAACAAAACATATAGTCAAAAATTCTCTGACTGGTGTTAATTCTTCCCATGGGTATCCTCATGGTTTATTAGGTGCCTATGATTCAGAGAATGACAATTACTGTGAATACTAGGATGACTTCGCACCAAAATGATATTTCTGATTAATGTAGCATATCATACCTTTGTCATTATGATCTGGTGTTTTAGAGCATTTGATTCTGTTTGGCTTATTAAGCATACATTTAAAATATAAAAAGTACAAACTCCTCCCAAATGCAAAAATGTTTTCTATTTTTAATTTTAAGGTAAAAATTATGGTTCAAAATTTTGCTAATTTTATTTAAAAGAAAGAAAGTCTCAGAATTTGAGATGGCTCTAGCATTTCATCCTGTTGTTTTCCATCCTACTCTACCCAATTACAGTTTGGTTTCTTTTTCTTTATTGCAAATATCTGCCTAATTCATTATTTAGAGTTGATAGGGGGAAATGTGCCTGCCCAAATATTAAGATTCCATGTAGTTTGTTCATGGCTTTGAAGAGAGGAGTCCTTTAGAAACTTATGTCTGATGAGTCTGTAAAATATAGTTGTTTTTTCCCTGAATGAGAAACAATCCAAAGGGGCTGTGTGGTTTGTCCCTGCAGAAGCTGGGAGTCCCATCCCATTATTCAGCAGGTACCTTAAGATCAACACAGATCTCAGGGAAGACCACAATAGGCAACTGTACAGATGCTTTTTGCTCTGATCTGTCATCCAACCCTCAACTGACACAGCTCCCAACAGGAAACATGCCAGATTGCTCTGTGCTCCACATGGATTGAGCAAGGGGACAAGAGGAGAGAGAGAAATCCAGAGGCACCTAGTCAGCCCTCACACCCATCCAAAGCTAGAGCTACTTTTGGGGGAAGTGGGCATGTCAGAATGGAACATGGGGTCCTAATTCTTTCATTTGGCACGAAGCCAGGGAATGAAAGAAGTTACCACGGTGTGCAAGATCTTTGAGCATATGTAAGTGTGCACTTATGAGTAGTACCTCAGCAACCTGGTGGATAATTATAGGGATTAGTGATGACTGATTCTCATGTTAACTCAGTCCTGAGCTTTCCACTATGAAGAATGAGCATTCATAAGTGACCTAAATACAGCATATTATCTGTGGAAATTTTGTGATGTGGAGTACTATTGAGCAGGCACTAACAACTAAAACAAGTAAGGTCACTTTACACAAATAAATACATTAAACTTGTCAGGAAATAATATGGACATAGTAAGCATTGTATCACCACTATTAAAAAAAGGGCTAGCAACTAAATTATATTTGGTAGCGCAAGTACATGCGAATGCCTGGGTCTTTCAGAACACATCCCACACATGCTGAAAATCAGTGTTTTAACACTTGGTCAAAAACCAGCTGTCCGCCTTAGAAAATGCATGGTCTTCAGAGTTGCATTTGATGAAATGATTTACAATTTTCAGAGATGCGTGAATGTGTTCCATTCATTTTCTTTTGATTACATGATTCAGTCAACTGTGGCTTTAACCATCTTTCATTATCATACATTTGCTTTAAAATCTTTGAGACTGACTGCACCCAGATTTGCAAAAATTCTGCTTGTACTTGGTAACTACATCTCTAACTTAGATACTTCTAAGGCACATATCATCATGGGCTCTAAGCTCCAAGTTAGGTATGTGGTTTCTGACAAAGAGAAAACTGTCTGACTAGTGTAGGAGCATCCATCAGTTCAGTTTGAAACACCATGTTTGTCAAAAAATCTCACAAATGAGTTATTAACCACTGCACCACTATACTGAGGACTAACTGCTATTCGCCACATGAGGGTTAGTTCTATTAATCTCAGTGGAGTTATTTGTATTAGTTTGGCAAGCAGGATTTGTCCCTTTGTCTATAACACCCTAAATAGCATATGCTTGATGTTATTACTAATTAACATTTTCAGAATAGATCATAAATCCCTCTCTCAGGAACACTGTGTTGAATTATTACTTTGATATTAAGAGATGCAATCACATGTATGTGCTTGAGCCAAATAATGTCAGAATATGTCCTCACAAGAAAAGATGGTGGTCAGATTCTTGCATTTTTCAAAGATATAACTAGAGGCCCCCGATTCACTACAAGATTTACTGTACATCTGTAGTTCAATCAGCATTCTAAGGTCTAGTGTAATCAGAGCAAACATTCTGAAAGCCTTTGCAAGTTCTGTGAAGCAGACAGGAGAGGGAGCTATCTCTTCATCCCATTATATTTTGAAATGATCTTCCTGAGCACATTAAAATGCAACAAAATCCTTGTTCTGTGTCAAATGTCATTTTTTTTTCTTTTGTACTAGGACGGTTTTATCGCTTATAACTGGAGTTTGTGACATCAAAATACACATGTATACCACAGAATAGCTTTTGGTGAAAGCAACTAATACACATTTTACAAAAGGCTTTCACTACTGGTATAGAAAACAGTAAGAGAGTGCAACTCACCCTTACAAAATTCTGGTTGCCCTTTACTGATATAAATACAGTAGCATACATATGCTTCCAGTTACAAATGCACATCCACACACACACATTTATTTGCTGAATGAGTAATTTTTTTTCATTATCATCATTATAGTAAAAGGTGGTTGAAGTAGATTTTTATGACTGCCTTAAAAAGGTAGGCTGAGTTAGTTACATTTATTTTTAAGATCACCAAATCACCAAGTTGCTAATTAAAAGAAGACCGTAGGAGCAAGAACCTCAGCTGTAATAATTTAAAAACATTACAAAAGAAAGTAGTCGTAATTAGAGAGAAAATGTATCTTAGTAGCTACACATTTTCATCTACGTTCAGTTGAAATCTTCCCAATAGAATATGATCTTAATTCACATTCTGAAAACAAAACTCTGACTGCAGACATGATTGCATCAACATCTGGATAGAATGCTAAAAAATCAAACTGTGGGGTACATCTGTCTCCTAAATGATATATAATCAGATTTACTTAATCCGGTTGAAAGAAAAAAGATGTTTTTGTCCCTCAATTTGTTGCAACATCTGAAAGTTCATGAGGTTATGACCCCCCTTTAAGAAAGCATCTTCCACCACCTGCAAATACCCTAGGAAAGCAGTTTGAAACAATAAAACACGTGCTAGTTAACCGTTACCAGGGAAACAGTTATGGTTCACCAATAGGAGGTCTACAGCCCCACAGTGGCTTTGTCTAAAGGAGACATGTGCCAGCTGTTACTGAATAATCACTGTTGTAGATCATCATGAAATAATAGCTGACAAGCTGGGCCTTATGTAAGTTTATATTTTCTTCATCACAACAGATAAATACAAGTAAAACAACATAAAATCAGGCATTTTAAAATGTAAACTGAAAGATAAGTAATAATAGTAAAAGTACTAAAACAATGACCCAACACTAATGTCTTGTTCTTAGATGCAAATACAGATCTGTAACTCTAGTCTGTTCTTTTTCCATTTAGGACCCATTAATTTGTCCATGGAATTAGGTAGTTAACCTCAAGTCACTAGGTGGTGGGTTGTCACTTGGTGTCTAGCTCTAAATATGGATTTCATTTGGCTATTCTGTTTCTTATAGAGAGAGAGCAAATAAATAGATTTGAGGTGTTTTCGTCTGTTTTTTGCTTTTTGTTTCTAAAACTGAGGCTGAATATATTCACTGAATAATTTCAGCCACTAATTTTTGGTCTATAGACTTTTCATGAGCAGTTAATTGTGAGTTTCTTAATAACGGAAATTCAAGGTTTACCTGTGTTAGTTGGTTTTGCTTGGACATATACTGTAGGTCAGATAGCATTATTTCCAGTTCATAATTGTCTAAATTATGAACTGGAACCCTTAGACACAGGTTTCCAGTGTGAATACTTAAGAGCTAAAAATTCACTTTCTGTAAATATTCTCAAATACTTCCTTACAGTTCACCGTTTCCATGGACATTGCTGTCAGTAATCTCTTTCACAATGTTTATGTGTGGAAACTGAGCACAGACGGGGCACAGACCCAGGCAAAACAAATTCAATTTTGTTCAGTTGAGCTAACTATGCATAAAAATAACATTGAGGCATTCACCCAGCCCTACTCTATCTCAGATTCCCAGTTCCCTTTTTATCTGATATAAGTGTTGTCTTGTGGTTACTGTTTGGAATCAGCATACTTTTCAGAAACTACAAAATCCATGTGTAATCCCCTCTATGTTGTTACTATTGGCTATTATTTTTCAAACACCCACACTGTACAAGCTGAGCCACAGTCTCTGCCTCAAAGAATACACAATCTAAATTCAACAAAACACAAAAAGTGAGGGTCATAAAGCAGACAAGAACAGGAGAGGAAGGACAAGTGTAACAATAATAAGGATGATACTGTGATTCAATAAGGGCCTGAACCAAATCTCCTTGAAGTAAATGGAAAGATTCCCATTGAATTCAGTAGGCTTTGGTTTAAGACTTAAGACATGAGCACATCTTGATGCTTGCTTTTTTCTTCTTTCTGTCACCTCTTCCCTTTACTTCTGGAAGGCTTTACAGCATAAATTAATTTTAGGAAGGATGTGATTATGGCCCATTGGTGGCTTGATAAGCATGTTTGGAAAGGAATGGGGCGGGGGGGAGGAGGGGCTAGAAGGAAAGGGGAAAGTAAAAGATGATTTCCAGGGTGACTGACCTAGGCGACAGGGAGGAAGAGGTCAACCATAGTAGAGAACAGAAGAAGTGTAGAGGGCTGGGAGGAAAGATAATTATCTCAGTTTTAGCCATGTTGCAGCTGACATGAGATGAGACATCCAAAATGAAATGTCTGAGAAACAGTGAGATTAAGCCAAATAGATCAGAAATGCAGAAGTATAATTGAAATAAACAAACACTTTCTTTTTTATTCAATATGGAAGTCTGGTCTTTCCTGCATGATTCTAGAGAGTTACATTTGGTTTTGTGGCAACAGAACCTACTTCAAGATCCCGTTAAAAATCCAGTTTTGAAAACCAGAGAAATTATGAGGTGAGCTATTAGAATGGAAGCATTTCTATTGCATCTTCAGCCTGGATACAAGTCATAGACTGGGAAATCTCTGCAGGCAAATGTGATGTACTTACAGCAATCTCACAATTACCTGTAGAGTTTCTGCAATCTGGCCTCTTCATGCACAGTAACTATAAGCATTCAGTTCTTCATCTACTGCACCTCTGGTGAGTTGACCTGAACTCAAGCCAAATTGCCAAAATGATAGCATACAGTTAACTGCAGCAAACTTTTTGATAATACATTTTGTTTTATGAGTCACAGATAGAAAAGTTATGTGGATAAAATCACTGAAGTTTGAAAACGTGTTGTTTATAGTTGTAAAACAATGGACAAAATTATTACAAGTTATATTTGAACTATGAGAACCTAATTAAGAAGCCACACTTACTGCTGGGTGAGTCTGAACCAAATCTAGATCTCTGTAATATAATTACTTCATGCATCCCCTGGATGAGTTCATCTTTTTAAATATGATGATGGTTCCAAAAGAAGATATTTGGATTATGAGTCTTCTAAAATTCATTTAGAGGAAAGTGAGAGGGATAGTAATTTGCTTTGAGAAAGAAAGTTCTTTCCTAGGACAGATTAGAAAACGAACTCACTGTTTATGAATGGAAAAATAACTTTGTTTACTCCAGACCTACAAGACTATATATAGCTATAGTTCATTTCCTTTACATGGTAGTCAGTAAATTCATGTTTGGTATCAAGTGTTTGTTATTTTAGAAGACTGAGGGAAGTGAGGACTTTTAAGAAGTAATGAGCAGTATTTCTTGCTGGAATTTACTGGTACCTACCTCGCACACAGCTTTGAAAATATCTTCAGGAAAGCCTGAAGTATGCATTACTGGCATACAAGGAATCCTGCAGGAGTGCCAGGAAACTATTTCCAGAAATTAAATAATTGTGCTGGTAGCAGCTTGTAGGGAATTTACATTTCAACATGCAGGTGAAATACCTCAGTGGTTATTTTTAATTGAGTTTACTTTCAAATTTATTGTAGAGTAAAACAGACATTTGTTTTTATTTACTATCTTGGGGCCAGGGTTTAATGACTATTGGGCCAGATTCACATGTTGTAGCAGAACCCTGGATTTGGGGGTAGAAATACCACCAACAGCTGGGGATGCAATAGCACAAGCTACCTGCAGTTCTCACTCAACTGACTGGGGGCAGCTAGAACTGGCTAGTACAGCACCTAAAGTGGATGGGGCAAGCTCGAGATGTGGCCAAGCTGGTCCGGATATGCATAGATTCAGTGCCTGTCATGGGTAGCCTCTGATGGAGGAGCTCCCAGGGAGCCCTGGTTAGAATGTAAAAGGGTTTCTCCTGACTGAAGCTCTGGGAGAGGGTAGCAGCAAAAGTTGGAGTGGGGGATACAGTGCACATCCTTGTACTCACAGGGTTTAATCTGGCCCATCATGTCTGTGCCAGTGTGATGGGGTATACAAACCCCACACTGAACAACAAGGGAGGAACAGGATAGGGGAAAGGATGAGGGACAGTGGCCGGGGTTGAAGGTTGGGGAAGAGTAAGGGAAGCAGGATGGTGGGGCAGGTACTGAAAAAAGACTTGGGCAGAAAGGGAGAGGGCATTTGGGGGGAGGCATGGGGAAGTAGTGACTTGTGTTCCCATGTCATATGTGGAGCAGCACATTTAAATTATTTCTCCAGTGTATGATGCACGTTTGTTTCAGCAGCACCACTCATTTCCTCTATTCCACCTATTTCTTATTTCTACATGTGTGCTGTGTACAAAGACAATCCCCATTCTGTTGGTCTCCAGTGCCCTCCACTTCCCAGTGGGTCAGACTGAACATTATTTCCCTGGTAGCCCCATGATTTTCTGCAGAACTTAAGCTCTCTTTTTTTAAAAAAGAGGAACAAAGTTATAGTCCTTATGCGACTGCAGAAAGCAAGAATCAGCTCTGAATGCTTAGCTAATGGAATATTGTCTTTTAGAATCTGCAGACAGAAACAATGGTGTGAGTTCCCCCTTCCATCTCAGTGTTAATTGACAAAGAAGGGCCAAGTTTGTCATAATTACAAATGATGCAAGAATGTGTGTGTGGTTACCATGATTGCACATGGTTACTACGATTGCACGTGACAAGATAGGCACTTTTGTGTGCACAGATAAATATAGCACTGGACTGGGACTCAGGAGACCAGAGTTTTACTCCTGCTTCAGGCACTGGCCTGCTGGGTGACTTTGGGCAAGTCACTTCACCTCCCGGTGCATCAGCTGCCCATCTGTATAAGAGGGATAATAATACTGACCTCCTTTGTAAAGCGCTTTGAGACCTACTGATGACAAGCACTATATAGTAACTAGGTATTTGTATATATTTTTAAATTCTGGCGCTCTGTTCCAGCCCACTATGTTCTTATAGAGGCTGTTCTAATAAGTGACAAAATGTGCAAAGCAATAAAGCCTGTGTTATTACTTTGTGTGGTTTCTAAACAAGTGATTTCCCACCTCCCATATTTTAAATCTATCTTTAATTATTCAATCATCCATACCTGGAGATATACCAATGTGGTGTCATACGGTTCTGAAAATGTTTTTGATAAGTATCTTCCCAGCTAGCTTCATAAAGAAATGCATCAAACAAATCAAATCCTAAGGAAGAAATCAAAGTTTCATTCCCACTAAGAATTGATTGCAAAGCAATGCTAGAATCATTCTGGGTCAGTCTAGGATTTGACTGACTTGCTTATTTTAAAAATGAATTCCTTGCTTGTTACTTGTTAAGACAAGACTTTGGATCAGCTCATATATGTGAACTTTCTAAAGTATGATTCTGAATTTTTCTTTCATATATTATTGTATTGCCAGGATTCTCTAGAGTGTCCCATTTTTATTATTTCAGAAAAGTTTTGTCATATTGTCTAAAATATTGTTACAAGAAAGAATCGTTTTTTTCTGAAGGTGTCATGGTTTTGTCATAAAAAAACTGGAATGAGTAGTCCAGTGATAAGCTCCTTTTAAACTGTATGGGTAAAAACCTGGCCCCACTGAAGTGAATGTGAGTTTTTCCATTGTCTTCAAAGGGACCAGAATTTCACCCTATACCTTTACATCCTCAGACTAATCGTTTACTCTCATCTCTTCCCTCTTTTATTCACCTGTGTTTGCAAATAAAGGATAAGAATCTGTCACCCAACATTACCTGGGTGTATAAAACACAAGTGTGTGGTGCTGGCTTGTCCCCAGCCCATGAAGGACCCACTGCCACAACCAGTCTTGTTCCAGGCAGTTTGATTTTCCTAACACAGGCAAAAAAACACAAAAACAGTTCTTTAGCCCATCCTGGGCTGCAGCCTTCGGGGGATTTCCCCTCTTTCAGTCGCACTTGTTTTGGTGACTATAGCAGCATTCTTCCTTGCGCTGTTAGTTCAGCACCACCTCCCAGGCCTTTCTCCTCGGAGGCCATTTTTCCCTAATAGGTTCCCACTACCGCCACCGCCTTCCCTCAGGGGACTGTGACAACTTTTCCTAAGGAACTCCCTGCTGTTCCTTCCTTACTGACAGCTTCTGTACTGATGGGGAACACCTGTCCACTCATCAGCTCCACTTCTTTAATGAATAGGGCTGACTGGCCTGAGGCCTCCGGCCCTTAAAGGACTAGAGCAGCCAGTTACACCAAGCATATGGAACAGGAAAACATTCCTATCAAGAAACTGTAAAAAGTGGAAAATTAAAGAATCCAAACTAGTATGACCCTCTTTCTCCAAATAATAGTAATAATAAATAAATAAATAATCTGCTTCAACATAGGGCTTCCATTGCTAGTGGCACCACTGGTGAGAACAAATTACATTTTAACACAATGCTTTTGTTGCGCTTGTTTGCTTGCACACTGTAGCAACTGCCACCTGTTAATACAGATCATTTTTCCTTTGCAGCTGCCCATGTTTCAAATAGTGATCTAAGGGCATCCATTATTTAATTCATTTTTTAAATGTCAGGTTCTTCTCTTTATTTTTAGCACCATGTAGATTGGGAGTGCGAGAGATTAAGCCAGATGAAAAAAATCGCATTGTACTGGTAGCATTAGGTCATCTGTAAGAAGTTTTAGATTAAGGCTAAGCACTGTCTGTTGAAGACAGAAGTATTCTATAGGTGATGCAAAGGGATCAAAATTTCTCCTGGGAGCCACTGGAGAGAATGTGCCAGAGTGGTTGCTCTGCCAGCCAGCTCTCCCACAAGATTAAGTCTGGCCTGAGAGGTGGTGGAGGTGGTTAAAGGGGCCCCAAGTTTTAGCTGAGCCTGGTTCCACATAGTATTAATCCAGCTCTGAGTGTGAGTAAAGGCCCATACTGTGAAGGAACTTTTCATATACCATTTTCACTACAGTTACAATACCCTCAAAAATCAAAGTTTGATCTCTCAACTAGAAATTCTAAACCCTTATGCTCACAATGTAATCTTATTACACTCAAAAAACCCAACATTAAGGTTGCAAAGTCAAGCACTGAAATATTAGGCAATATGAGAATTAAGGTTGTGCTTGGGCAACATTAATTCAGCCCCCTTGTGCATATGCATTATGATACAGTCTTTAACTGAATGGTCACATGCTTTACAGAAGATTAATGTTCTTTTAAGGCAGATTTTTAAAAATATAATATCAAAGAATAAGAGGTGGCTTAATTCAGTTTAGATACCTCTAAAACTGAAAACAGCATCTTGTTCAAACATCACCTAGAAGGGACTTAGATGAGGGAACAGAGAAGATAACCACGTTTAAGCTTAGGAAGGCTTCTAACTATTTATACACCTGCAATGTTTACCACTTTTATTTATGGAAAATGTGACTCAACATCCTTCTTTCACCATCTCATAGCCTTTGCCTAATAATTCTCTTATTTATAAATGGCCCTTTCTAAGCTTCCTGTTTCTCCTTTTGACCCCATCTTTGTAACAGAAGTCCTGTAAACACACACTTGATGGACAGTTTGAATCAAAATACCAGTAGTAATTAAAAATCCATGTTCAGTGTGTCACCATCTGTGACTGTAGTTTGAAGAGTACATCGAAACCATGTTTGTATGATACATATATACACAAATGAATGCTGGCAGGCCAGATACCCTTCATTGGTGGTCAAGTGATGAAAGCAGGATGATTGGTATTCAGGACACCTGGTTTTAACCCTTGTATCACACTGGGAAAACATGTTCATAGGATACAAAAGCTACACCTGGGACTCTCAAATCTTAGTCTACTACGTTAATCACTAGCCTGGGGAATATATTTAGGACTCTCTATACAAACTGATTACTTCCTTTGTCTAGGATCTTCCACTGAGGCCAGGTGTACACTACAAACTTACATTGGTATAAATATGTCACTCAGGGGTGTGAAAAATCCACACCCCTGAGCAACACAATTTTACTGATCTAACCCCCGGTTTTGACAGCAGTATGTCAATGGCAGAGCTTCTCCCCCTAACATAGTTACTGCCTCTCAGACCAATTAATTCTTCACTGAAGCACTATAGCAGCAGAGCTGCACCACTGCAGCTTTTTAAGTGTACACCTGCCCTAAGTGCTGATGAACTAGAACTGGCCTACCCACTGAGCCTGCCTCTGCTTTGTTCCAGTAGTAGGTAGGTGACTTGATTTTTTGAGCTGCTGTCCTGCCAGTATGCTTCAAGTCTGCTCTATATTAGTTACAGCACACAAAACTGTGTGCAATATGCCTACCAATTTTATTAGACAAGGTAAGGAAATCAGTTTAACCCTGCCAGAACATCTAATCCAAGCAGATGTTCTGTTGTTGCCACTCACTGAAAGAGAGCTCACAAGCAGAGTTCCCTCTAAGCTGTGCGGCTGCACAACAGTCCATCAAGTGCCACACACTTAATTATTACAGTCATGCACATCCGCAATGAGGGCAACTTGCAGTGGCACTGGAACACTTTTAATAGTGGGGGTGCTGAAAGCCAGCCCCCTTGCCGCGTCCGTGCCCATCCCCCCACAGAGCTGGGGCCGGGAGCAGGGCTGTGTCTCCAGGAGGGGGGACCCGGGCAGGGATAAGGTGCCTGAGCCTGGGGCCACAGCTGAGGGTGGGTATAGGGCCAGGAAAGGAGTCCCAGTTGTGTGGCCGGCAGCAGAACCCCAGGTGCAGGGGCAGAAGCTGGGACCCTGGCCACAGGGCTGGAAGCAGAGCCCCAGGTGTGGGGCTGGCAGCCGGGACCCCGCGTGCAGGGCCAAGGGCAGAGCCCAGGTGCAGTGCTGGCAGACGTTGCCCCCCCCCCGCACCTTCCTCTTTGTACCCACCTAGACATGCTGCCCCTCACCTTCCCTTTTGTACCTGCTGCCCCTACCTTCCCCACAACCTTCTATAACCATTACCCCTACCTGTGCCCTCTGCCCCCCACCTTCCCCTCTGTAATCATTGCCCCCTCCTGGACCCTCTGCTCCCCTCCACTGTCTTCTCTGTAATCACTGCCCCCTCTTGTAGTTTCCCTGCTGCCCCCCTTCCTCACTGTAACCGCTGCCTCCACCTGGATCCTCTGCTACCCCTTCTCCTTTGCTTCCCCAATCTCCTTTTTATATGCATTGCCCTCCATACCTTCCTTTCTGCCCCCGACCTTCCTCTTTATACTCACTATCCCCATCTGTTCTTTCCCTGCTACCCCCTCCTCCTTCCTATGTATACTCACTGCTCCAACCTGTACCTTCCTCGCTGTCCTCCTCTTTCCTCTCTGTCTGCCCATACTTTCTTCTTTGTACCTTCTTCCCCCCCCCACTCCTTCATGCTCCCAATGTCTTCCTTTCTGCCTCACTTCATTCCCTTCTGTCCCCCCACCTGGGTCCTCCACTGGCTCCCCAATGCCTTCCATTCTGCTCCTACTTGTCCCCCAAAGATTTCACCCTCTCTGACCATATCTTTTTCTCTCCCACCTGTCCGCACAGCTTTTCTCTCCATGTAAACTACTGTCTGCTCCTCTCCTTAGATCAATGTTCCCTCTAATTTTTTCCATCCATGTGCAGAATGAATGTTTCAATATTCTTTCTTCTTCTTCTTCCATCCCTATGGTAACTTTTTAAAAATATATATTACATCTAGGTTTTTTGTTTCTACTGGTGGCGCACATCCACACATTTCCTCAATAGGGTGCACATAACAAAATTCATTCCACATATGGATGGAAAACATTAGAGGGAACATTGCTCACAAGCAGTAGGTACTGCCATTTGGGGCCTGCAACCTGACTCTGTATCTGCTTTATTCTTGGTTTCCTCTTTTTGCCCTGTGTCACTAAGGCCTAGGCCCTGGAGTCAGCAATGCAGAGTGGGTGTGGGATGCAAATTTAATATCACCTATCACAATCTACACCACGTATGCACCAAGCCTAATTTACAGTGCAGTGCAGATACTGATGAATGTCTTCTACAAATTAAACCCTCCCTGTGGATGTTCTATACCAGGGATCGGCAACCTTTCAGAAGTGCTGTGCCAAATCTTCATTTATTCACTCTAATTTAAGGTTTCGCGTGCCAGTAATACATTTTAACATTTTTAGAAGGTCTCTTTCTATAAGTCTATAATATATAACTAAACTATTGTTGTATGTAAAGTAAATAAGGCTTTTAAAATGTTTTAAAAGCTTCATTTAAAATTAAATTAAAATGCAGAGCCCCCTCTCCCCCCCCCGGAACGGTGGCCAGGACCTGGGCAGTGTGAGTGCCACTGAAAATCAGTTCGCGTGCCACCTTTGGCACCTGTGCCATAGGTTGCCTACCCCTGTTCTATACTATAGTCACAGTTTAGATATTTAAAAAGAATATGGCCCATAGAGCCTCTTCACCACCATATTTTGCTTCTGCCAATGGTATGCAACAAAATGGCAGAATGCTGATGAAATATGAAGTGATTCATCTTGCTTTAACATGATTTTGCACAAGTTTCAGCCAAAAATAAGTCATCACTTCCAGAACATATGCTCATATTTTACTTGTCCCTTCAGATAACTT
The DNA here is from genome assembly GCF_016161935.1 of Mauremys reevesii. Classification (NCBI taxonomy): domain Eukaryota; kingdom Metazoa; phylum Chordata; order Testudines; family Geoemydidae; genus Mauremys; species Mauremys reevesii. Next base: position 25,442,583 of record NC_052625.1, read on the forward strand.
TTCTGTGGCCTTGATTCAGATGCCCATCTCTCAACACACATTTTTTTTCTGATAACCAAAACAAACATCTCCAGTACATCTCCACCATATACCCATTTGTATATGCCTACATAATTCCCTCATGGTATTTCATAAAGTATATATCTCTAACTACATTCTCCAGATTGGTTATTAGCTTTATAATGACCATCAAATACAAGTGCAAATTGAGCCTAGTTCTGCAGTCTGTCACTCTTCTGTAAATCCACTGACCTCTGAAGGGTGACACTAGCCCAAGACTAGTGTTATGCAATGGAGAACCATGGCAATGATTTCTAGTTTGCTTAAATAAATCTTTTCCACATCCAACAGTGTAACAGTTCCCTTGAATTTATATTTTATTGTATTCCTTATTACACATGAGAAACTACATAAAGCACTAACTGAACCAGAAAGGCCAAGTCTGTTTTACATGTAGATCGGTGTGTGCTGAATCTCGCTGAACTGGGTTTAAGTTCAGCAAAAGGGAGTTGCTTGATAACATTTTACTGAGAAAGGACACAGAGAAACCCTAAATGTTTTAATGACTGATCTTCACAGTACCAGGTGTGGTATATGGATTGGTGCCATTTTTCCTATCTAAGGCATTTAGGGAAGGAACTTAGTTGACATGATTCCACTTGCAGGCCTAACCTGGATGGCTGTGAATTGGCTTAATCTCAGCTGGCAACTGTGAGCAATTAATAAATTCTCTCACAGTGGTATCTGGGATTATGCTAAACACAGCAATTTCTTTGCTCTAGTGGATTAATAGACCTGTGCTGCCACCTAAATTACAGCACCAAGAGTTTCTGTTGCATTAAAAAAAAACCACATACATAAGATTAGTGTTTAACCCTCTTGTCTCTTTACTAGCATGAAATACATATGCTGGACTCCAGACTCCCACTACCGATAACTATAAAGCAGGGAATGATGTGAATTATAGCCTCATGGAAAGGCAAGACAAGCTATCTGTTAGTTATCACTCTTCCTAAAGTACAATCAATTTTCCTTACCATGAGAAAATGACAGATGGTAACAAAGTCTCCTGGAAATGACTGGTCTAACACCAAACTTAATGTAGGAGAGCACTGCTCTTGGTCCCATTTCACCAGATGGTATAAAACTCTACCCAGGTTTTCATCACACTTCAGATCCCTGGATTGTCACAAGTGACTAGTATGCCATCATAAGCCATCATCTACCTTAAATGGTGCAAGTGGTAACTTCTGTGTTAACCTAAGCAATTGCAACCAGCTTTTGCAAAGCAAACCAGCTGTGATTCTTGAATCCTGTTTTAAATAGGGGAAGGCAAATCTTCATGAACTAGGATAAAATGCCAATAATTTCCCATTCCTAGAAACAAGGCTACCATAGCTATGTCCTCATTTATGGCACCAGCAGGTGATGAATTGCTTGGAAATTAGAAGTGCCACTTGCCTTTATATACAAGTTAAACATCTCAAATAAACATCATGAGCAGCTCTTCTCTGGCTTTAAATTGACTGTGATGCTGGAGAAGCCATTAGAAAAATACAAAGTAAAATGACGTCCTCAGGCCCAAGCACCTTAGGCAGGATGGATGTCATAGTTCACTAGAAGTAGCTGGATAGCAGATAATCAAGGGAGCAGCCTATTATGCTGCAGCACACCTTCACTGGACATTGAAGACAAAGTGTTCTAACTGGACATTCTCAGCTTCTGCCTGCTACTGCCCCCTCCAACATCTCTGTGCAGATACTTTTTTTTTTTTAAAGACCCATCAAACCAAAATGCCAATTCCTTAGCCAGTACTGGCACTTTATGATTTACAGCTTAGAGTCTGGCCCAAAGCCCACCAAAGTCAATGGAAAGATTCCCATTGAAGTTAATGGCTTTTAGATGAGAACTATACATACAAAGGTGATAAGAATATTATAAATACCCAGTACATATATGAGAGTTAGGTTCTAGTTCCAATATTCATCTGGGTTTTAAGGATGTGGACTCCAAGTATGATATCAGTAGAGATGTTTTCCATACTTCATTTAAGTGTCCAGAAGGAATTTACATTCTGCCAGAACCTAGTCATGTAACTTTCATGTACTATCCGCAACAGCAACTGGAAAAGGCTCTATGACAAGGGTAGGCTGAGCTCGATGCACAAAAGTTGGTGCTAAATTGAGAATAAAGAATAGAAAGCCTTTTAGTGCTATAAAATCTAAGAGGAAATCATTCTAACATGATAGTATGATGCCTGAAACAGCCTTGATTCTGTGATATTTATTCCCATCTAAATAATTACTGCAGAAGGATGATAAAAGAAGCACTTGTTATGTCCCTGGTATATTTAGGGACTTGAATATATCCCTCACCAATCATCAGGTTCACTTGGAACAGTTTGTTTTTGCCTGGAAAATGTTGCATAAATCCCCTAATTCATTATAAATACCTTCCTCCCATCCAGTGATGAGCTGCCAAAATATTAACAACCGGTTCCCTCCTCCTCACCCCACGAGGGTGACCCCCCCACCCCCCAGAACTCCTGCCCTGCCCCCCAGGACCCCTGCCCTATCCACCCTCTTCCCTGTCCCTTAACTGCCCCCTGCCACCCCTCCAATCCCTCCTCTTATTCCTGATAGCCCCCCAGGACCCCCCCCATCCTACCACCCCTTCTCTCTTTCCCGACTGCCCCTGGAATCCCTGCCCCTGAGTGCCTCCCACCCCATCCAACCCCTGGTCCTTCCTGACTGCCCCCCCAGGACCCTTGCCCCCATTCAATTCCCCTGTTCCCTGCCCTCTGACCACCCCCAGTCCCGCCCCTAATCCCCCCCCCCCCGCGAACCAACACCCGCTCCCGGCTCCCAGTCCCCCTTACCCTGCTGCTTGGAGATGGGAGCCGTGCCACCCAGAGTCGGGGCTGGGAGCCACAGGTGCTGGGCTGCAGTCGGGGTCCAGGTCGGCGTCTGGGTCCGGCCCGGAGCCTCACCGCCCAGCTGGAGTCGGGGTCCGGCGCGGAGACGCGCCGCCCGCCAGCCAGAGTCAGAGCCGGGGGCTGTGCTGCCCGCCCGGCCAGAGTCAGGGCCAGGGTCCGGCCTGGAGCCACGCCGCCCGCCCGGGGACCGAGCTGCGCCGCCCGCCCGCCCGCCCGGGGACCGAGCCGAGCCCCGTCGCCAGCCCGCCCGCCCGGGGACCGAGCCGAGCCGTGCCGCCAGCCCGCCCGCCTGGGACCGAGCCGAGCCGCGCCGCCAGCCCGCCCGCCCGCCTGCCCGGGGACCGAGCCGAGCCGCGCCGTCCGCCCGCCCGCCGCCCGCCTGGGACCGAGCCGAGCAGCGTCGCCAGCCCGCCCGCCCGGGGACCGAGCCGAGCCGTGCCGCCAGCCCGCCCGCCCGGGGCCCGAGCCGAGCCGCGCCGCCAGCCCGCCCGCCTGGGGACCGAGCCGAGCTGTGCCGCCCACCCGGAGCCACGCTGCCAGCCCGCCCGGTTGCCGAGCCGCGCCCGCCCGGGGTCTGAGCCACGCCCGCCCGCCCGGCCAGAGTCGGGGCCGGGGGCCGGGTTGGCGTCGGGGTCCGCCCGAGCCGCCGCCCGAGCCACGCCGCCCGCCGGGGTCAGAGCCGGGGGCCGGCCCGGAGCTGCGCTGCCCGCCCGGCCAGAGTCGGGCCGGGTCGGGGTCAGGGTCAGAGCCGGGGGCCGGCCCGGAGCTGCGCCACCTGGCCGGGGACGTGCGGCGCCTCCCCCCACCCCACCCAGCTTACCTGCAGGAAGCTGCTGCTGCTTCCTTCTCAGCCCTCCCAGGCTTTCCACCAATCAGCTGATTGGTGGGAAGCCTGGAGGGAGAGCCTTCAGAGGAGGAGACAAAGCTGGAGCCAGGTGAGCTGGGACTGGGGGCAGGGCAGGGTAGGGCAGGGAAGGGAGCTGCTGGAACCTTTGTTAAATTTAGAAGCCCTTTACAACCGGTTCTAAAGGGGGCTTCTAAATTTAACAACCGGTTCGCGCGATCCGGTGCAAACCGGCTGCAGCTCACCACTGCTCCCATCCCTAGTATTCACAATAGCAAGAATTACTAAACCATCTTGGGAGACACAAAGGCTGCAAAATACATTAACACCAAGACCTAATGAACTAATTGGCATTTGTGTCAGATAAGCTGTAGTAAAGTTTGAGTGAAGGTTAATACTGGATGTAGTTTAGGACCTTATACGTTGCCCAGACACTGACACCAGCCTTGCAAATGGTACCATGGGATTTCTAATGACCACAGTGGGCTCATAACTTCAGTTTTGTGTCCAGAGCTGGGCCTATAGATGGGTATTCCATGAATAGCTGACATGAAAAGCTGTGGTCTGAACATGATTCCTCCAAGCTATTTGGCTAATACTTGCAAATAATGCATCTACTTGGGGAAATCAGGAACAATGCACAAATGATTTGTGGCCCAAGCACAGGCTTACACTGCATATGGTTTAACCAGCTCTATTTTCAACACGGTGTTCACCTCCAGCAGTGAAACCTGGAAGACATCAATTGGAATTAAAAATGCTAGTGTTAAATATATTTCAGATCTGAGTCATGGTGAGGATTGTTTCTTACTATCTGAGCTTTCTGAAGCCTGGGTTGGACATAATGGGGTTGGTGTCAGAGGAAGCAGTTAAGCACCAGCCACTATTTAGAACTTGCGGGAGCTAATAGGCCCCCAGCACAGGCTAGAACAGCCATAATTCACAGCCCTGCTAAAGCCTCTATGGGTCCTTGCATTAGTGCAGAATAGCTAGGACAGTGGTCTGACCTGGCAAAACTCCAGTCTACTCCCTCCTCCTTCTAGTCTGCCTTCCCCCAAACTAGAATGATCACTGCACCAGGGCTGCGGCAGAGGCAACACATTGCTGGCAGGCCCCCTCAGGGAGATTGCACCGCCTAGCTGGCACAAAGGGGACAGAGGGAAGACTAGAGACCAATGGGTGCATACTACTTTCAAAATGCATCAGCCAGAACAGTTAGAGACCCTATACTGACACATTCTGAATAGTGGGCAATACAAACATTAACAGTAACATTGCCTGGCAATCCACAGCCCCGTGTCTTTCCTTGCTTGATTGATATTTTCTGTGGGGTGGGAAATCCCTGAACCACTGGTGCTTATTGCAATAAATTGCAGGACATAGCCCCAAATAATGTGTTGGTTCACTACCAAAGCATAGTAGCTGAGACACCGGCTTAAATAGTATGTTATCTATAGTCTGACACTTTCTGGACTATTTCATGCTAGACGTGTTCACTCAAAAGAAGAGAAGCTAATTCTTTAATTCAACTGCAAAGTGAAGTATTCCCTCGTTGCACTCTTTTGATCAGTGATGGATATGGAAGCAGCACTTGCTGAGGAACTGAAGGTGTAGGTCACAATGGCCGCTCTCTGCTTATGTTGTACATGTTATTGGCCCCCGGTGTAGTGCACCAAGGCAACGGATGAATGCAGCATATTTTTATGCACTGGAAACATATAGGCAGGCTACTGCAACCTGCAGCTGAAATCAGATTATTCATTTTAGCAGTGGTGCTCTTGATAAGTCCAAAAATGTGTGAGGAGCAGGCTAGTAACACTGGGTCTACAGTTCTCATTGCCAAGATGTTGCATACAAAAAGTCCATACACACTGTCATGAAGTTACTATTTCTCATGGCTTTCACAGTTTGAACACTCATTGAATTTGCAGACTCGCCCTGCTGAAAACCTACATCATTTCCTGCCTTATGGTTACAGCATTTTAAAGAAGCAGAACACTTGCCGACTAATATACATACCTTAAACTATTCTATTCACGCACAATGCAGTTGCATAAGACTTGCAGGGAATGCTTATTAGAGTAACTACTGGTAATTCTGAGATAATTCTATTCTGTCCTAAGAAAAGGTGCCTTTTCCTTAAAAATTGGAAGGTGCGGTGAACAGTTTTCCAGGCTTATTAATGTATTGGCTTTAGTGGGAATGAGTGTTTAAAGCTTGAAAGTGAAAACAAAATGGTAACTGAGGACACTGTGTTTGAAAAATATAGGATACAACCAAAACCATTCCAGAGTTTTTGATGTCGCAGATACTGCATCAGGAACTGATTGGATAATAATCAGCCACCATCAGTTCCTAATGCATTGCCTTCAGCATCTATACAAGCATCTACGAATTTCCAACATTAGGAAAAATAGCTATAATACTGAAACAACTATATGTTTTCCAGCTTTTTACCCATTTCATAACCTGACATCTCTCTCCTAAGAATACAATATAACCTTTAGAGTGAATTCCATAGGACTGAATGTTGTTCAGCGGGATGCCTGTCTGTCATTGCATTAGCATGATACTGGGAACAGTGGGAAATTGGTGCTCTTTTGTTTGTCATCTTTGTGCCCAAGGTGGATTCCTCAACAATAAATTCCTATTCACAAAAGATTTATGAGAACAAAGAACTCTTGGACAGCAAAAACACATTATCCCCAACTCTGAATTTGAGTGGAAACCAGACTGCTATGAACCTAATTACAATGCAATATAGTTATTTGACATTTCTTTGAGTCATTACTATTATTCAATCCTGAAGATCAAAAACTGTAAATACTACTTCCTAGTTGTATTCCAATTAGTGCTCACTAATGTCCAGAGATAAGTCTGGCTGCAAAAACTGGATCAGGATGTGGATCATGAAGTAATACCCAAAGTTCAGGCATCTTTGGATCAGAGGTTTCCACTCATTACATAGGTAGGGAACAGCCACAGAACTGGATCTAAATTCAGATTCTGAAACCAACCAAAATTTGAGGGTGATGGGATCCAGGGTTTTGGTTCAACTTCAGGCCAATCCCTTCTAATGCTCAAAATATACAATATTTATTCAGCAAAACTGGCCAAGCAAAAAATGTTATAAACATGAAGCAATAACCTGCACAGATACTGGCCAATTTCTGAGAAGAAATCCATGGAAAGGCAGTGGTTGTAAAGAAGCTGGTCTCTAAAGGATTTTCCCCTCCTGTGCCGGTGAGTATCCACATCTAAATTAAACAACACTCTGCCTGTAGCCTGATAACAGCACAACTCCTATCAATGTTATGATGCCAGGAGGTAAGTCTGATCTGAGAAGCAATGTGGATGGTTGAACCCTCCTGTGGGACTGGGGGTCCCCTTCTCTGCAGAACCCCAGATTCCTGGTATTGAGAGGTTACATCCCCTGCCTCTCACGTGGTGCTACTATTCCTGAGGGGACGATCATCCTGAGGGGATGTCATGGAGTTTCCTGACCCATCTATTCTGCTCACAGTGTATTTCCACTGGAGGGAAAAATTTAGCCCCAAGACATTAAAAAATTATTTTCACTTTGAGAAAATCTTTCAAAACTTTCCACATTTAAAACACTGATCTGTCACTTGTCTTGTTAATTTTTCCAAACCTATTTGCTGTTTTGAAAACATTTGTGTTAGAGTGGAAATCCGGACATCATTATTATTATTTTGTCATTTATTCAGTGCCAAAAATGTGTTTTGGGTTTTTTCCATCAGTGGAAGAAAGGAACCTTTCCCTTTTATTTAATGAAATAATTAAAAAAAAATTATCGGAAACTTTAATGGACAGTGAACTTAAAAGTCACAATTCTGCCTGAGGCCCTAAGTCCTGCAATTGCCTGGGCAGGTTCACCCCTGCACACACACCCAACAGAATTAGAGCTTAAATTTTTGATAGCAAAGCAATGAGAGAAAAATGTAACTTTTACTGTTTGTTGATGTGGGCATGACAGCATTTTGTGTGTAGTCACTTTCACTCTTTCCCCTGTACATTTAGCTAGTTTCCTCTGTTTCTGTGGGTCATTCATGCAACAACAAGGGAGAACTAATTAGATTCCAGATTTGAGCGTCCTTAAAATTCAGGGATGTTTGGATCAGCTTTGGCTTGTTATAGAGATGAAGTCACCTGATAAGTTCAAATCTGGATATACTGTAAACTTCACAGAGTTGGGAACTTCACCAGGAGTAAGACAGGGAGATCTGTGCTCTTGGTTTGGGCCCAGTCAGCTGCCAAGGAAATGGCATGGTGTCATAGGTAAAAGTGTCATTTTCCAAATGCCTTGCAGCTGAGACAGAAATTCTGTGAGTAAGTGGGTGTAAAGACTAAAGGGAGTTGAAGGTGTTGAACTCACATTTTAATATAATTGTAGATTGTTTCAAGGCCTCCCATCTAATGTTCTTCCTTTATTCCTGTTTCTAGGAAAAAAAGAGCCCTCACCTGAGAATGATAGTTCAGGGGAAGCAGCATCCAGAGGCAGCACTTGCTGCCGAAGAGAGAAGCCATGGCTGCTGCTGCTGTCATGGCAAACAGCACCAGCCAAAGAATATCTGCAGCCCAAAGATATCAGCCAGTCTGAGTGGGGTTGGGGGAACCCCCCTAACTTCTCCATAAAGATACAAGCTGGCTGTGGGAGAAAGGAAGGAGAGCACAGTTGAGGTGCTCAGTGGACTCAGTTAAAGTGAAACCGGCCCACTGAGCTCTCCCATACCCAGTAAAGTCCATGCAATCTGGTGGGTTTGGGTGGGTGAAAATCTTGGCCTTCTTTTGAATCAAAGCAGAACAGTATTTAAAGTGAAAGAACCAATCTTTGAACATGGAGCTGCCCCTGAAAACGCAGGGCAGAAAGGGCACAAAGCTCTTGTCTCTGGTTTATCCCCCTTTAGGCAGCTAAGGGTTTGCTTTGCTTGGCTTTGTTTTTTAACATCTCCTGTGCCTCCTCCCTGCTGAAAGCTTAGGCCAAATCCAGAGGTTCCCATTGAAGTCAATGGAGACTGTACTCAGCTAAGGAGTACAGAATGAGGCCCTATTTTTCCGCTTCTTTTTTCTCTCTCATTTGGCTTTCACTCTCTTGGTTCCACACCACAAAATTAACCAGGGCAATGTCTGGTCCACAGTGATAGTTTATTTTTTGTAAGTGCCAACAGGAGACCCTGCACTGTGCAAGACACAATGAAGACAGTCCCTACACCAGAGGTCAACATGTGAGCAATGAATCCACCCACCCTTTCCTTTCCCCCACCCTCTGGGCCAACCCCCACACCCAACATTTGCCTGAGAACACAGCACAAATGCAGGATGTAGATCTCTATGATTGCCAGTAAGGAAGCCCCAGGTCAGTTTATAGCAAAGGATTTGGGCTGAGAAGGAAAAATTACTAATTCCTCCCTGATTAAATATCAGGGACTCAAATCCCCTACTCTGCTCCTATAGTACTTGGTAGGCAAGAAGCTCCAGTCTGTAATTTCCCAGGGCTTTACACAAATGCAAAATATTTACTAACAAGACATGTACCCCCGTACCAAAGGTTAGTGAAGCTTCCTTTGTAGCCCAGATCCACCTTGTGTGAAAGAGCCCTTAAGAGGAAGGCTGTTGACATCACTATGCATGTTCATACATAGCAAGTAAACACATCAGATGTGGCCCCTTAAGGGATTCCGATCCCTCTGGACAGTTGTGGCTGGGAAGGACAGTTTACTCATCTATACAGTTTTTTCTTGCAATGAACCTTATTTTGACTCCCAAATACAATGCCAGGCCACCCACTCACCTTGTGTAGATCTATGTGAGAAAAGGCCCCTCACAGATAGGTCTCTTCTCCTCTATGCCAAAGTGGGGGCTCACACAACTTTAGGGCACTGTCCTTTACCTCACCTCTTCCTGGATCCTGTGTGAGGAAGGGAGAGAGTAAGGGCAGGCAGGGGTTGAGAAGGAGAAGATGTGCATTGTCCCCCCTTCAGCTCCCTGGAAGTGACACAAAAAGGCTAATTCACACAGGGCTGGTGCAACCATTAGGCGAACTAGGCAGTTACCTCGGGCTGCAAGTGGTTGGGGGCGCCCAGGGCTGTCCCCAGGCATAGGCAGCTGGGTAGGGCACCTGAAAATTGGGGCACCACTGGGTCTTATTGTCCACCCTACTGGTTTTCCTATCCCTGTTCTGACCCTTCCTGCAGGCTCCGAGTCTTCCTGGGAAGGGGATCTAGTAGTTAAAAGAGAAAAAGTCTCCAGCCTGCCAGACCTATTAGCACAACACTGAAACTGTTAAAGAGCCATTCAAGGGGTAATGAAGACATTTAACAGGCATTTGCCAACCCCCAGGTATCTACTGTCAGTTTCTGAATGTACCTACAAAAACAGTTGTGCATGACTAAGCATTATCTAAATTTACTCAGAACATGTCAGTCTACAGGACCTTAGTTTAAAATTTGCTTTAAAAATATTTCATTAATGAGTTGGTGAAGATTATAAAATCACATCTCTAAAAAATCCTTGCATAGATTTTTTTAGATGCACAATCATCGTTAGCCTTAAATGCTTGGATCTTCAGACATATGGTTTTTTAAATAAATTCTTCAAAAGACCACCCTTATCTAAAATACACATTTTAATTACTATAGTAAAAAAAACTTTCATCCAAAGTCTTCCTGTCCTTTCTCTCCATCCATTTCTCCCTTCACCCCTTCTCCCCTTCCCCCCTCCCCAATTGAAGGAAGCAACAGCCCTTTGCTTCCAGATCTGACTATCTGATGAACTAGTTTTAAGCAAAATCAGTACCTTAGGATTTTATATCTTACTTTCTTATGCCTAAAATCTTTGGAAACATTTTTTTTAAAGTTGGTGAAATTTCACAAACGTGTATTGTTATGGAGATCACACACAGTAGATTAGTGTTCCCTTTTTCTAAAATCAATGAACACTGTTGTGAACACACTAAACCTTTGTGACTGATTAATTTAAAATAATGTCTGTTTCAGTGAGTTAAATATGTAGTAATCTGGAATGATTACTTAATGAAGGCTTAAGAGTACATTTAAAATATAAAATCAGCTTAGAAATACTGATTAAGAAAATGTAAAACAGAGAAGAGCTGCATCATGTATTCCATAATATTTAATGCTGTATTCAGCAAGACAGCGTACTCACCCTTACTACAAAGTTTTTGCAAATAAATGTCTGACAAACTTAAGGGCATATCAAAAAACCTGTGACTGACATTTTTTATTCCCAAATTTAGTGCTTTTAATTCCCAAGTTTAGTGCTTCTGCATGTCCATTCTGCGTGAGGGAGAGGGTACAGAGGTCTCTGCAGGGAACTGTGACTCTCTGCCACCGTGAGGCGGGCCGGGCGTCTTGTTATTCTTTCTGCCTTGTCCCTCCGCCCCTGCCCTCGCCGGGCTGCAAGCTCAGGCTGCCGTCAGGCATAGGGGCACCAGTTTAATAATACTGCATAGGGCCCCATAAATCCTAAGGGCGGCCCTGGGGGTGCCAAAAAGTGGAGCTCTGGCTCGGCAAGGAGGACCCACCTTCCAGAGGCATCAGAGAGCCAGAGCGTTGGCTTGTGGGGGCAGTGAGCCCCAACCATGGAGGAGCTGGCACGGTGCAAGGGGGCAGGAGTCCGGCAAAGGCAGCGGCGCCGTTAGCAGGGAGCAGCCGTGCCCCCCGCCCCTCCTGCTCAGGCTGCAGCCTGGCACCCCCCCCCAGGAGGCTCCTGCAGGCTGCAGCAGATGCATGTAGGCAGAGGCCCCCGTGCGCCCCCCAGCTCCCCCTCACCATGCTTCTGCAGCTCCTGGGCACGTGAGCCACCGTCAGGCGCAGGGCCCTGAGCCTGCTCCTGGAGGGGCAGCAGTGGCAGCGGTTCACACTCCCGGGAGCCACAGAGCCTAAGTGCGGCAAGGGAGGAGCCGGGAGGGTGCTTGGGGGCCTCTGCCCACATGCATCTGCTGCAGGAGCCCCCAGAAGGCATCTCCTCCCTGCCGAGCTGCTGCAGCGGCCCAAGCCTGGCAAAGCCAGTGAGTGGACTCGGGATGGGGGCCACCGGCGTGGGGTGGGGAGGGGAGGGCTCACGGGGGGACTGTGCACCTTCCAGGGGAGTTCAGCGGGTAGGAAGGGGGGAATCTGGTCTGGGGAGCAGCCCCTGGGCAGACTGGCCCCTGGGGTCTATAAAGGCTCATTGGGATTTCCCTTAAGTGAACCGATGTTACTGGGGGGAGCAAGGTGGAAGTTTTGCCTAGGGCGCAAAATATCCTTGCACCAGCCCTGAATTCACATCCAGGTTGTAATAACTTTTCTGCCAAGCCCCCCACCCAGGGGTGCTCAGAGTCACTGTGATGTGTCACATAAACCAGCTCCCGGCAGAGTTAGATAACATGGTGCCTATAACCCTGGCTAGCTTCAGGAGCCCTGTCCATACTAGCTTTTCCACCGTTGCTGCTACCAGTGAAGGTGAACCAGTAGTAGTGTTGTGTAGGAAATTTTGGTGCATTGTTGACACCTCCATAGAGCAGGCAAGAATGGATTCCCCGCCTCATATCTCAAGGGGCATGTCATTTTCTGAGAGCAGGAAATAGGGAATAGAAGCTCTAAAGCAAGAATAAAAAGTAAATATTTTAAAGCAAGCAACAGCAAAACATACATACACACAAGAAAAGAAAGAGTAGAAGGGAAAGAGTCAGAAAAGAAGAAAATGGGACTGAATGAACAGGAGCGGAAAAATGAGACTGTCAGAGATGGTGCCAGAGGCCAGTGGGGAAACAGACCATTCCATCCCAAAAGGGGATCCACCAAGAAAAGATAGCAATCCCTCATTTATGAACCCAAAGATGTCCTCTAGAGAATGTCACAAATCTGCTTTATTTCTGCCTCTGAGTATCTTAGCTAGTTGAAAGATAAATTAAATCACAGGCAGCCTCCCCACTGACTGCATATCTGAGAATGTTTGCATGCAACATTTATTCCATCGAGTGTACGAAATAAGTTACACCCAAGAAATTTACTCCTCAGATGCCCATTTCAGACAGTTGGATATGAATAACTAGCATGTAGGTCTACGACCTCCCCAGTTTTAGTCAATCCACCACCCACTTGGGCCATCTCCAAGCCCACAGACAGAGATGACCCACATAGCTGTCCTAACACCCTTTTGGATGACAGTACAATCCTGAGGGAGCAATAGTTTGCTACATAGCCATAGTTAACCCACACACAGAAAGATTAATGCACTTTTTGATGATTCACATGCACAGATCTAAAAGCAGAATCAAGACCTTTGTTCATTATTTTGGAATGAAACATCAGCTAGCATTTTTACATATGCCTGTCAAGGCAAAATCCTGGATGGAATTATCTTGCTTATCTACAATGAATTTTAGCTATACCCTATTACTATAATCCCAAACCTAGAACTTTCAGTCAGATTCCATGTCCTGAGCCCTCTGTTACGTCTAGATATTGTAGAGGTGGGGGTCTTCTAACTGACAAATGGTTTTAATGCATAATCCCCAGTCACTCTAGCCCATTAAGGATGGATTTTTATAGCGTTAACTGCAAATGTTTGCTTTTGTGTGTTCTAGTTGAACCTTCAAGAACACATAGCTTTGAAGTTTAATTATCCCCCTAATTATTGCAACCATTATAGCTGAGAAATATACAAGATACCTAATAAGCTTGTAAAGTAGGAGTTAACTTTAATCAAAAAAAGTGAAAACATGGGGAAAGTTTTATTCATCAATAGCTTTGACAAAATTAACTTTAGTGTCATGCACATCAAGTCCAATTTTTAATACACAAGAGATCAGCCTTCTCACTGCTTCCAGCAAATTCCATGCAATCTCTAATTGTGAAAGAGAGAGAGTTGCCAACCAGAAAAGAAGATTCACAACTGCCAACTGACTTTACTATTAATTTAATGGGAAAAACATGTGCAAAGTAGCCACCCAGGAGAAGACTGCCCACAGCATTTTGGAGGAGAGAGTTACCTCAGAAAAGACGGCCACAGAAGACATAATTGGCACACAACTGAACTAATCTAATGGACACAGAAAGAGAGGGACTATTGACACAAAAAACTGCTCTGACAAAAAAAGATATATTACAACATTCTCTGTACCAGAGAAAGAGAAAGATTAACACCCCATGTCAGCCAATAGAGGACAGATCTTTTGTTGGAAAGCATTGCCAGGATTTTTCATATCCCTGATCATTTTCTTTTCCCTTCCCTGCAATCCTCCTACCCCCCACAGCAACACTACCCTATTATTTGAAAAAGAACCCAGGGAATGAGAATGTACATACAGAACCAGCTAGTTAGCAGGCAGTGACTAAGACCTTGTCTACACTACAAACTTTGATCACTGCAAGTTGTGTTGGCAGAAAGCCACCACAGTTAGTATGTTCCTGGTGCATACTTTCCTCCTTGCATCAGTGCTGCATGTACTCACCAGCAGTGCTTGTATCAAGGCACAGTGCAGGGCATCATGGATAGATATCTGTAGCGAGATGGTGGGATACCCCACTGCCCGCTGAGGGACGAGCCTCCCCTAACACCAATGTGGGCGGAGCCACTGGGTCCTGCGTCCACCCCTCAGAGGTCATGGCGCAGACCTGGAAGTATAAAAGCTCACCTGCAAAGCTCAGTGGAGAACCAGCTGCCGCAGAGACCAGATGTCCGCAACCGAGCTCCCTCTTGGGAGACAGCAGCAGCCCGCAGCCGGCCTGAGCTCGCACCCGGCCAGCCTACACTCTACACCCTACACTCGCTACTCTGAGGAGGACTGGCTGAGTTGACCCCGCGCTCGCTACCCCAAGGAGGACTGGCCAAGCCTGCTCCTTCCTAGCTACCCCGAGGAGGAGCTGAGCCTGCCCCGTGCCAGCTACCCCGAGGAGGAGCCAAGCCTGCCCCATGCCAGCTACCCCGAGGAGGAGCCAAGCCTGCCTTTCTCTGCATACCCCGAGGAACCGATGGTGTTCGAGCCAGCCGAGGACGCTAGCATGACCCAGGTACCCTACGAGGGGGAGTGTGGAAGTAGCCCAGGGGCAACCGACCCCAGTCTGGCTGCAGCACTGCCTGAACCTATGTCAGTGTGTTGCAGCCAGGATCCCCACTGACAGCAGCGCGTCTTTGCTGCTGCTAGACTCGGGCTGGGACGCAGTGGAGAGGGAGGGCCTGCGTCCCCCCGTGCCACTCACTCCTTGGGTGACAGGCTCCCCCTTGTCCTTTTCCTGGCCTGGAGAGGCTAGGACAATAGAACTACTGACTCAGCCCCTGCTTAAAGGCCTGAGTCCCTGACTGTCTGCTTGCTGCCCCACCCTGACCTAGGGCCTGGGCCGCCACTTGACTATTGACTCAGCCTCCGCTCCAAGGTCCTGAGCCCCTAACTGAGTGTGTGTTATTCCCCATGACCGCAGAGCCGACGGCCGGCGAACTAGAGCGAGGCAGTGGGATACCCCACAGCCCCGCTGAGGGACAAACCGCGGCAAAGCCGCACCACAGTATCCCACTGTGCAACCCGCCTCCATACAGCACATTGTCTTTTGGGAAGTTTTGGCAATGCATGGTGGGGCAGAAATGAGTCATGCAGAGATGAGTGGGAACAAGAGGTCAACTTCCCAGTGTGCAACTGTCTCTATTCCATAATGTCATCTGTATCCCATAATTTTCACACCTTTTTAAAAAATCCCACAAACTCGTGCATCTCTTCTCCCTGTCCACCGTCTCTGACAGAAGCATAGAACCTGCACAGCTCTGCACTATTGTCATGAGCATTGCAAACTCAGGATGCAAAATCCTCTGGTATTTGCAGAGCCACATGACGATTTTTTGGAGGACAGATTGCTGCAGGACATAGTGAGAACCAATTCAAGATTGTGGGTGGCGTTCATGAAGCAGCTGCAGATGGTGAAGTGCGACTTGTGGGCCCATAATGCAGGCTGTTCAGAACTTTACAAGCAGGGACTCACAAAGCTGTGTACCTCAACAGCACCAAGGAAAGATTCAACTACCAGGTCAGCAGGTGCAGAATGACAGTTGAATGTGCTTTTGGTAGGTTGAAGGGGCACTGGCATTGTTTACTCACAAGCTTGGGGCTCAGTGAGAAAAAAATATCCCATTGGTTATAGCTGCCTGCTGTGTCCTGTGTAATATCTGTGAAGCAAATGGGGAAAAGTTGCCACTATGGTGGAGGGGGAGTGTCTGTCTGCTGAGTTTCAACAGATTGACACAAGCACTATTAGAAGAGCTCAGGGAAGCTTTGAAAGAGCTCTTTAACAGTGAGCCACGGTAATGCATTGTGGTGCACTGAGGCCTGGCCCTGGTGTTTTGAGGCTTGTTTGGAATTGTGTGGTGCTTGGTGTACATCTATGACTCTAACACGGTCAATTCACCTGCAGCGAACAGCAGAGAGGCAAACAGAAGGAGTTTGCCTGGGATCCCTCTGAGCAGAGGTACGCTAAGTGCTGCAGTAGGGGGACTGCGCTGGTGAGTATCTGAGTGTCTGTTGGGGGGGCAGTTTGGCAGTTTGACTGTGTGCTTGATTGTTTGATTGCTTGTTTGACCAGTTTGATTTGGGAGTGCTTTGTTTCAGCTGGGCCTGACTGTTATAAAAAGGCAGTCAGCTGCAAACCAGCTGAGCAGCGAACAGCAGAGAGGCAAACAGAAGGAGTTTGCCTGGGAGTTTGCCCGGAGAGAGCTCTTAGAAGGAAGAGACCATGGATGCTGAGCGATCTGCCGTTGTGACCTGCACAGGATGTGCCATGTTTGTCTTCCTTCCACAGGATAGAAGTGACTTTGTCTGTACAAAGTGCAAGCTGATCTCCATATTGGAAGAGAAGATTCAAGGTCTGGAGAAACAGATATCAACCCTGCATTCCATACAAGAAAATGAGGATTTCCTGGATAGACGTCAGGATCAGCTTCAGCGGCCACAATGTTCTGAAGATTCAGAGCAGGCTACGCAGCGGGGACAGAAGGCCAGCGAGGATAATTGGCGGCATGTGATTTCCAGAAGAGGAAAGAGTACCAGAAATGTCCATGTACCAGTAACACAGATGCAGGTGAGCAACCGTTTTCATGTTCTCTCTGCAGGTACTAGTGCAGAGAGTGGAGTGGATGATACATCTGAGGGAACAGAGCAGAAGGAGACTCCACTGATTGGAAGGCATGAGATGCACTGTCCTAGGGATGGGGGTTCCACGACCACCACTCCCAAGAGGAGGAGGAGGAGGGTGGTAGTAGTCGGGGACTCTCTCTTCAGGGGGACTGAGTCATCTATCTGCCGCCCTGACCAGGAAAACCGAGAGGTGTGCTGCTTGCCAGGAGCTAGGATTCATGATGTGACGGAGAGACTGCCGAGACTCATCAAGCCCTCGGATCGCTACCCCTTCCTGCTTCTCCACGTGGGCACCAATGATACTGCCAAGAATGACCTTGAGCGTATCACTGAAGACTACGTGGCTCTGGGAAGAAGGATAAAGGAGTTTGAGGCGCAAGTGGTGTTCTCGTCTATCCTCCCTGTGGCAGGAAAAGGTCAGGGTAGAGACCGTCGAATCATGGAAATCAATGAATGGCTACGCAGATGGTGTCGGAGAGAAGGGTTTGGATTCTTTGACAATGGGATGGTCTTCCAAGAAGAAGGATTGCTAGGCAGAGACGGGCTCCACCTCATGAAGAGAGGGAAGAGCATCTTTGCAAGCAGGCTGGCTAACCTAGTGAGGAGGGCTTTAAACTAGGTTCACCGGGGGAAGGAGACCAAAGCCCCGAGGTAAGTGGGGAAGTGGGATACCGGGCGGAAGCACAAGCAGGAAACTGCAAGAGGGGAGGACTCCTGTCTCAGACCGAGAAAGCGGGACAATCAGCGAGTTATTTTAAGTGTCTATACACAAATGCAAGAAGCCTGGGGAACAAGCAGGGAGAACTAGAAGTCCTGGCACAGTCAGGGAATTATTATGTAATTGGAATAACAGAGACTTGGTGGGATAACTCACATGATTGGAGTACTGTCATGGATGGATATAAACTGTTCAGGAAGGACAGGCAGGGCAGAAAAGGTGGGGGAGTTGCGTTGTATATAAGTGAGCAGTATGACTGCTCAGAGCTCCAGTATGAAACTGCAGAAAAACCTGAGTGTCTCTGGATTAAATTTAGAAGTATGAACAACAAGGGTAATGTCGTGGTGGGAGTCTGCTACAGACCACCAGACCAGGGGGATGAGGTGGACGAGGCTTTCTTCCAGCAACTAACAGAAGTTGCTAGATCACAGGCCCTGGTTCTCATGGGTGACTTTAATCACCCCGATATCTGCTGGGAGGGCAATACAGCAGTGCACAGACAATCCAGGAAGTTTCTGGATAGTGTAGGGGACAATTTCCTGGTGCAAGTGCTGGAGGAACCAACTAGGGGAAAAGATCTTCTTGACCTGCTGCTCACAAACAGGGAAGAAATAGTAGAGGAAGCAATAGTGGATGGGAACCTGGGAGGCAGTGACCATGAGATGGTCGAGTTCAGGATCCTGACACAAGGACAAAAGGAAAGCAGTAGAACAGAGACCCTGGACTTCAGAAAAGCAGACTTCGACTCCCTCAGGGAACTGATGGGCAAGGTCCCCTGGGAGAATAACATGATGGGGAAAGGAGTCGAGGAAAGCTGGCTGTATTTTAAAGAAACCTTATTGAGGTTGCAGGAACAAACCAGGGAGGAGTATAAAAGTATTGCTCAGGCATGCAGGTGTGAAATTAGGAAGGCCAAATCACACTTGGAGTTGCAGCTAGCCGGAGATGTTAGGAGTAACAAGAAGGGTTTCTTTAGGTATGTTAGCAACAGGAAGAAAGTCAAGGAAAGTGTGGGCCCCTTGCTGAATGAGGGAGGGAACCTAGTGACAGAGGATGTGGAGAAAGCTAGTGTACTCAATGCTTTTTTTGCCTCTGTCTTCACAGACAAGGTCAGCTCCCAGACAGCTGCACTCTGCAGCACGGTATGGGGAGGAGGTGACCAGCTCTCTGTGGAGAAAGAAGTAGTTCGGGGCTATTTAGGAAAGCTGGACGAGCACAAGTCCATGGGGCCGGATGCGCTGCATCCGAGGGTGCTAAAGGAGTTGGCCGATGAGATTGCAGAGCCATTGGCCATTATCTTTGAAAAATCATGGCGATCAGGGGAGGTCCCGGATGACTGGAAAAAAGCTAATGTAGTGCCCATCTTTAAAAAAGGGAAGAAGGAAGATCCAGGGAACTACAGGCCAGTCAGTCTCACCTCAGTCCCTGGAAAAATCATGAAACAGGTCCTCAAGGAATCAGTCCTGAACCACTTAAAGGAGGGGAAAGTGATCAGGAACAGTCAGCATGGATTCACCAAGGGCAAGTCATGCCTGACTAACCTAATTGCCTTCTATGATGAGATAACCGGCTCTGTGGATGAGGGGAAAGCAGTGGATGTGCTATTTCTGGACTTTAGCAAAGCTTTTGATACAGTCTCCCACAGTATTGTTGCCAGCAAGTTAAAGAAGTATGGGCTGGATGAATGGACGGTAAGGTGGATAGAAAACTGGCTAGATGCTCGGGCTCAACGGGTACTGATCAATGGTTCCATGTCTAGTTGGCAGCCGGTATCAAGTGGAGTGCCCCAAGGGTCGGTGCTGCGGCCGGTTTTATTCAATGTCTTCATTAACGATCTGGAGGATGGTGTGGACTGCGCCCTTAGCAAGTTTGCAGATGACACTAAACTGTGAGGAGTGGTTGATACGCTGGAGGGTAGGGATAGGATACAGAGGGACCTAGACAAATTAGAGGATTGGGCCAAAAGAAATATGATGAGGTTCAACAAGGACAAGTGCAGAGTCCTGCACTTAGGACGGAAGAATCCCATGCACTGCTACAGACTAGGGACCGAATGGCTGGGCAGCAGTTCTGCAGAAAAGGACCTAGGGGTTACAGTGGACGAAAAGCTGAATATGAGTCAACAGTGTGCCCTTGTTGCCAAGAAGGCTAATGGCATTTTGGGTTGTATAAGTAGGGGCATTTCCAGCAGATCGAGGGATGTGATCATTCCCCTCTACTCAGCACTGGTGAGGCCTCATTTGGAGTACTGTGTCCAGTTTTGGGCCCCACACTACAAGAAGGATGTGGACAAATTGGAGAGAGTCCAGCGGAGGGCAACAAAAATGATTAGGGGGCTGGATCACATGACTTATGAGGAGAGGCTGAGGGAACTGGGATTGTTTAGTCCGCAGAAGAGAAGAATGAGGGGGGATTTGATATCTGCTTTCAACTACCTGAAAGGGGGTTCCAAAGAGGATGGATCTAGACTGTTCTCAGTGGTAGAAGATGACAGAACAAGGAGTAATGGTCTCAAGTTGCAGAGGGGGAGGTTTAGGTTGGACATTAGGAAAAACTTTTTCACTAGTAGGGTGGTGAGGCACTGGAATGGGTTACCTAGGGAGGTAGTGGAATCTCCTTCCTTAGAGGTTTTTAAGGTCAGGCTTGACAAAGCCCTGGCTGGGATGATTTAGTTGGGTTCGGTCCTGCTTTGAGCAGGGGGTTGGACTAGATGACCTCCTGAGGTCCCTTCCAACCCTGAGATTCTATGATTCTGTGATTCTATGATTAATTTTGCAGTGCTTGCTGCACATTTATGATTACACTGTATTTGTTGCTGATCCTATGAGCTGTGTCATAGTGTAGAGTAACAAGTAAATGGGTGTTTTCAGGACTGCTAGGCACTCTGCAGCATATGTTGTAAACCAATAAAGATGAATTATTTTCCAAATAGAATTTTATTCAGTAACAAAGCAAGTGAAAACAAAAATCTGTTCTCTTTATAAGCAAATCCATTAAAAACTTAATAAATTAATGGAACAGAACTTATCAAGGGGAAAGAACATTCATTCCATTTTACCTACTGGTGGCTTTCACAGATCAGTGTATGTGAAGAAGTGGTTGTCCTTAATGTCCAGGGTGGACTGGTAGGGGTAGGGATGCAGCCCCTGTGGAATACCATGTGGAATTCCATGTGGAATGTTGGGGATGGAATGTAGGGAGGTGCTGTAATGGAGTTCTCCATGGACTGCAAAAGGAGGTGAGCCCAGGATTGTTGAAGCTGTAGGTCCACAAGGGTCTGCAGCATCTGTGTTTGCTGCCAGAGAAGCCCCATTATGTCCTGGTACATCCCCCTCTCTTTTTTCTGCTGAGACTTTCTTCTGCCCACTATTTTCTTTGCCAGTCTGTCTGCAGTGTTCACCCTCCAGGCCTTTTGCTCACAGCCTGATGCAGCACTGGCTTGCAGGATCTTGGCAATGGCAATGAATACTGGCTCCATTTTCCACAGGCAGTGGTATGTTAGCTGATCCGGAGGGTAACAGAGACACAGCAGCTGCTGGCATCTTGAAGCTGCCTGGGCCCAGGTGCTACTAGCCCAGTGATTCTCAAACTTTTGTATTGGTGACGCCTTTCACACACCAAGCCTCTGAGTGTGACACCCCTTACAAATTTTAAAAAACACATTTTTTTTTATATTTAACACTGTATTATAAATGCTGGAGGCAAAGTGGGTCTGGGGGTGGAGGCTGACAGCTCACGACCCCCCACATAATAACCTCACAACCCCCTGAGGGGTCACGACCCCCAGTTTGAGAACCTAGACTATTGCAATGGTGCCTGCTTACGTTACTGCTAACTGGCATGGGAAAGTGTCCTACCACTGAGGAAGAACTAAGGCTGCTATGCCTAGAAACCTTCTCAAGAGGATTCAAAGGACATCATTGTATACATAAACAAACTATTCCACATGGCCCCCCTTGCCAAACTCTACAAGGGAATGAAAAGCAGGTGACAATGCTACCTCTTTATTTACCACTATCTCTTCTAGTATTAGCAAATTGATGAAAACTCGATAGCTGTATTCTGTTAAGTTGGGGGCACTATCAGTACCTCATTGTTATGGGAAATACAATTTACACATTTACCTGAGTTCCTTCCCCTGCCTTGGGCTCGCCCATGCTTGACTGCTGGGATTGACTGGACTGCAGTGAAGTCTCAAATAGGTGCTGGCTCATTGCATAGGTGGACCCACCCAGTCACATGTCCCCCATCCTCTCTCTTCCCCACCGCCTCATTGTTCATGTGAGATGACCTGGGCTTGGGCTTCTTTTTAGGTATCCACGGTGGTGTGTGAGGTGGTCATGGGTCTCCATCAAGCATGGCAAGCATCTCTTTGTAAAAGCAGTATGTCCGTGGCTCAGCGCCAGATTGATGGTTGGCCTTTTTGGCCTTCTGATATGCCTGACTCAGTTCCTTCACTTTTACATGGCACTGCTGCTAGTCCCTGTAATATCCCTCCTCCTGCATTCCCCATGCAATCTGCTAATAGAAGTCCATGTTTCTATGGCTGGTCCATAGCTGTGCTTGCACAGCCTCTTCTCCCCACAGGCCCAGGAGATCCAATATCTCCTGTCTACTCCAGCCCAGAGTACATCTAGAGTGTGTATCCAGCATGGTCAGCTGGGCAGTTGCACACAACAATGGAGAGCTGCTAGATGTGCTTGCCAAGCTGGACAATCAGGAAGAGTCATTTCAAAAATTTTCAGGGATTTAAAGAGAAGGGCAGCCTTTTGGTCTTTGTGATCCCTGGGCAGTGGAGTTCACAATTGTGACCAGAGGGGTCAGTGTCAGACATTGTGGGACAGCTGCTGGAGGACTGTTAGGGTCAGCATAAGCAACACAGTGTCTACACTTGCACTACGTTGACCTCAGTATATCGACCATGGCTCACTGCCAGTTGGGGAGATAGTGTTAGTGCATCTGTATAATGGGGCACTTACATCAGTGGGAGACAAATTTAAGTATAGACAAATACACAACTAGGTCAATACTAAGTGGCTTATGTTGACCTAACTTGGTAGTGTGGGCCAGACCTAAGTTAGAAGCTGAAGAAACAAGTTCTTTCTTCTCCTTGTGCTTCTAAGCAAGGGTGACAACGTCATTCCCAACCCTCTCTTTTATAATTTCTGTTTTTTATCAGAGATAGACACAATTTTATGTAATATTGTATTTGTATGTGTAAAACATATGTATATACACTCATGAATATATGTAACACAAACATGCACACACACAAGTACATAAGTACACACAAGAACAAATGGATATAAACAGGCTATCAGGAAGTTTAGACTTGAAATTAAACGAAGGTTTCTAACCATCAGAGGCGTGAAGTTCTGGAACAGCCTTCCAAGGGGAGTAGTGGGGGCAAAAGACATATCCTGGCTTCAAGACTAAGCTTGATAAGTTTTTGGAGGGGATAGTATACTGGGATAGCCTAATTTTGGCAATTAATTTGTCTTTGACTACTAGCGGTAAATATGCCCAGTGGCTTGTGATGGGATGTTAGATGGGGTGGGATCTGAGTTATTACAGATGATTCTTTCCTGGGTGTCTGGCTGGTGAGTCTTGCCCACATGCTCAGGGTTTAGCTGATCACCATATTTGGGGTTGGGAAGGAATTTTCCTCCAGGGAAGATTGGCAGAAGCCCTGGGGGCGGGATTCGCCTTCCTCTGCAGCATGGGGCACGTGTCACTTGCTGGAAGGTTCTTTGCACCTTGAAGTTTTTAAACCATGATTTGAGGACTTCATTGGCTCAGACACAGGTTTGATACAGGAGTGGGTGGGTGAGATTCTGTGGCCTGCATTGTGCAGGAGGTCAGACTAGATGATCCTAATGGTCCCTTCTGACCTTAAAGTCTATGATTCTATGATAAATGTGTTACTGCAACATTTTCGAAAACAAAAAATACACTTTATAGTGTAATACAAAGCTACATATTTAGGTTCTAGTCCTTCAACTGGATATCCACAAGTAGCCTCTTGTAGCCCAACAGATTCAGATGCAAGATCAGAGCCTTAAGAAGCAAAAAAGGGGGAAAAGTTTAATATATATATTATATTATACATACATGCACAGACACATAATGCAACTTAGTTACTGGTAGTTAAAGCTGTTGCTAAAAACAAATCTTTTGCATTTCTTGACTTTTTTAATTCTAATCGTACAAGCTAAACATTGCATTAGCACAGGGTTTTATATTAGGTTCCTAGATTATTATTTTTTTATAAAAAGGAAAGAAAACTAGTATGAAAAATCTGATTCACAAACTGAACAGAAACCAATGTTTAAGTTACTTTAAGGGGGAATAAACACATAAGCTGCCTCAAGGCCTGGAGTTGATATAAGCACTTAAATTAGTTTAAGTTCTTAAGAGGCATAAGCAGTTCAAATCTGTTTACATTTATAAGGATGACTTGTGCCTGTTGTCATGCCGTGAAAAGCACACACCTTTTAGAAGTGCATGCATATGCAATGCACCTTTCTAGAAGCGTGGCTTGTCAGAGTTAGTGCTATTTTGCATCCTCCATTCATCATATGCAATTTTCTAACGATCAAAACAGCATTCGTTTTTAACCAATATTTTCTAACTTACAAATGGACACATTCCTCATTGAGGCCTATGTCCATAACAAGTTCCAAATTGCAAAATTCAGCCTTTTTGAGATACCTGTTTTTAGGGGGAAGGAAAAGAGTGGCCATTTTTTTACTACAAGAAAAATTATTTTTCACACACATGCACAATTAAAAAATGGCATAACAGATTTTGCTCCAAATTTCCAGAAAATTTCACTTGTGAATAGAGATCAAGCATGGAAAGTTTCATCTGAGAAAGTTATGAGTGGATGAAAACAAGGGCTTATAACTGAAGCTGGAAGAAAAGATCCGAGGTCTAGAGATGCAGGTAGAAACCCTGATAGAGTTTAGAAGGGGGTTTGAGCAGCTGATGGAGCAAAGGCAAGCTGTGGCTGAAGT
The DNA here is from genome assembly GCF_016161935.1 of Mauremys reevesii. Taxonomy (NCBI): domain Eukaryota; kingdom Metazoa; phylum Chordata; order Testudines; family Geoemydidae; genus Mauremys; species Mauremys reevesii. The sequence continues at coordinate 25,467,240 of NC_052625.1, forward strand.
GGAGTGCTCAGGGGTACAGGGGGAAGCAGGGGCTAAGGCCTGTGAGGGGGGAATGCTGGATGGGGAACATGGGCAGTGGAAGCATGTGACCGTGAGAAGCAGGAAGGAGAAAAGGAGGGCCAGTGAAGGAGAAATAGAGCTAAGGAACAGGTTTGAAGGTTTGGAGAATGAGGAAGGGGTACAGCAGGTGGTAACCGACGGTGGGAGGGTAAGGAAGAAGAGAAGAGCGGCTAGTCCGATAGAAGGAGGGGAGGAGTCGATGGAGGCAGCACCAACTTTGGGCCCCGGGAGGATGCAGGATGGCTTAAGGGGGACTACAAGGGAGGATAGGAATGGAAGGAGCTTGCAACCGGTAGAATGGGGGTTAGGTTAGCAGAACGCACTGTCACCAGGCAAAGGCAGGTCTACGTGATTGGGGATTCCATACTGAGAAGGTTGGACAGGCCTGTGACCAGGGCCGATCCGGAGAACAGAAGGGTGTGCTGTCTACCGGGCGCTAAAATACGGGATGTGGATCCGCAGTTGAAAAGGATCCTAAAAGGAGCAGGTAAGAACCCGTTGATCATCCTTCATGTAGGAACGAATGACTCGGCTAGATTCTCGCTGGAGAGAATCAAGGGAGACTATGCCAGGCTGGGTAAGACGCTCAAGGAAATTGAGGCTCAGGTGATCTTCAGTGGGATTCTACCTGTCCCTAGGGAAGGGCGACAAAGGGGTGACAGGATTGTGATGATAAATAGTTGGCTCAGGGAGTGGTGCTATAAGGAGGGCTTTGGGATGTATGGGCACTGGGAGGCTTTCGGGGACAGAGAACTGTTCTCACGGGATGGGCTCCACCTGAGTAGGGAAGGAAATAGACTTCTAGGAGGGAGGCTGGCTCAACTGATCAAAAGAACTTTAAACTAGGAATTGAGGGGAGACGGTTGGGAGATGTCCAGTCACTCTCCACGCCGAATTTAAACATTGAGAGGGAGGACAACAGGATAAGAATGGATATAGCCAGAGGGAGGGGTTTGGAGGTAATGAAGCGGGGGGATGGATACTAGACCAATAGGTCATACTGGTGGTACTGAGTCCCTACCAAATTGGGTAACAAAGGTGAGAGAAGCCAAACAGCAAAAATTAGGATGTTTGTTCACCAATGCGAGAAGCCTAGGTAACAAAATGGAGGAATTGGAGCTCCTGGTCCGAGAATTGAAACCGGATATCGTAGGAATAACCGAAACATGGTGGAACGGTAGTCACGACTGCAGTACAGGTATGGAAGGGTATGTGCTGTTTAGGAAAGACCGAAACAAAGGTAAAGGTGGGGGAGTAGCAGTGTATGTCAATAATGAGGTAAACTGTAATGAAATAACTAGTAATGGAATGGATAATACGGAGTCTGTTTGGGCAATGGTCACATTAGGGAAGAAAACTACTAGATCCTCCCCTGGGATAGTGATTGGGGTGTGCTATAGACCGCCGGGATCTAGCCTGGATATGGATAGAGAACTCTTTAATGTTTTTAAGGAGGTAAATACTAATAGGAACTGTATGATCATGGGAGACTTTAACTTCCCGGATATAGATTGGGGAACAAATGCTAGTAATAATAATAGGGCTCAGCTTTTCCTAGACATGATAGCTCATTAATTCCTTCATCAAGTAGTTACTGAACCGACGAGGGGGGATGCAATTTTAGATTTGGTTTTGGTGAGAAGTGAGGACCTTGTTGAAGAAATGGTTGTAGGGGACAACCTTGGCTCAAGTGATCATGAGCTAATTCGGTTCAAAATAAACGGAAGGATAAACACAATTGCATCTGAGACTAAGGTTTACGATTTCAAAAGGGCTAACTTTACGAAATTAAGGCGACTAGTTAGTGAAGTGGATTGGACTAACATATTTAGGGATCTAAAGGTGGAAGACGCCTGGGATTATTTCAGGTTGAAGTTGCAGGAGCTGTCAGAGGCCTGTATCCCGAGAAAGGGAAAACGGTTCGTAGGTAGCAGTTTTAGACCGAGCTGGATGAGCAAGCGTCTCAGAGGGGTGATTAAGAAAAAACAGAAAGCATACAGGGAGTGGAAGATGGGAGGGATCAGCAAAGAAACCTACCTTATTGAGGTCAGGGGGTGTAGGGATGCAGTGAGAAAAGCCAAAAGCCGGGTAGAGATGGACCTTGCGAAGGGAATTAATACCAATAGTAAAAGGTTTTTAAGCCATATAAATAGGAAGAAAACTAAGAAAGAAGAAGTGGGACCGCTTAAAACTGTAAACGGAGTGGAGATCAAGGATAAGCTAGGCATGGCACAATATCTAAACGAATATTTTGCCTCGATCTTTAATAAGGATAATGAAGGGCTTAGGAATAGTGGCAGAGTGACTGATGGGAATGAAGGTACAGGGTTGGAAATTACAGTATCCGAGGTAGAAGCCAAACTTGAACAGCTTAACGGTAGTAAATCAGGTGGCCCGGATAATCTTCATCCTAGAATATTAAAGGAATTGGCGAGTGAAATTGCAAGCCCGTTAGCGATAATTTTTAATGAATCTCTGAACTCGGGGGTTGTACCTTTTGACTGGAGATTAGCTAATATAGTTCCTATTTTCAAGAAGGGGAAAAAAAGTGACCCGGGTAACTACAGGCCTGTTAGTTTAACATCTGTAGTATGCAAAGTCATGGAAAAAATATTAAAGGAGAGAGTAGTTACGGACCTTGGGTCAATGGCAATTGGGACAAATTACAACATGGTTTTACGAAAGGTAGATCGTGCCAAACCAACCTGATCTCCTTCTTTGAGAAAGTAACAGATTTTTTAGACAAGGGAAATGCAGTGGATCTAATATATCTTGATTTCAGTAAGGCGTTTGATACGGTACCACATGAAGAATTACTGGTTAAATTGGGGATCAAAATGAAAATCCAGAGGTGGATAAGGAACTGGTTAAAGGGGAGACTGCAGCAGGTCATATTGAAAGGTGATCTGTTGGGTTGGAGGGAGGTTACCAGTGGAGTTCCTCAAGGTTCGGTTTTGGGTCCAATCTTATTCAATCTATTTATCACTGACCTCAGAACCAAAAGTAGGAGTGGGCTGATAAAGTTTGTGGATGACACGAAGTTGGGAGGTATTGCCAATTTGGAGAAGGATCGGGATATCCTCCAGGGAGATTTGGATGACCTTGTAAACTGGAGTATTAGTAATAGGATGAAATTCAGTAGTGAGAAGTGTAAGGTTATGCATTTAGGGATGACTAACAGGAATTTTAGTTATAAGCTGGGGATGCACCAGTTGGAAGCAACGGAAGAGGAGAAAGACCTAGGAGTCCTGGTTGATCGCAGGATGACTATGAGTCGGCAATGTGATGTGGCCATTAAAAAAGCTAATGGGGTCTTGGGATGCATTAGGCGAGGTATTTCTAGTAGAGATAAGGAGGTGCTAGTCCCGTTATACAAGGCATTGGTGAGACCTCATTTGGAGTACTGTGTGCAGTTTTGGTCTCCCATGTTTAAGAAGGATGAATTCAAACTGGAACGGGTACAAAGAAGGGCCACTAGAATGATCCGAGGAATGGAAAGCCTGTCGTATGAAAGGAGACTTGAGGAGCTCGGTTTGTTTTCCTTAACCAAAAGAAGGTTGAGAGGAGATATGATTGCTCTCTTTAAATATATCAGAGGGATAAATACCAGGGAGGGAGAGGAATTATTTCAGCTCAGTACTAATGTGGACACGAGAACAAATGGATATAAATTGGCAGTCGGGAAGTTTAGGCTTGAAATTAGACGAAGGTTTCTAACCATCAGGGGAGTGAAATTCTGGAACAGCCTACCGAGGGAAACAGTGGTGGTGAAGGACCTCTCTGGCTTTAAGTTTAAGCTTGATAAGTTTATGGAGGGAATGGTTTGATAGGATAACACTATTTAGTCAATAGGTCAATAACGTGCCGCCACTGGTAATTAGTACCGAGGGTCAATGTTGGGATATTGAAAATCTTTTTCCCGAGTGTCTGGCTGGAGAGTCTTGCCTGCATGCTCGGGGTTCAGCTGACCGCCATATTTGGGGTTGGGAAGGAATTTTCCTCCAGGGTAGATTGGCAGTGGCCCTGGAGGTTTTTCGCCTTCCTCCACAGCATGGGGCATGGGTCGCTTGCTGGACGATTACCTGCTACTTGAAGTCTTTAAACCAGGATTTGGAGACTGCAACAGCTGAGTCAAGGGAGAAAATTATTTCAAGAGTGGGTGGGTCAGCTTTTGTGGCCTGCATTTTGCAGGAGGTCAGACTAGATGATCATAATGGTCCCTTCTGATCTTAAGTTCTATGATTCTATGATTCTATGATTCTGTTTTGCAAACTTAACTATTTGCTACTTAGTGAAAAAATTATATATCCAGATATTGCTAGCTCATGACTTAGGCCCCAACCCTGCAATGGAGAGTGTGCAGGCAGACCGCCGCAGCCATGCAGAGTCTTGTCAACTTCAGTGGGGCTGTGCAAGGGGTGCAATAATCTATCCACACACTATGGGTTGGAACCTTGATCTACATACCAACACAAGGGAGCAATGGGGAAATAATACTCCCACACACACACCTCAGTGTGAGCTAATCCCCTCAAACCCAGAGCTAGGGAGATGCAGAGAGTGAGTTTTATCTCTGAAGGGCATCTCGGAGTCACAATACTTTGCAGGGATACTTCTGAGTCATGCAGCTTACGCACCACCCCTTGCTCAAGGCTCTGTCTGGTGGCAACAGTCTAGCCCACTGGTATTACCTATACACCATTCTGTACACTATCTATACGGCTAGACCACTGTTTCCTGAACTGTGAAGCTAGCCTAAGATAGTACTTTCCATGATTACTGAAACACACAGAGCTCTCCAAGTTTTTGCTAATTTCTAAGTAGAAATGAGTCCACAAGAAGGGAAGATTTGTTTATTGAAAGCTTTATGTAAGTGGCCCGTAGCTACATTTTTTTATTATTATTATTTTTTGTTATTATTCTCCTTACAACCCTCTGTAATAAATGGTGCACTTACAAATAAATATAGCTAAAATGGGACATACATTTTCTTTAGGTAGTAGCGGGGGAGGGAGGCAAAAAGGGAATCACTCATCCCCAGCATTTTTAAAAATATTTGCATCGGGGAGGTCCTGAATGATTTTCTGAACTTCAGAAGACTGATGGCAAAAGGTTTGAGAAACCATGGGCGAAGCAAGTCTTTATCAGATATAAAACAGGATCCCTTTTTTGATTAATTCCCTTATTCTTCTTATAACTATCTCCTACGCCTGAGTGCTTGTTCTTTTCATTCCTGTCATTTTCTGTGCCATTTTGGTAGATATACTATAGTTATACCTGCTATATATGCTCTTGTTTTGTATTATGTATATTATATATGAACATGTATACAAAGCTATATTAAAAGAATGCTAGGGTTGAGAAGTCAAACTCTCAAAGGTCAGGAAATGCGTGAATTGAAGTTGTATGCACTTTTGATAAAAAACATATTTTGTTGTGTTTTGTTTCTTCTCTGTTGTGCTCTCATGGGACATGGAGGGAAAAGAAGGCAGGGATAGGATTTCAGGAGCAGTTTCTGATTTTAGACCCCACTGTAACACTTAAACTAGGCTGCTCATGGGAGAAGGTCAGTATCTTTTGCCACCCAGTTGCATGGGATTCTTCAGTGTCAGGTTTGATAGTGAAACTGAGATTTATGTTCTTTTTTTAAAATACCGCAAGTGATATGAGGATGTTTCCTGAATTTCTAAGATCTTGAAGACAAAACACTAGGGTAAGACAGAGAAAGTTTCACTATATGTCCAATTTTTACCCACTTCTAACTTTCTAAATCTAAAATAAAACCTTTCCATCTGAAATCTGGCATATGTGGTCTCCTGGCAGAGGAGAGTTTACTGTGGAAACCTGACAAGGCTTTTTGACATATATGAGTTTGTGGGGGAGAAGAAGTTTAAGAACAGTTTTTTTAGCATTCTTTGGAACATCATCTCTCAAACTTGTTCTAGAAACTCCAGTGACAGATAGTGCTTTGGACTGTATTTTATTGTTTGATTGAAGGATGGGTGGGTAATTTTGGAGTTATTCACTGTGAACATTCAAATCTTCAAGAACTTCATGAGATCTCTGTGGAGCTTATAAACTTCTTAAATGAACTTGTGGTGTTTATAAACTCTACAAACTCCACTATGCCTGCAAACTCCATTAACTAGAGATGTCCCCCAAACTACAAAATTTGGATCCAGACCCCCAAAATTCAGAGATGTTGGGATTCAAGCTTTAATTCCACCTTAATTCCAGAGGGGGTGGGACAGCAATGAAATTTAAACATAGATCCACTTTTGGATTCTACGCCTCAACCCCTACAAAGCTTCTGCGTGTTTGAAATTGGGGTATTGGTTTAAGCCCATTGCTACTATAAACCAAACAGTTTTCCTTCACGGAGCTAAAGCTACAGGAAAAAATCTACACTAATTGTAAATGCCATAATCCAAATAGATTGGTTCAAAGACTGTAGAAGTTTTGCAGATACAACTAGCAAAGGTATGGGAGCCAAATAGCTTGGATTGAAATACTATAGAAATTTACTGCAACAAAATATTCAAAATCCACATTTGTTACAGAGTTGATAAAGCATGTAAAATTAATCTGTCCTTTATGTACCTGCAAGATTACTACTACAGAGTTTACAAGGTCTATAGGTACAGCCTGTCCTAGAGAAACTTTGCAGGACCAGCCTGTGGTAGGGTGACCAGATGAGATGAAGAAAATATCAGGATACATGGGGGAGGAGGGGTTCTGCCGGTGGAGCAAAAAAAAAAAAGGCCGAGTGCCGCCGGTGGAGCAAAAATAAAAAATAAAACCAGTGCTGCCGGCAGAGCGAAATATCGGGACAAATTGCGTCCCGACCAAAGATGGGTTGGGATGCGGAACAACCACCCAAATATCGGGACGGTCCCGATTTTATCGGGACGTCTGGTCACCCTAGCCTGTGGGCTTTCTAAATTCTCTGCCTACTGACACGGAGTTTACAATGCTGTAATCCTTTCTGACCACTACAGATTTCTCTTGGCAGGGCTAAGACCTTAGGCCTTGCAATGCCCTGTCTGTGCCTGAAAGCCTTGAAAGAACCCAAAGGCAACACCTCTAATGTAAGTTATAATACTGAATTAGTCTTTTGTTTCACGACTCAGATTTAGACATTCTTCAGGAAAGTAGAGGGAAGTAATCGCATTTATGAGCAACTCCATTTACGGTTCATGGAATTCCCTAGAATCACTGGCCAGGTGGCAGATTTGTCATCTAAATCCTTTTGTTCAGGACTCAGAGTACACAATCCCCTCCAGTGGAGAGTTGGACTTCATAATTTCCAGTTTTCCTTCATTTCAGAATTTACAGGGTTTTCCATCTCTGCCAGCAAATGGGTTGAATTTATAATCGTCATTAATGATTAATTCCACAGTCCATGAAATGTACAAGAACTTTTAGCAATGTAGCTGAATGCACATTGTCCCTGAATTTCAAGGCTCATGTAGAGAAGTATCTTCTCTAGTAAACCAACAAACTTTGCATTTGCTGAAAATATTTAATCTCAAGGCTCACACAGGTTACAAGCTCTGCTGGAAAACCAGGAGCATTTGTAATTCATGAGTCCTTCTGCTAGCAGATCTTGTAATTGTCACAGACCATAGCTGTTTGTCTCAAAATCTTTTATCAGCTTCACAGTTGGAGCTTGTAAATTCCATGAAGAAACAGCGTGGGCTCACAGAACTCATAAACATCACTAGTTCAACTAATGTAGCTGGGAGAGATTGTAATTTTTGTGAATCCAATATCTATCATTCTTGGAACTTCAACTCTGCTGATGGAACAGTCACCGCTCATGATTTCCATGAAACCAGGAGCTAGGATCAAAGAACTTACAAGCTCCCCAGGGCAGGAACTTGTAAATTCGGTTAGACAAATACCTAGTGTTCATGGAAATTTGCCAAGTCCCTTGAAAAACTAATCACAGTTCATGACGTTTACAGATTTTAACTGCTGGAACTATAGTAAGGTCCACTGCATAGGTTATAGTGCTGGGAATTTCATGCAAATTATATTCTTGGCTGGCTTTGTGAAGGAGAATATAAATTTCCCTAGAAATCTCAAACATTGCAATTTCTACCAGGTGTCTGAAGCATACGATAAACCCTACTAGTGGATCTCATCCAAGTTAATCTCCAAAAGTAGCCTGAAGATTATTGTAACCTACCCCAGGTATCTCACACAAGGTACAAAGGCACCAAAGCAACCAGAACCTGATTAGTGTAGGGAATGGTTCCAGCCTCGGAGCAGCTCCCAAAGCTTTGATAAAAGGTAAACCCGATCCTTAATTCAAGACCTTATTGCCCACAACAGACAGATTTGGCCCTTCTCCCTGATTACCTCAATGAGAGATGCAGAACTCATCCTCTCCACCATTAACAGTGAAAGGAGCTAATGCCTTGGAGACTCTGGAACAAAGGGGAAAGAGCAAACCAAAAGATATCCTCCTCCGAGAAGATATCTCAAGGCAAAGTGGGAGCTTCGGCATCCTACATGGAGGGATGGGTTCGGGCCAGTTCTGGACAGAAGGTCCTGTCCGTTTGCCAGATCAGAAAGAAGGTCCAGTATTAGTTCAAGCTCATCCCTTTCTTTGTCTGTTGGTCTCCGGAAAATCCAACTTGAACCCCTGGCTCCCTGGCAGGGCAGCTCCACTATAGGCATGTTTCCCTTAGTCCTGGAAGTCTCTAAGACAGCCTGGAGCTGTATTGCCATTACTTTCTGGGTATGTATAGTTCACGGGGCATTGGGACGATGTGTGTCCCCATTGGTCCACCCACCTCTCCCACAGTCCACACATTTGCTTCCCCCTCCTTCAGTGTGGAACCCAGATTCCTAGAAGTGCTTCTACAAGTTTTAGGGAGAGAAGTGGTAGAGGCCACCTGGAAGCCTGCATTGCTGTGACATATGTTCAACCTGTAACAGGGGACTTCTGTATCCGGGGATGTTAGCCCTTTGTCTTCTGCAACCACTACATTCACTAAGAAAAAAATGAGATGAGTATGAAATATAAAAGAAAGCACTAAAAAGAGGGAATCGCCCAGTAATTCTGTACAACGGAAAATCTGATTAAATAAGTAGCATGAAGAGTGCTGATCAATTTACCTCACTAGATAGAGGTTTGCCCTTTTTATTTTAAACTTTTGAGGATTTTACAGAGGCAATAAAGGGTGATATATATTGTGTTTTTAATCTATATCCTTTATTTCCTGTTTTATTTTGCCCACAAGTTTTAAAATCAGCACTAATATTACAAGATAAAATATCTTGTAAAAATACATACAATAAATGGAAAATATTTTTCCAAAAGATTCTCCCCCTGCCGCCCCACACGTGCGCACAAGCACATACATGTGCACGCACACACACACACCTTGTCATAGTGCTGGAACTAGGGATGCTGGGGGTGTTGCTACACCCCTTGGCTTGGAGTGGTTTCCATCATATACAGGGTTCACAGTTTGTTTCTCTCAGCATCCCTACTATACAAATTGTTCCAGCACCCCTGCACCTTGTTATCTCAAAAATACACTGAACAATTTAGTCACTCCCAAATTCCCTCCTGTGGTACCCATAGTGATCCTGAAATATTTTGTTATTCCCAGAATCTGAGCCTTAAGACAAATCTTTTGACTCAGGGCTCCTGGTCCTGCCAACATGGGAAGGATTCATATTTTTTTCAGAATCATTCATCCTGCTCAGCCTTCTGTTTAAATCAAACACTGCAACAAATATCACATTTAGCACAAGACATGCCATGTAATGTAGCAGCTTCAGAAAATACCAAGCCAACCCAGGAAAACTCCAACTTTACCAAGTAACCTCACCAGAGCTTTCCCTAACACTGTATGGAATGATAGCTTTCATTAAGATCATAGAAACTGAACATAAATTTCTGAGTAACTGTAACATTATAGTTTTACCCTTTTTGATCTGACTAGTTAGTCAAAGTTCAGAGCCCTAGGGATGTCCCAGTTGCAAGCAGAAATTGACAATGGAGTCTGTTTTTTCTTTGATGTGGTTTTGTTTATTTACAAGGAATGTACAAAGTCCTGCTTTTCTGAACACTGGAGGGACCAAAACCAAAAGGAGCAGTGTCTTAGCTAACAGGCCCATGATTTGGTCAGCCAGCACCACCAACTCAGACCTCTCCCCAGGCTTCTCCAACATCACACCATCCTGACAGGCTGCTGCTTGGCTTTCTTGCTCTGACCCTGAGTCTCTCTCATTCTGTGTGTCCTGTCTTCGCTCTCTCTCTCTTTGACACACATGCATACATCCTAACCCAAACAATACTCAGTCAAACCCTCTGCCCACTCAGTCCAAATCTCCTGGGTGGTTTTGAAACCCCTTTTTGCCTTAGATGGGGGATTTGTGATTAACTTTTCCTGACAATTACGTTAAATGAAGGGTGTGTTCACACCCAGTCTCAGAGAGGTTTGTAATCCCTGCAGAAGCCAGTACCTCTCAGCATAACAAGAGGATGAGTCTATGGCTTTCAAAAACAAGGCCGCCCAGAGGGGGGGGCAAGTGGGGCAATTTGCCCCAGGCCCCGGGCCCAGCAGGGGCCCCCACAAGAGTTTTTCGGGGGCCCTGGAGCGGGGTCCTTCACTCGCTCCAGGGGCCCCGGAAAACTCTTGCGAGGCCCGGGCCCCCGGAGCTTCTTCTGCTCTGGGTCTTCGGCAGCGGGGGGCCGAATTACCGCTGAAGCGGGACCCGTCGCCGAAGTGCTGGGTCTGCTTCGGCGGTAATTCGGCGGCGGGGAGCCCCCACCGCGGGTCTTCGGGGCACTTTGGTGGCGGGTCCTGGAGCACAAGGACCTCCCTGCCACCGAATTACCGCCGAAGCGGGGGGCCCCCGCAGCCGAAGACTCCAGGCCCCCTGAATCCTCTAGGCGGCCCTGTTGAAAAAGCAGTGAATGAAGCCTCACAAAGCAAATTTCCTATAATATTTTATATAGAGTAGCTCATTTATATCTCCCTAAATCATTGATTCTCTGTTTATGCCAATATTACACTGGTAAATTGACTTAAATGGTGTCATTGTTGATTTACATGAAGTAAAAGGAAAATGAGGCCCAGTGTACACATTGTTATTCTAGGCAGCCACTAACCATAAGATACAGTCTTCCTTTGTCCTTTCTAGTTGAACCCATCAGTTCTGGCTCACGTCATTCATGAAGGTTTCTTTATCCATCACCTAGAATATTTTTTAGAGAATCACAAAAATTAGAAATGAAAAGGACCTAATAGTTAATCTAGACAAGGAGTACTCAACCTATGGCCTGTGGCTGGACACAACCCAACAGAGCATTTCATAAGGCTGGCAGCCTGCTTCAACACAATATACTAATGGCCAATTCATTAGTATTTCGTTGTCATGTTTACATAATTTTGGGTTACACAAGTGTGTAAATAGACACTACTGTACATAAGTTGTTTCTATCTACTTATGAAACACGCTGAACTTAAAATAAAAATCAGTACAGACTACCTTAAATCTTATTAAAATATATAGAATCTGTTTGGCCCACACAAGATTGTGTTTAGGTTTATGTGGCCCTCCTGTATAATAAGGTTGGGCACCACTGATCTAGACTACTCCTCTTTCAAGAAAGGCTTGTTCCATACAACATAGCAGAGGCCAAACTAAATAAAACAAAGTAGTCAATTTGAACATTTCCAAACTTCAAAGCTGGCCCCTATGTCTAAAATGGACTGAACCAAAACCCCAGATCCAAACAGCTGCAAGCTTTTGAGAATTTTGAATCCGGATCCATAGATTCCAGCTTGGACCAACCTTTAACTAACAGTTCACTGTCAGGAAGGTGCCTTGGTATCCAGGTAAAACTTCTTTCCTTAATTTTATCCCAATTTTTTCATTCTGGAGAGTGACTCATAGAAAATGTTCCTGTTAACCATGCTTTGTTTCTTGTGAAAGAATGGCTGTAGAACTCTTCTGTTTATCATATCATGACAATTGTGTAATACAACATCCCCCTAGAATAATTTGCCTGTGCTCAGTGTTTAATTTTTCCACTTTTGGATTGTCACTTTGAGATTTCAACTACTATTTAAGTCATCTTAAAGTTACTATACATTTTAATTGGCCTTACAGTAAATTTGCTACTTTCCAAGCAGCATTCTGGGATACAAAGGCAGACAATACCTCCATTTTGCCACTAGGAGACAGCCGTCACATTTCTATATCCTTTCTGATAACTCAAAGCAGAATATTTGATGTAATCCCTAACTAATGGATCTGCATCATACATTTTAAAGTCAGTATTACAAAATGTCCTTCATTGTTTAATAGCAAACTGCAGTGGTTGCCATTAAAAGTCTATAGTTACCACGGCATGCTCTCTGGGACACTAGTAACGTCCCTATACAAAAAATTGGAAAGTAACTATGGTGTGTTGACTTTTTAATGGCAACCACTGAACAAGGAAAATCACTGTTTTTCAAGGATTGTCTTTATTTTTATTAATCATGCATCTTCCTCTTCCTCCTCATCCTTATGACATTTTTGCTGTTTGTTAAGGAAGATCTCTTAAATGACCATGAAGACAACTTATCAAAGGCTTTTAAAAATCAACATGCCTTAAATATGCATTTACATTTAAAACCATAGATCTATTTTAGCCAGTGCTCACAAGAAAGGAACTGGCTGGTTAAAACTTCTGCTGTTGCTGTTTTTGCTATCAAGTCCCATGACATTTGAGTATATCTTCTCCAGCATCGGACCTTGTCCTCAATCAATATTTTCATTTAGGTTTGTTTGCTTGTGTATTTTCTTCTCTAAGGCTCTACCATGCTGAGCCAATTGATGATTGCTGTCAATCAACTTGCAAGAACTCTCCCACATGTTGAGTGCAGTCCCACTGACATCATAGTCAGCTGCATTCTTTAATTTAAGCATAGGGGTATGGCAGGCTCCCCAGCAATTTAGGGTGTTACAGCAAAGTCAGAGGTCCACTGGGCTCTAAGCATAGAACTTTGAGAACATAAATCAAAAGTACATCCTTCAAGGGAGCCACGTTAAGTAACCCCCAGAGGGGTTCTGTGTTCACATCAATAGATGTTCTATTTTTTTCATTGACCAGATAGATAACATACCATATGAGTGCATCTGTAGTTCCCTTTAATTGAGAAATTCCTCCTAAGTTTGGCTCTTTAGTCCTTGATTTTTTTTCTTAAAGAACAGTCTTTTTGTCAGAGACCAGAGTGATCATAGCAGTGATCCAAAGCACACTAACATCATTACAACTAACTCAGTGCTATGCTAGAGGGTTCACTTGGAACTCCCAGGAGCCAGTCATCCATGTTATGTCACCAAACTGAAGGGAAGCTTTGGATGTTTTCTCTGCCTCTTACAGAGACCCCCCCCTCCCTCTACCAAGAGGGAGAGCTCAGTGGTTTGAGCATTAGCCTGCTAAACCCAAGGTTGTGAGTTTAATCCTCAAGGGGGCCATTTAGGGGTCTGGGGATTGGTCCTCCTTTGAGCACTGGTTGGACTAGATGACCTTCTGGGGTCCTTTCCAACCCTCATATTCTATGAATTCTTCACCCCTCCTCCTCCATAGAGCACCCACTGGGTTTCTCAGGGAGAAAAACTTGCAGGAGTAGCTTGTTAAAATATTAGCAGCACATCAATGCTAATAACACTATGCTGTACAAGTTCCTTCATATGCTAGAACCGGTTACAAGTCAGAGTGTTCATACTTTATCTGGATATCTTCCAGTGACTAATGGAAAAACACAATGACACAAACATTTATTTTAAAAGACATCAATCAGGCCATTTCCAGATTAGCCCAGATTGAATTTTCCTCATATTTTGTGAAGGTCTTCAGTGAATTCTGTGCAGCATTCCACCATTTGCTGCAAAAAAAGAAAAATCTACTGTATAGAGTTTGCATATGCAAAAGTCTGAATGCCTCATTGTAGAAAATACCAATGTACAATAACACATCTTTTTGCTATTCACAAGAGAACCACTGAGTGTTGCAAAACTTGATAATTACTGATTCATGTCAGATTTAGGAAAAACATCATCTTAAGTAATCAGGTCAGGGCACTGCTGTTGACCACAGTGTTGGCAAGAAAAGCAATTTCTTTCCTCATGTCTTTCATTAATGTTTAACATGTCATAGAATTTAGCTTTTAGCACTTCATTGGTCCAGTCCAATAAACAACTGATAGCTTGAAACTTCCAAATTACCTATGAGAAAACATCTATGTTTGGTATTAGCACTACATTCAATCACAACATTCAAAGACTCTTGAATTAGAATGATTGGAATCTCAGGGCCCCACCTTCTGCCCCTGCACCCCCACGAACATGATACAGTTCTGCAGTGACCTGGAATCCTACTTTTGATGTCTCCGACTCAAGGAATGTTTCCAACACACCTCTGAACAGCACACTAATCCACAGAAACCTTCCTACCAACACCACACAAAAAAAGGATTCTGCGTGGACTCCTCCTTAAGGTCAAAACAACAGACTGGACTTCTACATAGAGTGCTTCCATCGACGTGCATGGGCTGAAATGGTGGAAAAGCAGCATCACTTGCCCCATAACCTCAGTCATGCAGAACACAATGCCATCCACAGCCTCAGGAGCAACTCTGACATCATATTAAAATAGGCTGACAAAGGAGGTGCTGTCATCATCATAAATAGGTCGGAATATGAAAGAGAGGCTGCTAGGCAGTTCTCTAACACCACATTCTACAGGCCATTACCCTCTGATCCCACTGAGGGTTACCAAAATAAACTACACAATTTGCTCAAGAAACTCCCTGAAAAAGCACCGGAACAAATCTGCACAGACACACCCCTAGAACCGTGACCAAGGGTATTCTATCTGCTACCCAAGATCCATAAACCTGGAAATCCTGGATGCCCCATCATCTCAGGCATTGGCACCCTGACAACAGGATTGTCTGGCTATGTAGACTCTCTCCTTAGGCCCTATGCTACCAGCACTCCTAGCTATCTTCGAGACACCACTGACTTCCTGAGGAAACTACAATCCATTGGTGATCTTCCAGAAAACATCATCCTAGCCACTATGGATGTAGAAGCCCTCTACACCAACATTCCACACAAAGATGGACTACAAGCTGTCAGGAACAGTATCCCTGATAATATCACGGCAAACCGGGTGGCTGAACTTTGTGACTTTGTCCTCACCCACAACTATTTCACATTTGAGGACAATGTATACCTTCAAGTCAGTGGCACTGCTATGGGTACCTGCATGGCCCCACAGTATGCCAACATTTTTATGGCTGACTTAGAACAACGCTTACTCACCTCTCATCTCCTAATACTCCTACTCTGTTTCCGCTACACTGATGACATCTTCATCATCTGGACTCATGGAAAAGAAGCCCTTGAGGAATTCCACCATCATTTCAATAATTTCCATCCCACCATCAACCTCAGCCTGGACCAGTCCACACAAGAGATCCACTTTCTGGACACTAAAGTACTAATAAGTGATGGTGACATAAACACCACCCTATACTGGAAACCTACTGACCGCTATACTTACCTACATTCCTCCAGCTTTCATCCAGACCACATCACATGATCCATTGTCTACAGCCAAGCTCTAAGATACAACCGCATTTGCTCCAATCCCGAGAAAAACACCTACAAGATCTCTATCAAGCATTCTTAAAACTACAATACCCACCTGCTGAAGTGAAGAAACAGATTGACAGAGCCAGAAGAATACCCAGAAGTCACCTATTCCAGGACAGACCCAACAAAGAAAGTAACAGAATACCACTAGCCGTCACCTTCAGCACCCAACTAAAACTTCTCCAGCGCATCACCAAGGATCTACAACCTATCCTGAAAGATGATCCCTCACTCTCACAGATCTTGGGAGACAGGAAAGTCCTCGCTTACAGACAGCCCCCCAGCCTGAAACAAGTACTCACCAGTAACCACACACCACACAACAAAAACACTAACCCAGGAACCTATCCTTGCAACAAAGCCTGTTGCCAACTCTGTGCACAAATCTATTCAGGGATACCATCACAGGACTAATCACATCAGCCACACCATCAGAGGCTCATTCACCTGCCATCTACCAATGTGATATATGCCATCATGTGCCAGCAATGCCCCTTTGCCATGTACATTGGCCAAACTGGACAGTCTCTACGCAAAAGAATAAATGGACACAAATCAGACATCAAGATTTATAACATTCAAAAACCAGTCGGAGAACACTTCAATCTCCCTGGTCACTCAATTACAGACCTAAAAGTTGCAATATTCCAACAAAAAAACTTCAAAAACAGACTGCAATGAGAAACTGCTGAATTGGAATTAATTTGCAAACTGGACAGCATTAAATTAGGCTTGAATAAAGACAGGGAGTCAATGAGTCATTACACAAAGTAAAACTATTTCCCCATGCTAATTTTTCCCCTACTCTTACTCACACCTTGTCAACTGTTTGAAATGGGCCATCCTGATTATCACTACACTACACTGGGAGGAAATTATTGAAATGATGGTGGAATTCCTCAAGGGATTCGTTTCCATGGGTCCAGATGATGAAGATGTCATCAGGGTAGCAGAAATAATAATCAGGGTAGGGATAGCTCAGTGGTTTGAGCATTGGCCTGCTAAACCCAGGGTTGTGAGTTCAATCCTTGAGGAGGCCACTTAGGGACCAGAGGCAAAAATTGGTCCTGCTAGTGAAGGCAGGGGGCTGGACTCTGTGACCTTTCAAGGTCCCTTCCAGTTCTGGGAGATTGGTATATCTCCTTACCACTACAAAAGTTTTTTTTCTCCTGCTAATAGCCCACCTTAATTGACTAGTCTCATTACAGTTGGTATGGCAACACCCATTTTTCCATGTTCTTTGTGTATATATATCTTCCTACTGTATTTTCCACTGCATGCATCCGATGAAGTGGGTTTTAGCCCACGAAAGCTTATGCCCAAATAAATTTGTTAGTCTCTAAGGTGCCACAAGAACTCCTCATTCTTTTTGCTTTTAGAAAATTACTATTGGGAAATTTATAAAATTTGTAACCCTTCAAATGCTCTGTAACACAAAATGCACTGTGTCACATATTAACTGGTGATAAATATTTCATTCAGGTTTTTAAGATGTTCATATGGCAAATAAAACTACATTCCAGTGAAGGAAATGTGTGTTTGATCTTCATTTCTTTCTGGGAAAGTCAGCAGCTTTCCTCTAGTGAAAGTTATTCCAAATAAATCCAGTTTATACTCTTCCATGTCCATATGATTTTCCTTGACTGCATTACTGCCTTTGCATAACAATTTCTTAATGTCAATTAAAGAAGATTCTCCTGATTCTGAGATAAATCTTGTGGTACCAACTCAGCTAGAAGAGTCAGACACTAAGCCCTTGTCTACACTACTCCAGCTATGTGAATAAAGTAGCTGGAGTTGACGTACCTTAGGTCGACTTACTGCCATGTCTACACTGCACTGGGTCAATGGGAGACACTCTCCCGCTGACTTACCTTACACTTCTTGTTCCAGTGGATTACCAGAGTTGATGAGAGAGCAATCTGTGGGTGATTTAGAGGATGTGACCCGCTAAATCGACCCCCGGTGCATCAATTGCAGCAGCGTTGATCCCCGGTAAATATAGACATGCCCTAAGAATTATCTCATGAAGTTGAAGTTGGGGCAGTTTTTGATCTGCCCCACATAATTAATTGTTGTTTTTACTGGGAAGCTAACAATGGACTAGTCTTAACTTTCTGCATTATTCTGTTCAAATGTGTCTTTTGCCACAAAGTGTGTTTAATTAATTAAATCCAACCCTAGGGATAACTTTTAAGCATTGCAAAACCACTATGCACTAGAACTAGAGCTGTACAAATAACTGGGGGGTGGGGATTGTTGGTTTGTTTTTTATTTGCTGGCCAAACCAAAAACTCAGGGGAGGGAATTAATTTTGGGTCAACCCAAGACATCATTTATTTGAATAACCAAAAAAGTTAAACAAAAATAAACTATTTCGGGTCAAACAAAACCATATGTTTCATTTTCGGGGGGGGGGTACTTTTTAAAAAAATAAAGCAAAATTCAAAACAAAAAGTTGCTATGAATCAAAAATCAAAATGTTTCATTTCTAAAATGTTGAAACAAAACATTCTGATATTTTCAAATTTTTTTTGTTTGTTTTCACTGGAACAATTTGACAAATGTGACATGAATTCATGAAATGCTTCAATTGACCCAAATCTGCATTTTTTGGACAAAAAAGATTTGCCCATGGGCACGAACATTACCTAATCCAAGCCCCCACCCCACCCCTTCTCCAAGGCCCCGCCCCTGCTCACTCCATCCCCCCCTCCCTCCATCGCTCATTCTCCCCCACTCTCACTCACTTTCACCAGGCTGGGACAGGGGATTGATGTGCGGGAGGGGTTGGGGAGTGGGACCAAGGGGTTCGGAGTGTGGGAGGGGGCTCTGGGCTGGGGCAGGGGGTTCGGGTGCCAGAGGGGGTGTGGGCTCTGGGAAGGAGTTTGGGTGCAGGAGGGGGCTAAGGGCTAGGATAGGGGTTGGGGTGTAGGAGCGGGTGAGGGGCGTGGGCTCCAGTTGGGCGGCACTTACCTCAGGCTGCTCCTGGAATCGACTGGCATGTCCCTCCTGCTCCTAGGCTCAAGTGCAGCCTGACGGCTCTGCGTGCTGTCCCTGCCTGCAGGCACTGCCCTCACAGCTCCCACTGGCCATGGTTCCTGGCCAATGGGAGATGCTGAGTCGGCACTTGAGGCAGGGCAGCATGCAGAGACCCCCTGGCTGCCCACATGCCTAGGAGCCAGAGGGACACGGTTGCTTCCAGGAGCCATGCAGAGCCAGGACAGGTAGGGAGCCTGCCTTAGCCCCCTGTGCCACCAAACTTTTAGTGGCCTATTAAAATCTCCCAGGTTGGTTTCAATAGCCTCCGGGAGGTTGAGGCCAATTCCGGGAGATTCCCGGCCAATCCAGGAGGATTGGCAACCTTACCTAAACTGTAGTCTCAGAGGGATAGATTTATGTATTTTCTTATTAAAATTTCTAATAGTTAAAGAAAAAGAAAACATGATTTGGGGCTTCAGAAGCCCAAACACAGGACGTGGTCGCACTGAGGTGAGCAGGACTGTGTTTACATGTTAACAGACATGTTCAACCACACAGATCACTGCTCTAGTCTGCCTGCTGACCCAGGTTCTAACATAGGAATATGAGGTTCAGGAAGTGTAGTCCCCTGGTACCTATGAGGGAGTTTATTGCCAGCTGAGCTGCTTTGAAGGGGAGTCCAATACCCATCAAGGTTGCTGGCCATCATTCCAGGTAGAGGGATTGGATAAACCTTTGCTGTCAGGAAAACATTTCCCTTACAGGAGTGAGCTGGTAAGCGCATGCCAGAAGGCTGTTCCTGAGATGGAGAAATAAGACTCCGAAGTCTTGCACTCAACACCATCCCAATGACAGCTTCTGCCAGGGGAGAGGCCTATGGAGCAACCCTGTTGAAAGGTACGTGAGGCAGTTTAGAGGAATTTATCTGGATACACGAAGAAGAGAAACCCTGAAGAGAGAGAAAAAGAGGTGGGTGGGCAAGAATGTGGAGATACACAAGGAAAAAAGACAGAAAATAATAAACAGGTCATAGACTATAATAAAATGGAGTGAGAACCGTTGCCAGCAGGAAAGAGAGATTGGAATGCCTACTATAGTAATGTGTCCCTGGGCGGTGTTTTGAAAGCCTTCTAGTGGTCTTTCTAATTACAGTACTGTTCACTGCAGGAGACACCTTCTGGATTACACTATCCAGAATTCTTAACAGGAAACTGGGCATGTCTGTGAAAAATAAAGCATATGAGATCTTAGCACCAAGCCTGTGTCTTTCCTTTAAATCAAACAAAAGGCTACACCCACAGATATTGAAAAAGAAAGAAAGAAAGAAAAGTGCTGGAAATAGAGAAGGGAAAAAATTAAGAATCAGGCAACTTTGGGGAAATAATTGTATTTATTTTTATTTATGTCCCCAAATGTTGCTATATACACTGGTCACAACACTCTGACATGGGTTCTGGCAGTGCTGTAGCCAGACTAGGGTCGGCTGCCCCCAGGCTACTTCCAGACTCCCCCTCTTGAGGTACCTGGGTCGGGTGTCCTCCAGGGGGTCCAGTACCATGGGTTCCTCGAGATAGCTGGCACGGGACAAGCTTGGCAACTCCTCCAGGTAGCTGGCGCGGGACAGGCTTGGCAACTCCTCCAGGTAGCTGGTGTGGGGCAGGCTTGGCAAGTCCTCCAGGTAGCTGGTGTGGGGCAGGCTTGGCAACTCCTCCAGGTAGCTTGCGGGGGGCAGGTCAGGCCAGTCCTTGGGTTTACCGCAGGCCGCTGCAGTTTCCCAATCGCAAGCTAGGACGGAGGCGTCTGGCCTCCCTGGCGGCTGCTCTCTCAGTTAGCTCTGGGGTCGGGCCTTTATACTTCCGTGGCAACACCTGACCCTCTGGGGAGCAGACTCAGAGCTCCCTGGCTCCACCCACTCTGGTGTCTGGAGGGACTCGTCTCTCTCTGGGGCGGCGGGGAACCCACCGCCTCACTACACACATGCACCCTCAAGTCTGGCTCCCGTTCATCTGGGCCAGGCTCATCCATCCCTCCTAGGTGGGATAGGAAGTTAGCATTCGCATGGTCTTTGCCAGCCCTATGCCGGATGGTGAAAGCATAGGGCTATAACACCAGGTATCAGCGCATTAGTCTAGTGTTGTTGTTTTTCATTCTGGTTAACGGCTGGAATGGGGCATGGTCCATGACTAATGTAAATGGGGCCCTGAGGAGGTAGTACTGCAGGGCGTCACAGGCCCATTTCACCGCAAGTGCTTCTTTATCTATAACTGAGTAGTTCTTCTCCCGGGGGAATAATTTCTGGCTAAGATATAAGACCAGGTGGTCTTCTCCATCGATTTCTTGGGACAGAATGGCCCCGAGCCCTATCTCTGAGGCGTCCATGTGGAAGATAAAGTCACGGTTGAAGTCCGAGCTATATAGGACCGGCTCCCGGCAGAGGCTCTCCTTGAGTTTCCGGAAGGCATCTTTACATTCTTGGGTCCACGACACATGCCGGGGGCTGTCCTGTCCGGGGGGCTGCGATGGAAGCAAACTGGGGAATGAATCGCCGATAGTAGCCAGCGAGGCCCAGTAATTGTTGCACTTGGCATTTCGTGGTGGGCAGGCTGCCAGTGCTTGAACCTTCCCAAAGAGGGGTTTCATTCATCCTCCCCCTATGGTGTATCCAAGGTATGTTGCCTCCTGCCATCCAATGCAACACTTTTTTAGATTGGCCGTGAGTCCCGCCTTTCGCAGGGATCTCAGGACCACGGCAGCGCATTCCAGATGGTCCTCCCTCTGGCAGCTGTAGACTACGAAGGTGATCCATTAGTCATTGGAACATTGCCAGGGCCCCATGGAGGCCGAAGGGCATCCAGGTAAACTGGTAAAGTCCTGTTGGGGTAGCAAACACTGTCTTGTCCTTAGAGATGGGGTCAAGTGGGATCTGTCAGTACCGTTTACTGAGGTCGAGGGTGGTGATGAAATGGGCCTCCCCTAGGTGGCCAAGCAGTTCATCCACACGGGGCATAGGATATGCATCAAACCTTGAGATGGCGTTGACCCGCTGGAAGTCTATACAGAAATGCCATGTTCCATCGGGCTTAGGTACCAAGACCACTGGACTGCGCCACTCACTCTGTGATGGCTTGATGACTCCTAGGGCTAGCATGGCCTGTACTTCCTCCTCGACCTCCTGCCACATTCGGTGCAGCAGGGGCCCGTTCATCTCCCAGATTACCTTCCCCGGCTTGGTCTGGATGGCATGATGGACCAGGGTCGTGTAACCAGGTAGGACCGTAAAGGTTCTCCTGAAAGCCTACAGGAGACATTGGGCCTGCTTTTGCTGCTCCTCTGTGAGCATGTCGCCAAGCTGGGGGCCTGCGGGGTCCTCTGTCAGGGGAGCGTGGGGACCCAACTCTGGTTCTGGCGGGTAAGGGTTAATTAATAGGCCCTCCTGCTCCCGCCATGGTTTCAATAGATTTACATGATACCGCTGGGTCTTCTTGTGCCAGTCGGGAGGGTGGACCTCATAGGTGATGGGCCCGACCTTCTGGGCCACCTCATAGGGTCTCTGCCAATGGGCCAGCAGCTTCAATTCGCTCGACTGTAAGAGGAGCAGGACCTGATCACCTGGCTCAAAGGCATGGACCCACGCTTCCTGGTTATAGGTTCGTGCCTGGGCTTCCTGTGCAGCTTTTAAGTTTTCACGTGCTAGGGCTGCAACCTGAGCAAGATGCTCCTGGAGCTGGAGAACATACTTCAGGAGGCCCTGAGTTGGAGATGGAGACTGCTGCCATGTCTCCCGCATTAAGTCTAACAGGCCCCACGGGCAGTGGCCATATAGTAGCTCGAACAGGGAAAATTTTGTTGATGACTGGGGTACCTCGCAAATTTCCAGCAGTAAGGGTGGGAGTAGCTGGTCTCACCAGATAGCTCCTCTGGGGGGAACTTGCACAACATTTCCTTCAGGGTCTGATTGAATCGTTCCACCAGCCCGTTAGTCTGTGGGTGGTAGATGGAGGTGCATAACTGGTTAACTCCCAGGAGCTCACATACCTGCTGCAATAGCCGGGAGGTGAAATTGGCGCCCTGGTCCATTAGGATTTCCCGAGGCAGGCCCACTCAAGCGAAGACCTTCACTAGCTCACCAGCGATGGTTCGGGCAGTGGTGCTCCACAATGGCATAGCCTCGGGAAAACAGGTGGCATAACCAACAATGATTCAAATCCCGCAGCACTTGTTAGGAGTGGGCTCACCATGTCCATGGCCACTCGCTCAAATGGCATCTCCACTACAGGCCTGAGAACCCAAGGGGCCTTGGGCACCCATGCGAGATCTGCTAACTGGCACTCCGGGCAGGAGCTACAATAGTTCCTCACCTCCTGGTGAACGCCGGGCCAGAAGAACCACATCAAAATCCAGGCGAGGGTCTTTTCATGGCCCAAGTGCCCTGCGGCAGGGATGTCGTGTGCAAGCTTCATTACTGCTCATCAGTGGCACTGAGGCACCAGCAGCTGCGTCCATGGTTCTTCCATGCATGGATCCCATTCCACCCGGTAAAGACGGTCACGGCGTAGATAGAAATGGGGCCACTGGTTTGCTCGATGCAGGTCAATCACGGCCCCATCAACAGTGGCTAGTTGTTTGTAGGCCTGACTAAGAATGGGGTCTGCTCTATGATCGCGGCAAAAGTCGGTATTAAGTCAGGGGTCGACTGTCGGCCAGGGCCGGGGGTCCTTGGTTTCCTTGGTCCCTCCCTCGGGATCCGGGGTCTACTCCTCCTCCTCCGTTTGGGCCTCAGGGCCATCTCCTTCCAGCACAGGGGTTGAGCGGAGGATCTCCTCAAACACTGGCCAGTCCCGCCCCAGAATCACCAGGTAGGCTAGTCAAGGAGTCAGGCTGACGACCATCCATCGTGTGACCCCAGCCACCGTTAGTGGGATCCAGGCACTGGGGTAGGGCCGCATGTCGCCATGGATGCATTGCAGCCGAATTCTCCCCAGGTGGGGGTCGGCCGGGGGCCCAAGGTCTGATGGATTAGTGTCTGGCCACAGTCTGAATCGATCAGGGCCAGGGTTGGGTGGTCCCTGACAACTACAGGAACCGTGATCTTGGGGCCCTGTGGCAGCCGGGTCTGGGTCTCTCCCGCACAGACATGGCCGAAGCTGCAGTCCATCTCAGTGCAGTTACGCTGCAAGTGTCCATATTTCCCGCATTAAAAACAGGGCCCGAGTTCCGGGCGACCACCCCGGGTTGGGGCTCCTGACAGGCCCCTGAGTGGACTCCAATTGGTCCACAGGACACTCGGTACGGGGGGGGGAGGGGGGGCATGGATCCTTGTCAAGGTGGGAATTCGGGGCGTCTGGCCCGAAGCCCCAAGTGAGCCTCTTGCTCATGGGGAAGACTCCATACATCAGTCTGAATGCCCCCTTTCTTTTCAGGGTTACGGCGCTCTGGCCCTGGGGGGGTGGGCTCTGGTAACTTGCCCCACCAGCACTTCGGCCGCGAGGAAGTCTCCATCAATGCGACGGCAGTGGCTAGCGTCGCTGGCCGATGGCAAAGCACCCACCCAGGCCCTTCCTCGCACCGGGAGGATGTGTACGAACTGTTCTAAAATAATTTGTTCTGTGATCTCGTTCGCAGTCCTCCTCTCCAGCTGTAGCCACCACCTGAACGCTTCCTTCAGCTCTTGAGCCACCACCCGGGGTCTGGCACCTGTGGGGTAAGTCTGGCTTTGGAACCACTGCCGAAAGATTTCCAGGCTCGGTAACTCCCCTGGATAGCTGGCGTGGGACAGGCTCAGCAACTCCTCCAGGTAGCTGGCACGGGGCAGGCTCAGCAACTCCTCTGGGTAGCTGCCGCGGGGCAGGTCGGGCCAGTCCTTGGGTTTACCGCAGGCCGCTGAGATTTCCCAATTGCAAGGTAGGCTGCAGGCGTCTGGCCTCCCTGGCAGCTGCTCTCTCAGTGAGCTCTGGGATCGGGCCTTTATACTTCTGTGGCAACACCTGACCCTTGGGGGGCGGACTCAGAACTCCCTGGCTCCACCCACTCTGGTGTCTGCAGGGACTTGTCTCTCTCTGGGGCAGCAGGGAAACCACACCACCTCACTACAGGCCAGAGAGTTATATCAATTTAGCTTTGGGCCAGCGTTAGGCTGTGAATCCATGTCTATGTGGCTGCAGTAGCCCTAGTGCCCTGTGCAATCGATATAAAAGGGCTGCAACTTCTCTTTCTCTTCTATGCTGAAAGTCTTGTGTTACTGTCATGATGGGGCTATGCAGCAGCCCCATACCCTGGCCCTAGATTGGGAAGGAGGTGTTTTCACCTTCCCCACACAGAGTCCAGCTACTTGGGCTTTTTATGGGTGGAGTTGAATTTCACCCTGGGGAACAGAACCGATGAGTTAAAGAACAAGCTCTGTCTAAAGCAAGTGAGGATAATGCTGCATTTGGAAGGTAAATAGAAAGGCAAGATTAAAAAAAATATTTCCACAATAGGTTGTGGAAGAATTGAGAATGGAATATTTAAATAGCTTCTAAAATGTTGCATGATGACTGACACCCCTTGGAAAAGCCAGTCAGGCATAATCTTGTGATGTTATCCTGTAATAGGCCTAGTCTACACTGGGGGGGGGGGAGGGTTTCGATCTAAGGTACGCAACTTCAGCTACGCGAATAGCGTAGCTGAAGTCGAAGCACCTTAGTTCAAATTACTTACCCGTCCTCACGGCGCAGGATTGACGTCCGCGGCTCCCCGTCGACTCCACCACCGCCGTTCGCGGTGGTGGAGTTCCGGAGTCGACGGGAGCGCATTCGGAGTTCGATATATCGCGTCTAGATGAGACACGATATATCGAACTCCAATAAATCGATTGCTACCCGCCGATATGGCGGGTAGTGAAGACGTACCCATAGTTACATAGCTCCTTAAGGGACAAATTCTGTAATTTTGACTCATGTTTAGTAGTACCTCAACTGATGACTAGTCACATTGATTTCACTAAAACTATTTGAGGCATAGTACTACTCAACATGTGTAAGAAGAGCAGAAGCTGGCTCTAGATGAGGACCCAAATTTGAACATGAGCACATTTTCCCCTAATCAGCAGTCCGTCCCTATTCAGCAAAATCTTATGAGCACATGCTTAACTTTAAGCCTGTGTTTAAGTCCCATTGACTTCAGCACATGATTAAATGCTTTGCTGAATAGGAATTTAAGCTTAAATGTTTTGATGAACTGGGGC
The DNA here is from genome assembly GCF_016161935.1 of Mauremys reevesii. Lineage (NCBI taxonomy): Eukaryota > Metazoa > Chordata > Testudines > Geoemydidae > Mauremys > Mauremys reevesii. The sequence goes on from NC_052625.1 coordinate 25,493,182, forward strand.
CATAAACCTGAGTGTATGTTTCAGATATATGAATCCAGGTCCTTGGCTTGCCTGAAATTAATAAAAACAAAATAATAAATTTGAGCTGATTTTTTTGAACAGCAAAAAAATAGTTTGTAATCTGTTAGGTTAGAGTTGGTGCAAAAGTTTGAGCCAGTTCACACTGTAATCAAATGGGCTGAACCCCTAGCTCCACATTAGATTCAAATTCCTGTGCTTGATGACAGCTGTGGTTTTTTGGGGAAAGGAAGAATAATGGCTACATTTACTTCACAGCACCTTGCTGTCGCCTAACCATACAACTGCATTGGTGCAGGTTTCACAAACTGGGTTTTTTTCTACCAGCCACCCGAAAAAAAGCTGAGACAGTGGAAGGATTGTCTGAAGCACAGCTCCATACCTTATGAGGTCACTGATCATTTTAATAACCTGAGATGAATCACTCTCATGCTAGAAAACTGCATATGTTTTTCTGTCTTTACAGTTTTGGCATTATCAATATATAATGCGAGTTGGCAAAGATGGAACTAAATGGATTTATATGTAGTCGAAAGATAAGTGGCATGGTTTAAAGGTCATGCCTAGAAAACACACATCTGGAGTGTTTTGCGTCTTTTTATAATAACTGTTTGCATATTTTATCCCTCTTAGAGAAATTTTCATTTAAAAAATCATTTTATGTAGTTCTATTTTCTAATATTTAGGTATCGCCATCTCAAAACCAGTGGTACAAGTGGCACTAATTGCCATCTTTGTTGGCCATCTCAGTAGAGAGGCCAGATTGGTCATGGAGATTAAATTACCCTTTTACCTGTAGAAGAGTTCCTGAAGACTAGGGTTAGGATCAGGTAGCGTGGCCATATAGCAAGTGTGAAAAATCGTGATGGAAGTGTGGGGTAATAGGCGCCTTGTGACGATGCGGTTCTGGCGGGACCCAACTGAGAGTGCCAATTCAGGACCAACTGCTCAAACAGGGCAGTCACAGCCCAAGGCTGAGATTTTTCCACTTCTAAGGCAAACCAAACCAGCCAGACAAAAATTATTTCGGTTTCACCCCACTGGCTAACCACAAGTCACACAAGCAATTTCCTTAGACACTCCAGTCTCCCAGTATCACCACCAGTCCCACTCGTCCTGGGGATGAATGGTTATAAAAACCAACACCCCAATAAAAGAAAAAGGTTCTCTCGATCCCAAAGGACCAAGCCCCAGACCCAGGTCAATATACACGTCAGATCTTACCCACAAATCACGCTGTTGACAATCCTTTAGAAAGTAAAATCTAAAGGTTTATTCATAATGGGAAAAATGTAGAGATGAGAGCTAGAATTGGTTAAATGGAATCAATTACATACAGTAATGGCAAAGTTCTTAGTTCAGGCTTGTAGCAGTGATGGAGTAAACTGCAGGTTCAAATCAAGTCTCTGGAGAACATCCCCAGCTGGGATGGGTCATCAGTCCTTTGTGCAGAGCTTCAGTTTGTAGCAAAGTCCCTCCAGAGGTAAGAAGCAGGACTGAAGACAAGATGGAGATGAGGCATTAGCCTTATATAGGCTTTTCCAGGTGTAAGAACCTCTTTGTCCTTACTGTGGAAAATTCCAGCAAAATGGAGTCTGGAGTCACATGGGCTTACTTTGCTGAGTCACAAGGCGTGTCTGCCTTCTCTCCATGGGTCAATTGCATAGCTGATGGTCCTTAATGGGCCATCAAGCAGGCTAGGCAGAGCTAACACCAACTTGTCTGCGGTGTCACCCAGAAGCAGAACACAAATACAAAATATAGACAGTATCGAGCCAATACTTATAACTTCAACTACAAAATGATACAGACATACAGACAGCATAATCATAACCAGCAGCCCATAACCTGGTCTTAGACACCTTATATGACCCCCTTTACCTAAGATTTGGTGCCACTACAGGACCTTGGTTGCAAACCATGTTCTATATGGTCCCAGTTTATATCAATAACGTCACACACCTATATAAAACAAAGCCCCAAATATCGGCACTGTCCCTATACAATCAGGACATCTGGTCCCCCCAGTATCAGGACACATTAACGGGGCATCACTGGGTACTTAACACCACCAATGTAGCTGCTTGGTAAAAAAAATAGAGGACTTCTGTCTACAGATGTGGCTCTAAATTCTCTCTCACACACACATGCACGTACACACAAAACCTATTAGGTCTTATTTCCAGAGCTAATCAGGACAACATGAGAATAATCCTTGTAAAGGTCAGGAATAATAGCACTTTCCTAAAAATATTATTTATAAATTATTTTACTAAATTAAACTATAACTCAACAGTTTGAGCAAACCCTCAGCACCAGTAATGCCACTGGGATATCTGTGAGGGAAAGCAGGGGAAGAATCCTTCCCCAAAGGTGACAAAGCTCTGACTCCATGCTGGAGCAAACTCTGGTCTCAGAACTGGAGTAACCTCCATGGCCTTTGTGCCCTATTCTTTCCTGTGCACTGGCTGGTGGAACATTCAGCAGCAGGCCCACCTGCCCTACCCTCAAAAACCACTATGTGTAAGGGGACTGTTGTCCCCCTACTAAAACTCAGTGAGGGTGTTCTGGTTGGCTAGCGCCCAGTACCAAAAGAAAGGGGAAAGGTTGATGGGAAATCAGGACCTTGAGACTGACAGTCCTCAGGAACAATGGGGAGAGGCCAATGCTCCAGGTCAGCCTCATTGACAGAGCGGGCAGGCTAATCAGGGACTAAGGATCCAGGGGGGTCCCGTCCTCCATGTGAGCTGGAATTGCCTGGGTCAGACAGAGTGGGGCTGAGCTAAGGAGAAAGCAGGGGCCCATGCTGAGCTGGGGAGCAGAGCCGTGCCAGCCAGAGTGGCCAGAGAAGCAGGTCAGTGCTGGGAGCAGAGTCACAGAAGCAGCCCACAGAGCAGACCTGTGCTGGGAAGAGAGCTGTAGCAACCAGAGCCAGAGAGGCCAGAGACGCATCCCAGGGAGCTGAAGGCAGAGCAGCAGCAGCGCTGAGGCAGAGTGGAGCTGGAGCTGGAACTGGGGCTGGCGCAGTCCGGAGCTGAGTGCGGTGAGCAGCTGGGGAGAGTGAGGGGTGATGCTGGGCAGCGGGCCCAGCACAGGGAGATGCCCCCAGCCAAGACGCCTGGCAGGCCAGATGTGGAGGGAGATTAGGGTGACCAGATGTCCCAATTTTAATAGGGATAGTCCCGATTTTGGGGTCTTTTTCTTATATAGGCTCCTATTACCCCCCATCCCCTGTGCCGATTTTTCACACTTGCTGTCTGGTCACCCTAAGGGGAATCATAACCCCAACGGGGCGGCAGCAATGCTGGGAGAAAGGGTCCTGCCACCTATAGCCTTACAGCGTGTGGCCACCGCCTGAGCAAGTGTCTGCAGCACAGCCAGGGCCTGAGAAGGAGGCTTGGGACTTGTGAGGAACAGACTGAACTTCCTTTACATTCCAGAGATGCTGGTTGTGATGTCTCCCTGCCACAGAGTGGGGTTATGTATTTTCCTTTAACCTTTCCCATTTTTAATTATTTTTTTAATTGATTGCTGTTTAATAAATTGTATTTGCTTTGAACTGTATGTAATGATCAGTAGGTCAGGGAACCATCCAGTTCCCTGACCTGGGCCCCCAGGAATCCTGGGCCCAGCCTTGTTGGGATTATGAGGACTCTGCCACACAGGAGAGTGAAATGGGAGTCCTTGAGGTCAGGCAGGCCTCTGGGTAAAGGAAGTGCGAGCGAGGACTCAGATCCTTTCACTAGCCCATTTCACCAGGGTAGTGTATAAGCCAGGAAAGTTCCCCACAATAGGGGGACCATTCCCTCCTTACATATGTACACTCACCCAGGAAGCTCTCAGACTCATTTAGCCCATTTTGCACATTAGTGCCAATGTGTCTGGGATGCCCTGCACCTGGGAAGGATGGGGAGGAGAATTTGACCCTCAGTCCCATAGAAAGAAGAACCAAGGAAAGCCATTTTACTATCAAGCAATCTAGCAATTAATGTTCTTAATTTCCAAGATGACATGTTTCGAACTGAGTGCACACAGACATCAGTCAAGAACTCAAGTAATGTACTTTAGAGACTTGCACATTAAATGCTTTTCCCCAAAAATTTCATAATTTCCTGTCAGATAATTAATAACTAAGCCACTACTTGCTGGCAAAAAGTTGAGCCAGGATATTTCTTTACATTTGAAGAGAGAACAGCCAATCCTAATCAGTAATGCCTCTCTGGCTCTCGTGTTCTCCTTCAGAGTTTGAATTTATATGGTGAGGCCTGTTATTTCTTACAGATATGTCTTTAAACAATGATTGATTAATGCAACCCTAGCTGGCCAAGGCCTCAAAATCTGACATGTCAGATTACTGCTTTTAGAAGTCAAATTTCCTGCTGAATACAATTCACAAATTTAAAATGCCATAAAATAAGATACATTTTGGGAAACGGGGGGGGGGGGGGGAAGGAGTTGGAAAAGTAAATATTCTTTACACAAAAAAGGTTAAAAGGGTTCCTTAAGCAATAAAAAGGTGCAGAGCCGAGTGGAACACTTTTAAATAAAACACACTCCTCTTTTGGACCGCAACATGCAATTCTTCCGAATGCCCTTTCTGACTTTCTGTTATTTCCTTATAAATCCGGAGAATGGGGCACAGCTTTGGGATTTGGACTGCATGGAGGGTTTGATGACCCACTTATAACCTGTTCTGTACAAAAGGGTTTATATTTTCAAAGGCAAATGACTCTCCTTTACTTATATGGATTGTGTTCATGTACACCAGACAAACTGTTCTACAAGCTTTAGGGTGACTTATAGGAGAAGAAGGCACAACTCCAGCAAACAAAACACTCCCTGCCTGACATAAGAAATGGCGGATATATCAGTGAGGGAAGAGCTAATCCTCCTGTTAAGTCCTCTGAGTATGCTCCATATCAGGGATTGGCAACCTTTGGCATGCGGCCCACCAGGGTAAGCACTCTGGCAGGCCAGGTCAGTTTGTTTACCTGCCACGTCCGCAGGTTCGGCCGATCACGGCTCCCACTGCCCACAGTTCACCGCTCCAGGCCAATGGAGGCTGCGGGAAGCAGTGGCCAGCACATCCCTCAGCCCGCGCCACTTCCCGCAGCCCCCATTGGCCTGGAGCGGCGAACCGCGGCCAGTGGGAGTCGCAATTGGTCGAACCTGCAGACACGGCAGGTAAACAAACCGGCCCGGCCCACCAGGGTGCTTACCCTGGCAGGCCACGTGCCAAAGGTTGCCAATCCTTACTCCATATGGTCACCTGAAATCACTGGGAGTTACCAGATTGCCTTACAAGCAGGGTGGAATCCCTAATGTGCTATTCTGCAGCCACCTAAAAGGGACATTTTAATATTTTAATCTCCTGAACTGTATTTACGATCTGCAGCTGTGGGGCCAAAGAGGCCCACAGTCCAGCACACACTGAGTCTATTATTGGCAGAGCAGAGCTCTGGGTCTTTTGGAGTGACATCAGCAATTTAACTCAACTATGCTAGGCTGCTCATGGCTGGAGGTTGTTTGTGTTTCTTTGAAGCATTCGGTTTATTTTGGGCCTTTATCTTTTTTGGTGTAGCAATGATTTTTTTAAAGTTTTAATGGCCCTTAACATGTGCTAACTATTTTCTGGGGTGACCAAATAAGAACTGATTTCTGTATGGCTTCATGTTTTCATGAAAAGAGCCATTACATTGTTTAAGAAGAATGCCTACATTGAACATAATGAAAAGTTCTAATTCAGCTATAAAAAGGAATATATATTATGCGTCAAGTGTTATTTACTATTAAAGTACATAGCTTGAAGCAAACATGCTTTACAGGTTTCCTTAGAGTTAATACTTAGCAAAACATAAAGAATTTTTTTCCTTTTTAAAATTTTGTTCTGTCTTGCACCTCACAGTTCTCCAGTGTCTTCTTCTGCAGCAATGTATTTACTAGCATCTGGTAAAACTAAGGAGTACTAGAAAAACAGAACTTTTTGGTTCCTTATGCTAGCAACAGCATCTTATTTGGCAACACCTGTTTCAAAAATCTAATTTCTTCAGTTTCAAGTATCAATACCATGGGTTTCTTCAAATTTTATCTACTTATAAAGGAACAGCCACGTATCTGATTTTTAAAATCAACCATTGTTTGTTTTATTATTATTTAATAAGGGTATATTCTTAAAAGCACTCAGTGTTGGCCTATCTTTGCTTACTCTTGACAACCAGAACTAGGCTAATGCTGAGTGCTTTTGAAGAGCTCATTCTAAATTTTTTGGAAAGCAGAAGAGCACAATATAGAACATTGCACAAAAGCATTAGCAAAGAATGCAATAAATAAAAACAACAGACAAATAAATTAAAAAAGAAAGTTCATTTTAACAATCCAAGTCTTAAACTGCTCAAATGAATCTGCAGTTTAATGATAGAATTCCACCATAAGGAAACAACATAGGAAAAGGAAGGAGATTCCAAGCAAGTGTATAAACAGAAATTAAGTCATTTTAAATAAGGCAACACACCAGAATGGGCTTGATCCTGCTTTCACTGAAATCAATGGCAAAATTCCCACTGCAGTCTCTCTATGTACTTTCATGGTTCCTATCCTCATAGACTGAGATTTTCAAATAAGCCAAACCATCCAAATTCCACTGATTGTGAATGGGACTTTGACATCTATCTCCGAGACACCTTTGAAAATCCCAGATATCTGAGCACTCACAAATATTTATGAATTTATTCTCACCACACCCTTATGAAGCAGGGATATATTAGCAACACATTTTACACATTGGGAATGCAGGCAGAGAGAGATTAAATGACTTGCCCAAGATCACATGGGAAATCAGTGCTAGAGCTGGGACCTGAATCCAGATGTCCTGAGTCCTTCTGGAACTAAACCTTGGTATTTCTATTTTATGTCCTGGACAGAACCAGGAATTGCATAAGAACATAAGAAACATAATAATAAAACAAAACAATAAAATTCAAGCAGACTTTTCAACATCAAAAATAGTTTGTATTCTGTTAGGTTAGAATTGTGTGTAAAAGTTTGAGCCACTTCACACTATAATCAAACAGGTTGTACCCCCAGCTCTGCATTAGATTCAAGCTCCTGTGCTTGCTGACACCTGTGTTTTTTTGTGGAAAAGGATAGGAAGAATAATGGCTACATTTACTTCACAGTACCGTGCGGTCACCTAAGCCATACAACTGCATTGGTGCTGATTTCAAAACTGGTGTTTTTTTCTAGCTGAGACAGTGGAAGGAAAAAAGGAATGCAGTGGGTAGTGATAATAGAAAAGACCCTCTCAGAGAAAGATAATGAATGAATGGACCAGAAATACCAATACAAATAGAAGTTTTAAAAATACAGAAAGACTGTGAGAATTACACAGAGACTGATTAGGGAGAAAGAAATCTCAGAACAAAAGCAATTTAATTTAGGGCCTGAGATCCTGCAAGTCCTTACTCCCATGTGTAGTCCCTACTAACATGATTTCTATGTGTACTCATATGAGTTAGGAATGTTTATGTGAATAAGGGTATGTAAGGTCAGGTCCCAAAGTTTTATCGTTTTCAAATGCTGAGAATGCACCTGTAATCCATATCCTCCTCAGAGGCATAAGTAAGCCTGGAATCAGCTTGTTGATATCAATCAGGACCAAGCTCCGGTATGGAGAATACAAGCTATACAAGACACGGGAATAGGTGTACTGCACTGGCAGTGGGGAAGGGAGGTGGCAGAGGGAGGAAAGGTGGATATGTCCACGCTAGCGGCTCAGAAACTAAGGATCTCTCCCTACAGGGTACTCACACGGGAGAGACTAACGAGGATGACCACGACTCTCCTACACCTCCCTTCAGCAAAGAGTGTCGGCTAGTCTCTGGGAGACGGCGCCGCTTACTCTGATTGCATCCAGTGAGATGATCAGACTGTCAGTAGCCCACACGGAAGGGAAAGGGGAGGGAAGATGGGTTCACACACGCCTAGACCCAGGCAGTTTCCTCGCCGGACTATGCCAGGCCGAGTCAGCCCACCGTGGGTCAGATCTCCTAAAGATCCACTAGTTACCGGGCTTGCGTTAGAGTAGTCCTGATCACGAGCTTTCGCTTCACAGGGTACTCTGGGCGTCTTCCGGTAACAGTCACTCACACTGGTGTACACACACACACACACACCAAGGCCTCTTTTTTTTTTCCTTTTTCTTCTTTACCTCTGTTTTTTTTTTTTTTTTAAACCACAATGCATCTTTACCTGGTTCAGACCAATACCATGAGGCGGTATGACAACCCCTCTTGAGGCGGTAAAAACCCCTCAGAACCAAATCAAATACTTTATTATTTCTCCAGTAATTACAATGGAGGGAGAGAGTGCCATAGGACACAGGGTCGCCCCAGTCCCATTCTAATGCATTTACCTATGCATTACCTTATGCATTCACCTATGCATTACCTTGTTGGCCAACTCAGCAGTTTCCAATACTGCTATAAACTAACCTTGTTGGGGCCTTTCCCCAATACCACTCTGCATCTGATCTTGCTGCACAGTCAATAAGTTCAGATGGCGTGAGCCCAACAGAGACAGACGTCCTCACGGACAGTCCTCCTCCGATACCCCAATAGAGATTTCAAAAGGTCTCATACCTCTCATGTGGCGCCATGGGGTTCGAAGGGGAATGATCCATAGTAGCCGTCTGTGGGTCCATGGGCGTTGCCATCCCGGACGAGCCCCCAAATTCTCGGAGAAAAACTCAGTTCTCGCTTTTTCGTTTGGGTGCAGCAAAATCAAATACTTTATTATTTCTCCAGTAATTACAATGGAGGGAGAGAGTGCCATAGGACACAGGGTCGCCCCAGTCCCGGACAGGTCTCTGTAAACAATTACAGCAAGCCTTTATACTTTTGTTACAGACAATAACTAGCAATAATACAGACAATAAAGAGCAACAACTACATTTTGTTTATACATAAGCCATTCTGCTATCTTGTTTTCTCACTCCTAGAAGACACCAGGCTGCATATTTGGTTATCAGTTACAAGGTCGTAATAACTTTTTACACAGTTCTTTCCCTCTGCCTCACACTATCCTTGCTTCTAGAAGTCTCACGTCATTAGGGTTACAGCTGGGCTAACTCTTGCTAACTGACTGACATGCATTAAGATCCCCTTCAAATCCTTATTAATTCTTTCCCTGCTTCCACAGTCCTACCACCAAACCTTCATTTTGTATGCTGTTTACATGCCCTCCCACCAGCTTTATGACTCATTCCTGCAAGCCCTCCAACACCCTAATTCTTTATGGTTGCACAAATGGACCCATACAGAAAGGAAGGCTCATACAGAGGACAGCTAATTTCTGTGATCTCTCTCTCTCTCGCACACACATACACACACACATACACACACACACACTCCTGTTGATTGAGTTCTCCATAGGGGCCCAATCCTGCATTCTCATAGCATTCAAAACTCCCACGGGAGCTTTGGGTGCACAAGGACCATATCCTAAGTAAAATTCACATAGAAGAACGAAAATGCATGGCTGATGCATCACTTTTGATTTTTTTTAAAGGCCATCACTGTACTTTATTAACTGGAAAGCATCACTAGTCTTTCACATGCTAAGGTAGCAAGCAGGTATCAGCACAGTAAAATGGGATGCATCAACTCCCATTCAGTTCATAACTTTAGCAAATAGTTAGGGTATGTCTACACTGCAATTAAAAACCTGCCTCTGGACTGTACTAAGGGGCTGTTTAATTGTAATGTAGATGTTCAGGCTCAGACTGGAGCCCAGGCTTTAGGACCCTGCAAGAGATGACAGGGTCCTAGAGCCCGGGCTTCAGCCCGAGCCTGAACTTTCACATCATAATTAAACAGTCCCTAAGCCGGAGCCTCGTGATCCCACGTCAGCTGGCACGGGCCAACCATGGTTTTTTAATTGCAGTGTAGACATACCCTGTGGGTAAAATCCTGACTCCATATAAGTCAATGGGAATTTTTCCTTTGTCTGTTTTGTCTAGTTAGATTGCAAGGTTCATGGGACAAGGACTGTTTCTTACTGTGTAGTGCCTGATTTTGTGTAGTGCCTGATTTTGTGTAGTGCCTGATTTTGACCTCCAGTAACTACTGTAACACAAATGAATAAATATCAACAACAGTAAAAATATGAAATGCATTTCAACGTGAGGCCAAAAGGAGAAAGGGAGACTATCCCTATGTTTCCCACTATCAACTTCCTGAGCCTCACTAACTTATTTATAATCCTGGCATCAATGATCAGAAATTTTCTAAAAAAATTCTTCCATTTTACCATTCCCTGGATTTCTACTGAAATCAAGAGTGATTTGTCATTAAAATTCTTTTTTAAATTAGATTTACAATAAAGCAAGCAATCTGTAATCCTCACATTGTATGTAATACACTCACAATACCTCTCTTCAAGATAAACTTGTAATCTCTTACCTGAAATAAAAGTTCAACATTTGTCATGTTTAATCAGCAATAAATTCAGAAATGTAATTCCTCAGAATATATCCTTCATCAACATGCTGTAAATTCCAAGTAGAAATGTGGAAAATGTTTAATATTTCCATGTACTACAGCAGACAAGCAGCATGCCATCTTATCAAAATAATTTATGTTCTAAAATTCCTGTGAATCCAACATGAAAATAACACCTCCATTCCAGCACCTAGTATAGACAACTCTACTTTTACATGATACATGCCCAGGAAAAGAAATCCTCCTAAACTGACACTGGGAGCACCCTGAGCTAATATATACAAGTTACTTACATTCATTGTGTGCTTCATTTTTTGTTCAGATGAGCTACATTTGGCTCAGAAAAGGGGAAAAGGGAGTGGGAGACAGAGGAGATTAAATCTCAAAGAATAATTTTTCTTATTCTTGGGCCAGTCTCTCTAGGGTCAGTCTCAGGGCTACTCTATATTATGCCTGGCTGCCTATTGCCCCAAGGGGTAATTCCAGCAGCCAGGACTAGCTGTAGTACACATTACTTCCTCAGCCATTCCCACCTCCTACCTGACAGGCTTGTGAGGCAGGGTGGCATAGAGCTATTAGCAACATGTACATTTAAAAAAAAATTACTCCTTCCCCTTCCCAAAACAAAAAACGTACCAAAACAAAATACTGCACTGCACACACAATTCTCCCCCTGGGGACAGAATAAGAGAAAGAACTAACTATACGCGATAAATAGTCATGTTGCTTGATGCACCACTGGAAGGCATTCAAATAGTACAGTTGTGAGGGCAGTGTAAGAACCTATAGAGAACAGAACAGAATTATGCTAGTTCTACATCACCCGTGGATCGCGCCATGCCAGGGGAACTCTCCAATGGCTAGATTCACATTATTTAATGCCCTTTGAATGAGCAGATCGGCATAAAGGGGCCATAACACAATGGAGAATCAGGCTCCTTAGATTAAGTGACAGGCCTGAGCTGCAGAGTCCAGAATTGAGCCTCAAAGTTTGAGGGTTTGTTCAGATTCATCTCTGGTATGAAGCAGCCTGATTCTGTGAGGTGCTGGGTACCTTTCACTCTCTTTGATTTAGTTTAATCCCATATGTTGTCAGTGAGATCTGAGTGCTTGGCATCTTGCAGGATCAAATCCTCAGATTTTAAAACATAATCTTAATAGGTGTGCTGACCATGCAGCCACTCTCATTTAAAGCAGCAAAGAGTCATGTGGCACCTTATAGACTAACAGAAGTTTTGGAGCATGAGCTTTCGTGGGTGATACATCTGACGAAGTGGGTATTCACCCATGAAAGCTCATGCTCCAAAACGTCTGTTAGTCTATAAGGTGCCACAGGACTCTTTGCTGCTTTTACAGATCCAGACTAACACGGCTACCCCTCTGATACTTGACCTCATTTAAAGATGATCTAGAAAGTTTTCTTAAACATATTTTAAAGGTAAACTGGAAAGCTTTGACCTACCAAGATCAATTTTCAAGGTTCTGTGCAATAGATGATGAGGTCACTGACATCTAAAACAGGGAACTGCACTTGATTGTTTCATGCATTAATCAGTGGTGTAGCAAGGCAAGCATAAAGGGCCACCAGTGCTTCTGATTTCACCCCCACTCAGATGTAACAGGAGTGTCACCACTTAAGTCAAGGGAGACTGAGCAATGGTGCGAGTGACTGCAGAATCAGGCCTGAGAGCTCTAATGTGGAAATACTGTATAAGTGATACATAAAAAGGATAAATATAAATGATAAATACATTTACACTTTAGAGCAAAATATATGAAAATCCTATTTTTAAAATAATTGCATTGTGGAAATCAGTTAGTTGAAGCAGAGAGTAATCAAGTACATTAATATCAGAAAAGTGGGATAAAAAATAAATATGATATGGAGTTATTAATTAGGGACCAACCTCTTGAGACTACTCATGGTAGGAAGCATTATGCCAGCAGTGAATTTTGGCAGGATCTGTCCTAAGGGATTCAATATCATAGAGTGGGGGGAAAAAAGACTATAGTGAAATAAATGGTTTAACCACACTTTTCACTGACATCTTTGAACATGTAATTTAACTTTAATTCATATTTCTAAAATAACAGGTAATCCACTGGCAACCAACTATGACATTCCCCTCTGGTTTTATTCGAACCAATGATCTGCTAGGTCACTCCAGTCCTTGACTCTGGGAGCCAGCCTTACCCTGCTCTGCTGTGAGAACCCCCACTCCTGGGCTGTTCACGCACAGCCTCTAGCATGTAAGCTGCTCCCAGCTACTTGCAAGCGAATGACTCAAGCCAATATCTCCGGTCCCAGACAAAACCCTAGGAACCTCCGTCTTGCAGTGTCCAGTTATGCCCGCAGGACGCTGCAAGCTTATTTGAGTGTGTCAATTTAACAAAGACATTGATATGTATCAGGCTTGTTATCCCAAATGGAGTCTCTGACACACTTCAAATCAAACACACTGCTTCAGGTAGAATAAACAAACAGATTTATTAACTACAAAGATAAATGTTAAGTGATTGTAAGTCAAAGCATAACAAGTCAGATTTGGTCAAATGAAATAAAAGCAAAACACATTCTAAGCTGATCTTAACACTTTCAGGGCCCATACAAACTTAAATGCTTCTCACCACAGGCTGGCTGGTTGCTCTTCAGCCAGGCTCTCCCCTTTGATCAGTGCTTCAGTCTTTTGGTGTGGTGTCTGTAGATGTAGGTGGAAGACAAATGGCAAATGTCTCTCCCTTTTATCATGTCCTTTCTTCCCTCACAGTTCCAAACTAATCAAAGGAAGGGAGGGGTGACTCCGTCAAGAGTCCAACAGATTCTTTTGTTGCTGTCTAGGCCAGTGTCCTTCATTCCTATTAGGCTGGGCTGGGTTTGTCCCATACATGCCCTGATGAGGTGTGAACTGCCTCTCCACTCTTGGAGAGCTTTTGCCTGATCTTATTTTAAGCCATGAGGATATACTTTCAGCCTCATTACTATATACGTGAAATTATAACCTATAACATTACTATAACAATTACAGTAACTATTACTATAACATCACTATAATAACAATGCTCAGTGCATGATGAGCCTTCCGAAGACACCCAACATGACAAACTTTGCATTGGATACCACACAGTCATTTTATAAAGATGAACATGGGGGTGTAGGGTGTTCCCCCAAGGTACAGAGTGTCACACCAACACGCTCACTCAGCTCTCTCAAATACTTCTTCAAATTGTCAAGGGTGTGGATCCTGCTGCCCTTTAAAGCCCCAATAAAGTCAGTGGAAACCTCCAGACTACAGGACTATGGCATGGACCTATTATCTCTATTTTAAAAAGATATTATGGTTATTAATATAAAAGGGGAAATAATATTTCTTGGGATATTGTGGAGGTGTATTTCAGTGAATGTATAGCACTGTCTACAGGGTACATGGTCAGCCAGTATTCCTCAGTCCTAGGCTTTTCAAGAGCAGGGACTATCTGAGATAGTTTTGTGGTACAGATAAAATTTTCCTTATGTGCTAAGTTAAGACCAAACTGCTTTTTTTTCTTTTTGACTTAATCTAGGTTTGAATCCAGATCCCCTGAGATGAAAGACTTACACATTCAAAATTCATTGACCCCTGCTTTTATCACATCTGTATTCTAGATATTATTATTTTGCATCCATCGGATTATTGGGAAGACTTCTTTTGAGGCAAGGACAAAATTGTTTTCTCCTAATGTCTATGCTACTGGATATAAGCACTGACCAGAACATTTCCAAAGCACTGTGTAGGGCATTAGCCACATGCATCCAATTGATATGAATCCAATCTAGGAGTCATGCAGTTAAAACCTATGCAACACTTTGAACCTCTGTTTCTGGAAGCTTTATATGCACTTTGAGGAAAAGAAACGGCTTTTGTCAAATGATAGCTTGTTAAATTGCCAGTTTCATGAAAATAGGTGCCAAATGCCCTTAAAAACTTGTGTTGATCATACATTTCTTGTACCACATTTTGTTGCCACTGCTATGCTGTAATTATCAATGAACTGTATGAACTTCAACTCCTGAATTTTTAGAGGGAGCCTCACTCACCTGTAACCATAGAAACTGCTGTGGAGAAAGAAACAAGACAATATACTGTGCTTCTAAAGCTGCTTTGGAAGATGCTAACATGGCTCTTCTAAAGCAAGTGAAAAGAGACATAAATTTGGTTCACTGAATAAGAATTAGTGCAGTATATGGAGGTCAAACAAAGAGTTAATGTTTTGAATAAAGCAAGACATGTTTTAAAACTGGGGATTTAGTAGATTATGTAAATAGTCATGCTCTTGACCAGCTTCAGCAGAGTATTTGTTGCCTACCAGGCCGTGCATATTTCTGAAGGCCTCTAACAAGCTTATCTGGAAAGATCAGCCTGCCACGGAAGGTCAAAAAATCTCAGCCTTCTCTGATCTGTGTTAGTGATTCATAAGCTGCTGCAGAGGAGATGAAAACTCTTGTTAACGAAGAGCCTGCCTCCACCACTCCCTATGGACTCAGTTGTGACTAGGGAGCCATGCAGAACTGCACTACCCCAGCAGGAGGCTCAGGTGGCTTTATGCCACAGGCAGGCACAACCCCTGCAGGAGCACATCCGTTGAGCTATCCATTGGCCCTTATCATCCATACGTAGAGGGGTGTCCTTTGGCATGAATATCTCCTCCTCCTCCATCAACAGGATACTCAACCACTTCCTCCACATTCCCCACCCTCCAAGCTCCACAGAGGAATCCCACTGGCTTCAGGAGAGGAGGAGGAGGTGGAAAGCAGGAAGGATGGGAGAAGAATTGTCTGAGACAGGGATGTTGCGCATTGTTCCCACTTCTGTACTGTGGGGATTCCCCATAAATAATAATACAGCCCAGGACAGTATTATCTTTTCCATATATCTAGCCCCAAGCACAGGTGCTGGAATTAGGGGTGCTGGGGGTTCAATGGCTCTCAGCACTCCCACTATACAAATTGTTCCAGCACCCCTTCCTCTAAGGATAGCCTGGAGGATCTCAGGGAGCAGAGCACCGTTACCTTTGAGTGGTCCTTGAGTTCAGAGAAGCAGTTGGATTACCAGTGTGCCAGCCCCTGCACAGGGATACGGAGGAGGAGGAGGAGAGAGAGATAGAGCAGATAGAGTGCACAGAATCCTGTGCATTGAACCTGTTCCTCTCTCCTCCCATGGGAACCACACAGCCTATGAGAGTTTCTATATCTCTGTGGAAACCCCTAACAGACTTCTTATTTCTAAAGGCAAAGCAGCAAGGCATTCATATGTACAGGTGTCCCATGCTTGAAGGCCTAACACCTCACACACCAGATGTCATAAACTAATGATTCCTGAGCTTACCTGGGCACTGAAGGAGTCTTTTGAGCCTCCCCATTAATAGTCTTCTGTTGATACCAAAGAGAGAAAGGGCCTCCCTGTCTTAACTACTGTAACATCTTCCTCTCTGGCCTTGGCCACTGCAACCTTGCTCCCCTCAAGTCTGTTCAAAGTGCTGCTGCTAAAATCATCTTCCCACTTCCTGGCTCCTCATTTGGCCTATACCGTTCCCCTATTTGAGTCCTTCCACTGTCTCTCCCTTCAGCTCTGCATCAACCACAAGTTTCCTGGATAGGATTTTCAAAAACACCTCAGTGACTCAGGAGCACAAGACAAGTCCCACTGATTTTCAGTGAGACTTGTGCTCCTAAATCCTTTGGGCCCTTTTGAAAATCCCCCCTTTACTTTACCTTTAAGGCCTTTTACAACTTAGCTCTGCTTTACTCATCTGATCTAGTAATGCACTGCAACATCAACCCCTGCCTTCACTCCAATGTTCCCAGCCTTTACCACCCACCAGTCAGCTTTGTCCATAAACACTTCTTGCTTTTTCCCATCTGCCTCTTATGAATGATAAAATCCATATAAACTTCTCCCTTATCCTCCTTCAAATCCCTCTATAAGACTCACCTCTGTCATGATGCCTGCTGATCATGGCTGGCAGGTGCTGAGCTGTGAGCATGCTTCTTCACTTTCCTTTCTTATGCCCTAACTCTTACTGATTTTTCCATTTCTAACCCTACCAGTACCCCAATTAAACATATTAAAACACAAAACAAAACCACCAACAAAATGTCACTAGTAAAGCTCTGCCAGTTCTTCACCATATACATTGACTTTGTAACATTATATCCCCAAACCCTACACTCTTCTGTTCTAGATAGGTTCTTTATACTGAGCTCATCACCACATTATCTAAGCACCTTTCAGTTGTGCATTAAGCAATGTGACTGCATATCTGTCCCATGTGTGCAGTGGAATATTTTGTTTGGGAATTTTTATATTTATATATATGTAAGCAGAGTCAGGATGAGCTCTACCCTGACATCTGGTGGTGAATTGTGGCGAGTTGTGGAAAAGAACTTCAGGGGCTGATCTTGTTTGCATAAGCACACCTACCCCGCCTAGCATGAGCCCGCAGCAGCCCAAATGGTCACTTTGGCTGCTCTTATTGGGGCAGGAAGAATAAAGTGTTGTTACGCTGATTATGTGAACCAAGGACAGTGAAACTGTTTTATGACAGAGGGACTTGCAATCAACTAAGTAGCACTCGCTAGACAAGGGACATGGGTTCCAAAACCCAGTGAACTGAGAGAGGCTGGGGGCAGATATTTGTACCTGATGGTATGGGTCCCCTTTGAAGGCCTAAAATACCAGTTACACCTTCTTCTCTCTTTACTGTAGAATATCAGAGCTAATTTTCATTCTGTTAGAAGTCTAGTTACAAGCTACTGAGCTGAATACACTTTGGGCCAATGGTGCACCAGCACTGAGGCTCCCCTACTACAAGCTGAAATCACTAAGAGCTAAAATTACTAAGAGCTGAAATCACTGAGTGCTGGGGGGGCGCTCAATATATGTTGCTGAGCGACTGGCGGAGCAGAACAGTTCGCAGAATGGCTGGAGCAGCTCATGGGATGGCTGGTGGAGCAGAGCGGCTGGTGGAGTGGCTCACGGTGAAGGCTGCAGCAGAACCCCATGGAGAGGCGGGGCAGTCGGCCTCGGACCATGTAAGGTGCCCCTTAACACCACTGCACCCCCCCACCCCAGGCTGGGAGGTAAAACTCTGCAGATAAATTTTTGAACTCTGGGGCTGCACTGACTAGGGACAGAGACTTTTGGGTTGTTGGACTTTTGGGTGATTTTTGGGTTGCTGGACTGAAGAGACTTTTGGGGTTTTGGACTTTTGAGACTTTGGGTGATATTTTTGGGTTGCTGGACTTAAGACCCTGAGGGGAAAAGGATACTGCCAAACTTACTTGGGGGTGGGTCTTTTGCTCATGGTTGGTGTTATGAATCCTGTTTGTGGTGTTTCCCCAACATAATGCAGCATTGTTTCCTTCTTTAGTAAAAGGATTTTGCTACATTTTGCTCTGTGCTTGCGAGAGGGGAAGTATTGCCTCTTAGAGTTGCCCGGGGCGGGAGCGGGGAAGTATGTAATTGTCCCAGATCACTGGGTGGGGACTTGGGCTGGTTTTGCACTGTGTTATTGAAACGGATCCCCTAGATACCGAACCCGGCCCTTGTTGCTGCCAACTCAGACAGGCAGAAGGGTTACATATAAAAATACATCTACACACCTTCCTATGGGTTTATGTTAGAGAAGGCAAGGTCAAAGAAGGGCATCTTGCACTTAAAACTGAGAATGGTGAGGTGTGTGACGAACCTTAGTTCCTGTGGGAGTATATTCCACAGTCTTGGACTGGCCTCCAAGAAAGCCCCCTATCCTCCATCTCTTTTATCTTTGTACAGGAAAAGCCCTCACTGCACTTATATCTTTGTACAGCACTCTTCACAAGTCGACTCCAGTCACAATTAGGGCCTTTGAGTCTTACAAACATTTACAACTACTACTAACAATAATCGTGCTCTTCTGGCAGGCTCTCCAGCTGGAGGTCTGATATGTTGCTTCATTTTCTTCTTGTTTACTGATTTATGATTGTTTTTTACCCAATTCACCCATGCTTTTTCAAATTCAAAATGGATTGGCTGTAAAAAAACTACTCAATACTTGAAGAGTCTTAGGCTGGATTAAGTT
Organism: Mauremys reevesii; assembly: GCF_016161935.1. Lineage (NCBI taxonomy): Eukaryota > Metazoa > Chordata > Testudines > Geoemydidae > Mauremys > Mauremys reevesii. Next base: position 25,511,793 of record NC_052625.1, read on the forward strand.
TTCAAAAGTGAACTAATTTATTTTGTTTAAATTTACTTTTGCTTGTTTCACTCAAATTATTTTCCAAAAAAAATTGCACAATGCCGCATGAAAACAAGGGATGGATATAGTAATAATTCTTAAACACATTTTACATTACAAAAAGGCTTATGAAAAGATTTGAATACATCTGTCTTTTTAGGATTTTGGGGTTATTTTAACATTCTAAAAACTCGGCCCCAATCCTGCAAATACTTAAACTTGTGCTTAGCTCTATACATGAGTAGTCCCAATGGAACAACTCAGGTGCATAAAGTTAAGCATATGTACAAGCACTTATCTACAAGCAAAAGTTGTACCATTTGAACTACCCCAGTATATTGAAAGCAGTACAACCCCCTAGAGTTGACAAAATATAGTGACGGTTGCAAGGCATCTCATTCTAATCCTGTCTTCATTCACAGCTATCCAAAAAATCTCCTTTCCATGTTTGGCCTCAACCCAATGGTGTATTTTAAAAAACAAGGGTAAGGAAAACCTCTTCATCTCTTTTTTTTTATTATTTGTTCAGGAAGGCAAATATAATTTTTCCATTAATTTGGACCCCAGTGTCGCAGTGGGTTCAGCATAGATGGATCCTGGTGGCTGGGCAGTTCCCTGTTGAAGTCAGTTATAAAGATCCACCCATGCTGAATTCATTGCAGGATCAGGTCCAAGCCGACAAAACCGCACATAGTAGTCCCATTGGCCTCAGTGCATGATTAAGGTATTCACACAGGAAACAAAAATTGCCATGATCCATCTAGTCCAGTACCCTGTCTCTGACATGGTCAACATCAGATGCTTCAAAGGAGAGTGCAAGCCACTTTAGACAGATGTAGTTTACTCTGCTCCCCACATTATGTCTCCTCCTAATCCCTAATAATTAGACTTTACCTTAAACCCTGAATTATAAGGTTTACTACATCTTCCAAAATGCACATTAGCATTCACTATAACAATGCTGGTTGTTACTGTTAGCCATATCAATATCCAATCCAGTATTAAATCTTGCTGAGTTTTTTGCCTCAACAACATCCTGTGGCAATGAGTTCCACAGTTCAATTATACATTGTGTGAAAAAAAGTATTTTGATTGGTTTTGAATTTGCCATCTTTCAGTTCATTAAACACCCTCTTGTTCTTGTGTTCTGAGACAGAGAGAATGGAAACTCCTCATCTATCTTCTCTAGACCATTCATCATGTTATATATTTTTATCATGTCCTCTCTGATTCATCTCCTTTCTAAAGTAAATAACCTTAATCTTTTCGGCCTTCATATGAGTTTTCCCAAGCCCTTCATCATTCTCATCACTCTTTTCTTCATTCCCTCTAATTCTGCATTTTTTCTGTTAGCTAGGGCACACAGTATTCCAAATGAGGCTGCACCATTTATTTATATAATGGTATTATAATGTTTTCCATATTAATCTCCATTCTAGTGCACCCTGTGTCCTTTTGACCACCGCAGCTAATGCAGATGTGCCTGACTTCCAATGGCAAACTCTCTGGGGCAGGGACCTGCCTTTTATAGCCCCCAACTCCGATAAGCACTTACATTTGTGAGGAACTTTACACACAGTGGTCCGACTCCTGAAGACACTCCGGCACATGCTCAATTTGAACAGCACGAGCAGTCCCATTGCAACCAAATTGGCCCACTGAGTGCTGAAGTCTCTGCAGGATCGGGCTCTTCCCATTTTGTCTGGAAGGGGACAGCCCGCCCCCCGGAGCTTCCGAAATAACGACGCGTTCACATTATTCTCGCTTAGCCTCGGAGCAGCCTGCGGCAGCCTGGGGCAGGTGCGGAGGGGCAGCAGCTGGGGTCTCTTAACAAAGGTGACACGCTCCCCTGTGGGTGGCACCGCTGGGCGTGGGGAGAGCGCTCCCTATCCCTCGTCTGTCTCTCCTCCCCCCGCAGCGAGCGCCCTAGCCGAGGGGGTTAATGCACTGAGCAGGGGCCGGGAGGGGGCGTTCAATAGACACCACCGGAGCGGGCCCTTGTCACTGAATGCCAGGCCGGCGGGGGGAGCAGGCGCGCCAGGCAGCCTTGCGAGCGTGCGGAGAGGACGGGCTGGGAGCCGAGCGCGGGGCCAACCTGCTGCGGAAACTCGCTCTCCTCCCCGGCGGCGCTTGCCAGGCTAGCCCCGCTCCTAGGTGCCCTCAGAGGAGCCCTGCTGTGCGCTCAGGTAAGGCGCCCGGAGCAGCCCGCGCGGGAGACGAGGAGCTGGGGGCGCACTGCGCACGGCTCGCCGTGGGGTGAGTGCGGGCGTGGGGCACAGTCCTGCGAGAGCTGCTGGTGAATTGCTCTGTGGGCACCAGAGGCCGAGCAGACCGGGAGTGGGATCACGGGGCTCGGGGCTGAATACGACTCCCGCGGGGTCGGGGCGCTGGCTTCCCCCGTGCCCCCTCTTCAGTGCGCAGGGGATGGGGGACTGCTTTGCTTGGAATCTGGCCGACGCTGGCAACGTTAATCAGGGCATGGGGGAAGGTTGAGCAGAGAACTTTTCTGAGTTAATTGAAATAGGAAGTAACCCGAACTGAAGGTGACTAGATGGGTTTATTTTTAAAAACCTTCTGAGAATGGAATACATTGGAACTTCCCACGCTTAGTTTATAAACTGGTTCTGCCAGGGACTTGGGGAAAAGATTAATCCTGCCAGATTTTGGCCCCAGGCACATCGTGGCACAACAGTGTCACCAGCTCTGGAGCCCGCACCTGGATGCTGCCGGATCTCCCATTTTCTGACCCAAATCTGAACACCCAGAGAACATGTTTAGCTGCTCCTAGCAACCTTGAAAACCCTGACCCTGATGCACCCCAGTGCAGCAGCGCCACAAAAAGCATTTTTTGTGGCCACAGTATGTTGGTAAACATAAATTAATTCCTTGAAATGAAGGGTCAAATACAGTTGGGTGGTAATAGTGCGATTGGGAAGTTCATGGCCAAAAGTCAGCCAGATTTAGTCACTGGATACAAGTTTTTGCAGCACTGTTGCACTGTAATACATAGGGTTCCAGATGATTGTGGTGGACTAAGAGAAACATACATTTAAATGGGAAATTGGGGAGTAGGCAGCCAGCACTTAGCCAGATCCAGCAGAGTACATATGCCAAATGAGAGTTGTTGGTAGCTTTCCTTGTACCTGGGTGAATGGAGATCCAGATTGTTTTGGTGGAATAATGGAAGGTGGTACAGTTTCTGGGTTTGTGGAAAAATTGGGCAAGACCCAGCAGCATCTAGATTTCAGATCAGAGTTTTTGTGGGACTGTTGCATATGGGTACCTCAGGATCTGGATTTTTAAGTTGCAGTCAGAGCAGCTAAACCTGTTATCTGTTTAGATGATGCAGTTTGGGGGACTAGGGCCAACAATTGTCAGGATGCAGGTGCTAGATCTATCATTTTGCAGTGCTGTTTCATCAGGGTCTGGGATTTTTTGGTGCCGTAGATAGGGCTAGACTTAGTCTCTATTTTGATAGTACAGTATGGGGGTTGTTTACAAAAACTGGCAGGATCCAGGTAAATCCCATTTTTACCCTTTTTTCCCCTGGTTCTTTTACCTGTTATATCTCTCACACACACATTTCTGGTGGGACATGAAGTCATTTGAAAATTAATTTTAAAACCAAATCAGATAATTGTGAGGATGTTGTAAATATGTATAGTACTTGGGTTATGTTGTTTTGAGTGTGATGCAGTGTTAATTGCTATATTATTTTAATGTCTGTTACTTCAGCTGGGGAAAGATAAAACAGGCTAAGACATTGCTAAATCTCAGCCACTTTCTCATAATCTAACAAGGGCTCCATCTTGCCCTCCTTATTCTTCAGTGGAAGTCTTATCCTAGTAAGGAGTGTGGGATATGCCCCTATAGCTGGTTATTCTTAGCTTTTTAACAATAAAAGGTGCTAAAAATTGTTTTGTTTTATTTCTTTCTTTCAAGATTCATGATGTTGACAGTTATGTTCTTAGCTGCTTTCACTCTTACTACAGTAAATTCACAGGAAACTGAAGAAACTATAACATACACGGTAAGGTTTAATAGACTTTAAGATACTTATTGCTTAGCAGGGATTCTTTTCTAATTAACCCTTGACAGAGAAACCGTAGTTCTTTTCCAATATAGTGTTCAATTCAAAGTTCTTTGACTTTGTATTTTCATCTTAGACTAAGGTGCTTTTATAGTGAAACCAAGTTTCAGACTTTGAACTTGTTGGTGATACCTTCTGTTTTGAAAGGTTTATTTAGGTACTGAATTATATGAATTGAACAAAATTATAAGATGAGGCTTTTTCCCTACCTTTCAGAAAGATTTGAACCCTCTGGAAGTATTTTTGTTTTGTTTTATGGATGCACAAAATAGACTGGAAAATCATAAATGTACAAAGTAAATGTCATCCATAACAGAAAAGGTTATGACATATTGTTATATGCTATTCCAAGTTCTATGAAATAAGACACCCAAGCATCTTCAAAATTACAGAAATACTGTATATGACTTATTTAAAACAAATGTATTACATTAATTACAAATATATGAAACATCATATATGTCGGCTATTAATCAAAATGTTTTGCTCCATTTCTGCTGGGAGATTTCAAGGTGGTTTAACAAAATATAAGTACTTCATAATGGTAGTCTTAACATTTAATGCTGTATGTAATTACAAAATTTTCTAGCTGGTATATCATCAGTGTCAAGAATAGTTTTGAACAATTATTTGAGTGGCTGTGACCAGCTGCTAATAAAATATTGGAAATATGTTCTACTGACACCCTAAAATTGAAGTGATAAGAATAGAGGGGCAGGGCTGTCTCCTTTATATGTTACTTTTTCATCTATGTTTGCTCATTTACTTTTGTAATGAATATCACTGGCAAAGTAATGTTTACGTTGGCTTGGATCATGAAAAAAACAACACATTTTCATATTTGACCCCTATTACAAACAGAGGCCCTGATCCTGAAACTTGTTTCATGTAGGTGGACTGCTGTTCCTGCACAGAGCCCCACTGAAATCAGTGGGATTCCACACAAGCAGAGAAGTTTGTCCTTGTGGAACAAATTGTAGGATTGTGGCCAAAGGGCCTGAGATCATGCAATTGTTGCTCACATAAGTAGTCTCACTGAAGTCAGGGGACTGCTCACTTCAGTAAGTGCTGCAGAATCAGTCTATATGTTATAATTACTTATGTTACAGCAACAAGCAATTTATAAAATGTTTAAAAGTGAGATTATGCCTAGTACCAGGCTCATTTTCCATTTTTTATTGTGTATTCCCTAAAAAAAATCTAGCATTCTTCCAGTAAGCTTGCCTAGTTTCATTTAGACCTACCATAAATTTTTCAAAAGCCTCTAAGTGATGTAGGCTACCAAGTCCCATTTTCCAAAGTGGCTTTAGCACTTAGAAGCCCAAACCTCATAGAATGTCAGTGGGACTTAGGCTTTAAGTGCCTAACTCGCTTTTAAAAATGGGATTTAGTTGCTTTTGAAAATCGTACCCCTATTACTCTAATATTTTTGATACATGTACTATATGCAGTTAGGGCCAAATCTTGGTTCCACCGAAGTCAGTGGCAAAATTCCCATTGATTTTGATGGGAGCAGATTTGGCTCATTAGTATTAAGTATACATTACTTCTGTTGTGCATTAGCAGGAATTGGGTGATTCAGTAAATACATGAATTTGCTTGTTTTCCTTTGGGCTTGGGTTTTCATAGCTACAGTAACTTTTGTGGTGTCAACTCAGCATGTAGTCATTCCTTTAGAGAGCTAGAATTATAATACAATTAGCTGTCCTCTTACCCCCTCCTAACACTAGAGGCTTTTCCCTCCAGCTCACTGCTACATTTGGCAGATCACTGATGTCACCTGTGAATAAACAAAATGTTGTTGTTTCTACTGCTGATTCAATCTCTATTAGTAACAAGTTTCTCAAAACAACTTCAGCATAATACATTGAGCAATATGGATATCAACACTCTGGGTCAAATTTATCCCTGATGTAGCTCCACTAAAGCCAAGGAGATACAGCAAGAATTAATTTGGCTCACTGTGACCAGCTGATTTATTGAGTCAACTCCTTTTCTGCAACACTATGAAAAATAATATATCAAGCAGGACAGAAACATGTACTACATCTTAGTTTATCTATTGATATTTTACATCTGTATCCTCGTGCACTTCAACAGCACTATGATGCTCAGTCAGTTTCCACTAATTGTCATTGATAATTAAGATGATAATTGTCAGATGATAATTAAGCCTCTCAAAAATTAGATCCTGTGTTCTAGAAAATGAATACGTTGGGGCAGAGGGAAGATGCCCTTCTAAAAAGTCTGGGACCTTAACCCTCAAACTCTTCCTCACTTTTGTAGTCCATACTGATGTGAATAGATACATGGACTGCATGTTTTTTCTCATTTGAATCCTGCAAAGTCTTATTCACATGAGTAGTCCCAGTGTTGCAACTTACAATTTTATCATGAGTCTCACAATACTTGCTGTTTTTCCTAAAGCCCAAGCTCCTGGAGTCATATGATTATGTGAGGATCTCAACTTTCTTCTTTAAAAAAATAGAGTAAGTCTCTAGCCCTCCTGGCTGCAGAGAAAAGCTTAAGAACATGAACCTTAATGGCTCAAAATCAAGAAGGCAGATAAAAAAGAGCCCACAATTTATTATTTTTAAAAATCTCATGATTTGGGGCATGACTCATTATTTTTAAGCTGGCAATACTATAGTTACATTGACATCAATAGGACTACTCATGTGGGTAAGGCTTGGCAGGATCAAGGTCTTGAACTGGAGCGTCATCTACACTTTTATAAGTCAAAGAATTTAGGATCTGGTCCTGCAAGATCTTGAGAGCCTTCTGCAACTATTGACTTCCCTGGGAACAGAGAAAGCTCATGTTACCTTAAAAGATCAGGCCCTAAATTTGTCAATTTAAAATAGACATTATGCCAACATTTAGGAAAAGATTATCCATTTCCTGTTATAAACTACTGCTTAGTTTTGTTACACAGCAGTATTGCACTGAGATCTATTTCCCTGATATTATCAAAAATATATAACCAGCCTGGTTATTGCTTGTTCAGAACACAATTTTCTGTAGCAATAACAAGTGCATGAAGTATTTAAACTATGAATTAATCGGTCATTTTTCTGAATCTCTTTTCTATACAGCAATGTACAGATGGCTATGAATGGGATCCTGTCAGGCAGCGGTGCAAAGGTATAGTAAATCTTTACAAGTGAAAGAATTATTATCTTCTACATCCCCTGTTTTGACGTTTTGGACAATACAAGTGTGCTTGCATGCCTTGTTACATTACTTATGTTAATGTCTGTCAAGGTCCCATTTTAAAACATGACTTGTGTTGTTGCTAACCACAGATATTGATGAATGTGAAATTGTCCCAGATGCATGCAAAGGTGGGATGAAATGTGTTAACCACTATGGAGGATACCTCTGTCTACCTAGAACAGCTCAAATTATTGTAAATAATGGGCGAGAAGACACAGCTGCTGAATCCACTGGTGGACGAAACAATGTCATTCGACGGACCCCTGCTGATCCTCATCGACCACCTCCAAATCCAACTCACCAAATACAGTGTGCAACTGGGTATGAGCAAAGCGAGCAAAATGTGTGCCAAGGTAAGCAACTGCCTTCTATTAACCTTTACATTCATGCTCAAAGTGAATGATAGAAAACCATATATACACACAATGACAGCAGTGGAGTTTTGTCCTTGCCAGCAATTGCATTGCTGCATCCTAGTATAGTACACATATATTTCCTCAGGATGTTCTTTAAAATTTGTCATTTATATATTTCATTGTCACAGTTCAAGGTAACAATATTTGCGATTTTCTGCAGCTTTACCAACTCTGGTCCTGCTCCTGCTCCTGGTGATGTGAATGAGTAGAATCAGTCCTATTGTTTATAAATCTTCATTTTAAATTTAGATAAGCAAATTCAGTTGTATTAAGCATTTTGGATTACATTAAATGGGTCTGAGATACACTGCATTGAAGAAAGTAGACAACATAGTACCCGAGAAAGCAAGCGGTAGTCTTTCAGTTTCAGAGATTTCCTTAAACTATATATTTTCTCTAATTAAAATCTGAATGCATGAAAGATTACGTGCACTATGAACTTTACCTTAGACTCAAACTATAATGTAGAATGTTTCATATATTTAGATCACATTTGCCTACAGTCTCTATCTGAAAGACTAGGAACCAAATATCTGAACAACTTGTGCTCTTCTGATTTTAAAAGAGTATATCGTCTAAGAGCCTGCCAGCTTACTTCCAATATGAAGGTTAGCTAGCCTGTGAAACTATGGCAATGAACAACATCCATATGAGTGTATATACATCATGCGCAGTTCCACAATTCTCAGAGTATTAGCAATGCTAATGTTAATTCAAGAGTCAGACTTGCAACACTATTCTAAACTGAGATGGTTTCTCATTTGTTGTTTGTTTAAATAGTTTACTTGAACATCTGTTACTTTTAGGAAGTATACATTTATGGAAGAAAAGATGTTGGGCTAAATTCTGCCCTTGATTCATAAGCATTGTTTTCAAGCAAGTCAATAGGAAACTTCTGGAGCACTCAGAGTGCCCACTGAAACTTGGCCTGTTCATTTTTTCCATCCTCTGGCTTCAAAATCAATGTAATCATATAAAATAGTAGTAAAGTGGCTATAATCAGGGCAAGCTGTGTTACACAGCTGTAATTCCTTTCTTCTTAGTATTCATTTATACAGTACCAACATCATTTGCTTACTAATAAGTAGAAGCTTAGTTATTGTAATAGAAACTGTTTTTAGTTACTACCATAAATCAAAATTTCAACAATGATGCTTCGTCTGTCTGACCAGTGTATTTTATGTCTTTAATTTCAGAGTTATGGTACATAGAACTGAACTTAATGTGACATTCGTTAACATTCATTTTGTTGAATTTCAATATTATTTCAATGTAATGGATTATTTAATATATACTATATATTATGATGTTCATAAATAACTCTAAAATGTTTTAAATAGAAGTGTGTTTCCTGCTACATTCTTTTTAGGTTTACAATTATTTAAGGTGCCAGTATGGAAGTGCTTAATTTTATGTAGTATTAATGCCTTACTGTGTTCTGAGTATTTTGAATTTTCATATGAATTTATAAAATTCATGGTATAATGAAGTATTAATTTCCTAGTGTTGAACAAAACATTCTAATTTCTTATACCAGCATTTTTTGAGCAGAAAGGTGCTTGTGGTATTAATATTTTTGTCTATTCTTTGGCTTCCAGAAAGCTTTCCAATTAAAGATAAAACCAGTTTTGTAAAGGCTTTGGTTAACTATAACAATAATTAACTAACTATGGCTAAAATCTTAACTTTTGCTAATCATGTTGGAGAAGCAGACTGTATGAACTAAGGATGAAATCTTAGCTCCATTAAAGTCAGTGGTAGTTATTATACTGAATGAATCCCAGTTCCAAAATGGGTAATGGTCACTATGTTTGAAAGAAAGGTTAAAAGATTTTGGAGGATTTAAAGTACACACACAACTTGGATATCTTCATGCATTGCAATGCTGAAAAGATCTTATAAATGATATTGTTGATCACCAGTGGCCCCACAGAGGATTTACTTAATTGTTAAAAGTTCTTATTGCATATGACAATTGCAGGAAGTACCCAGGGAATCTGACTTCCACACATACAGGGCTTGTCTACATGGCATGGAAAAGTGCTCTACAGGGCAGGACATTAACGTGAATTCAGTACCTTTTAGAGCACACCAGCAGGGTCTACATGGGGACGTTAGAGAACAACCCATTAGAGCTTTCTACAAAAAGGACCCTTGTAGCATGTTTTGCCACACTGTGTAGATGAGCCCACAGTCACATTTAAGGATGTTTTATTGTTTAATTAATAAAAAAAGTCCATTGCCTTCTAATTGTTTACAGATGTATGACATTTTCCTCCCAGTCCAGCAACACTAAATAATATTTTACAACCAGTGTGAAAGTTTGAGGACCTCTGTTTAAAACAATAGTATGCTCTAAGGAGCTATATTACTGACATCATGTTGGAGTAAGAAGGGCCTTCTGTTTTAATACAAATGTCCACTCCCTTTTTAAACTTTGTGTAGCTATGGTATGATAATCAAAATACATTCACTTTGGTCTATAAATTTGGAATACATGAGTATCTAAAGATTAATCATATTTGCATTCAATTTACTTCAATTTTCAACCAATCTTAGTCAACGGGTAAAGTTTAAAGATACACAATGGGCCTAGATTCTGTTTCTACTGACATGGAAGGCAAAAGTTTCTTTGACTTCAATGGGCACTATATTCTAAGCTCTTCCTACAACAATGCTGCGACTAATGTGACTAGCAAAAAAGAGAAATGTAGCTATTCATCCATAATATTTCAGTCATTTTTGTTATTTAAAAGAAAATACATGAAAATTATTAAGATATTTCACTTTGATTAGTATCTACTGTCCATATACGGTATAATAAGTACTTCTCAGGTGGCTTTTGCAACATACAATCTACCATATTTATCCAAAAACCAAATCTCTGTTCATTATGCATCCTACATCAGATACATAATACAAAATTGAAAAATAGCATGAATATATACTTATATGATAGGAAACAGTAGTCTTTTGCCTTAAGTCATATATTGCAAAGCAAAGACCTTTATATAAAACGCATACAGTAAAATTAGGTGTCTGATTTAAATTCAAAAACTCAGAAAATTCAGCGTTTAAAAATAATCAATTAGGTTTAAAATATGCCCTCAATTTGCTCCATTTTCTCTGATTCACATAAACAACTTCCACTGATGAAAGTGAGTTCACGTTACTTCTAAAACAGCTCTCCCTGTTGCATTCAAATTGTTACTGAATTGCTGAGCTAAGTAGACAAACCTTTATTTAGAATGCTGACTGGTTTCTAGACTTATCAGCTCTTCTCACACTGGTAAATGTGAGGGCTAGTGGGAGGACATCACCCAAAGAGGGAAGAAGCTGCAAGATTACTGAACAGAAATAGCAGAGGAAATACATTTTTAAATAAACTTTAACTAACGGCCACCAACATTTATTTATGATACGGGGGAGCAACACATTAAAGTTTTCCCATTGACGTCAATGGGAGTTTTGCCATTAACTTCAGTGGGGCCAGGATTTCACCTCTACTGTATACAAGGAGTATACATATTTTACTTTTACTTTATTGTTCAGATCACTGAGAGTCTGATCTCATTGAAGTCAATGGCAAAACTCCCAATGACTTTGATGGTGCAGGATCTGGCCTATATATAACTACTAGCTTTGGCTGGAATGACATGACAATCAAAATGTACCTTAATGCACTTGAGAAACTGATACATTTGAGAAGGAAAAAATACATTTTGTACCAGCCTATCATGAAAGCTCCACAAGCAGCTCAGTAAGCAAACTATTATTTTGGTCTCTAACCTGCCTGTAACCGTTGGTATTATGTACAAAACGTGTTTTTGTAGTAGTGTGGAACAAGCCCTGAATATATGAAAGAGTACTGTGTGTGTGTTACAAATACTTATATTTCATCATTAACAGAATCCTCTATAGCATGTAAGTATTTAATGTGTTCCATCATTATTTTTAGCCTAGGATACAATAGGTCTTTAAAGGTGCATTTGAGTTTTGTTGTGTTTTTAAACTGATACAGTTAGCTTCTATTTTTTGCATAACCTCTTTTTGTGTTTTTTCTGGTAACAGCCTACACAATTATCTACCACATTCAATCCAGGACTTTATCTAGAGAAGTTGAATTAGTGCTAATTAATGTCACAATCCCTGGACCAATTTGTTTGTTGTTTTTTTCCACACAGAGATTAGTTTATATTACGTATGTTAATTACACATTATGGTCTTGACTCAGCAAAACACTTAAGCAATTGCTTAGCTTTGGCTTCAATGGAACTTAAGCATGTGTTTACTGAATTAGGGCCTATGTTAAGACACCTTTATGATGCTTTGGTATTCAAGCCAGACCAGTATGGGGTTGTGTCACTGCCTACCCTGCAACTTGGGGTGCCTTAAATGCTGTGCTACTGTGGCTTACAACCCTAACACCAATAGCCAGCATATAAACATGCAGGTCACACCCTGGCTTCCACTGCCCAGTTACTCTTTGCAGGTTGACCCCAACATCCACCTAGTCCCAAATTTCCCCAAACCATCTGCCCTGTAGTGTCCAGCCCTCTTGCTGAACACTTACAGACATTATTAGGTTCGCTGCTTCTTTAAAGAGACAGTGCCCAGCAGCTTACTACCTTAACTGGAGTTAACAAACACTCTGTTTTAATCAAAGTATTGGATTGCTTTCTAGTAAACAGCAGTGGCTCCAGGCACCAGCACTCCAAGCGTGTGCCTGGGGCAGCAAGCCACAGGGGGTGCCCTATCGGTCCCTGTGAGGGCGGCAGTCAGGCAGCCTTCAGCGGCATGCCTGCGGGAGGTCCCCGGTCCCGCAGATTTGGCGGCAATTAGGTGGTGGGTACGCCGAAGCCGCGGGACCGGCGGACCTCCCGCAGGCAAGCCGCAGAAGGCAGCCTGCCTGCCATGCTTGGGGTGGCAAAAAAGCTAGACCCGCCCCTGCTAGTAAAAGTAAAACAAGTTTATTAAACAAAAAGTCATTGGTTTAAGTGATACCAAGTATAAGGAATAAAGATAGAAAGGGTTACAAGCAAATAAAAATAAAAATATGTTTCTAAGTCTCTAAAACCAAGTCTTTTCTCCAGCATGGCTGACCAGAATCTCTGGCCAAGACCCTTCACAGAGCTCAAAGTGGTCAGACCCTTTGGCTTCTCAGGTGAAGGGGTTCTCTCCCCCTCTCTCTATAGTAGTAAATCTTCAAAATGTATTCTTCTGAAGGGTATCCTCAGATAAAGTTCTGTTTCCCTCCTGGCTGTAGACACCATGTTGTCTAGTGTAGACTTTATACTGGTTCCCCCCCTTCTGGTGCTTTTTCCAATGCAAATGATGTCTTCCTGCAACCTCCAATACAAATAAGTATCACATAGACTTTGGTCACACCTGGTTTGAGGTGTTGGTCTCTTTCCTCTGTCTGGAGAAAACCAGTTTATCAACATCCCTGACACTCCTGGTTTAAACACACACATTTTAGTCACATGTGTCCAACACCGCTATAAAGTTTTTTGTGGGTTTGCTGTACATACGTGACACAAGAACATTAATGAACAGTGAGTTACTAATTTTCTAATGGTATATTACATGCCACTTTTAAGGTAAGTATCATGACAACAGCGTGCCAGCTGGCAATCGGGTGCTCTACGAGTCAGAAACTTCTTGTTCCCCTCAGCCCATCCTCTGGAGTCGGGTCATCCTGTAAGTATCTGCCATATTTGTCTGTCCAAGGCGGCACTAAGGTCCATCCATTGCTTCCTAGGCTTTCTTCAGGGTCTCTTTCCTGACAACATCTCCTTCCATGCTGTCTTCACCAGGCCCCCTTAATTCATCCTCAGTATGTGTCTGAAGCAGCGAAGTCACACTTCCAGGATTTCGTCAGTCACATCAATGACTTTGACTTCCATCCTAATGATTTCATTTCAAAACCTGTCCCTTCATGTAACTTGCATTGTGTGAAGATATCTTGAACACCACTTGTAGGCCATCTCTCTACCAGCCATGCTTTTACACCATACGGCATGGTGGGGTGTACCATTGTATTATAACAGTTGGACTTTCAGTTTCAGAGTCATACACAAGACCTGAGGTGTTATTCAGCACTATTCCAGCACTCCCCAGTCTGGACTGTGTCTCACATTCAAGCTCACCATCTTCCATAAGCCTGCCATCAGGGTACTTGAACAGGTCAGTTTGGTGTAGGCATGCTCCATTAATCTCTACATCCAGTTTCCCTGTGACACCTCTGCTGACACACATTACCTCAGTCTTAGTCATGTTCATCCCATGCCTGTTTAGCTGGCCAGACCACTGGTTTAATATTTCCTATATTAAGACACCATTTATGAATTTTTTTATTATTTATTAAAGGGGCACTATCAAGCAGTTAAAGATTAACATTTGACCACTGATACATTAATAAAGCATTCATATTGACCTCTTCATTGGAAAAGTTGCCAACCTTACCTGTAATGCCGTTGTTCTACTAAGAGTTGTTACACTTTTCTGCTGACATCAGTAAAAGGTTATACTTGCTCACTTACATGGTGAAAGGGTAATAAACATTGTTGTAATACCCTTTTATTAACATCAATGAACAGGAATGGCCTTTTAATGACAGTAGTGATCTAGCATTTCTAAAGCATGTTCAAACAATCTTTGGAGAATCCTCCTCCTTTTGCTGTGAAATTAATAAACCATCATGGCATAATCTTCTACCCTCCAGCAAGGAACTACAATAACTTCTTCATAGAGCCAGAGCAAATATTTTTCTTTGGTTCACTTCAGATGGTTCCTTTTTGCCTCCATTTCTATAAAGGCTCTACGCCTGGGAGCAGCAGGGACATGCTGCTGCTTGCGGGAAACTGCCTGAGGTGAGCACCACCCAGATCCAGATCCAGAACCCATGCCCCAACCCCTGACCCCAAGCCCCCTCCTGCACCCAAACTCCCTCCCTCCATCGGTAAGTATAACTCTTAGTTAACTGCGACAAAGAGTTCTGTGGCACCTTATAAACTAACAGAAGTATTGGAGCATAAGCTTTTGTGGGTGAATACCCACTTCATCAGACGAAAGCTTATGCTCCAATACTTCTGTTAGTCTATAAGGTGCCATAGGACTCTTTGTCGCTTTTTACAAATCCAGACTAACACAGCTACCCCTCTGATGCTCTTAGTTAACTGGAATTTTTGACTTACCGGCACCCCCCATTCCCTCAAAATGCCAGATAAAGCTTTTACTGTACTAATATTGTACATCAATTGAACGCTGTATCTAGCTTAATAGAAAACATCTTTATGGAAAGGTTGCTTCAGTCTATGTTTCAGTATAAACATCCCCCAAATGGTATTCATTTGGAATTTCACTATTCACCAGTCAAAAGATTATCTTCCTTAATACGTATTGATTTATTTAGATTTATAAGGCTCCAGGCACGTTTCTTTTAATTAAAAGTATAGGCCATGTAATATATAAAGCCAAAATCAGAAACTAATGAACCAGACTTGCATCTGAAGAAGTGGGTATTCACCCACGAAAGCTCATGCTGCAAAACGTCTGTTAGTCTATAAGGTGCCACAGGATTCTTTGCTGCTTTTACAGAACCAGACTAACACGGCTACCCCTGTGATAAAGAACCAGAGAAGCCCCTCCGACTTCCTCTTCCCCTGTGGTCCTGATCCTGTTTCTGCCTTCCCCACCTTTGTTGGCATTGCAAGCGAGTTCTTATAGCCCAGTTCAGGGAGAAGCAGGACCAGGATATGCTAAGAGCTGCTCCAGATGGAGAGACAGTACACTTGCATGAGTTTCTCATCTGTTGAACAGCTCATCTGGAATACTTTGTGCAGCACTGGTCACCCCATCTCAAAACAGATATTGCAGAATTAGAGGCAGTTCAGAGAAGGGCAAAGAGAATGGTCAAGAGCCTGGGAAAGCTCTCAGATGAAGAGAGATTGAAAAGATTGGAATTGTCTACCTCAGGCAGGAGATGAATAAGAGCGTGTTAAAAGTTATCTAAAATAATGAATACTCTAAAGAAAGTAGATTGGGGACTTCTGTTCTCCTTGTCTCATAACACAAGAACAAGGGGATATTCAATGACATTGAGGAGGGTGACATATTCAAAACCAATAAAAGGAAATACTTTTTGACTTAATGTGCAATTAAAATGCAGAAATCACTGCCACAAGAATTCATTGAGGCCAAGAATTTAACAAGATTTTTAAAAGGATTAGATGGGTTATTCGGATGAAAAAAAAAATAACCAGAACATTTTTTGGAAGTGATATAAACCTGATGACTCAGTTTTTAAAGCAGTGGTGGGCAATCTGCAGCCTGTCAGGGTAATCTGCTGGCTGGCCGTGAGACAGTTTGTTTACATTTGCATGGCCATCCAGAGCTCCCAGTGGCCGCGGTTTGCCTTTCCCAGCCAATGAGAGCTGCAGGAAGCGGTGGCCAGCACATTCCTGCGGCCTGCATCGCTTCCCGCAGCTCCCATTGCCCGCAAACGGCAAACCACGGCCCCTGGTAGCTGCAGGTGGCGGTGCAAATGTAAACAGTCTCGTGGCCCGCCAGCAGATACCTTGATGGATCGCGTGTAGCCTGCAGGATGCTCACCACTGGTTTAAAGCAATCGCTAACTGCTAGAGATCAGGATGAGACCAAATACTGGCGGGACAGAGTACCGCACAGCTGCCTTCCTACCATCAGATTCTTGCACCTTTCTCTGAAGCATCTGGTGCTGGTCATTTTTAGAGACATGTTAGTGGACTAGATAGACCTTGAGTTTGATCCAGTGTGGCAATTCCTATGTTCAGTGAGTGCTGTCCATGGAGCTGACATAGATCCTCTCCACCTCTCTGTGCACTGGATCTCAGATCAGTCAAAATAGTGAAGAACTGGTTTGTGTATTCATATGGGAGTCCTGTCCCCATTCTGCCACATGAACAAAGACCAGGATTAGATTTTCAGCTTCACTGTCAGTAAACCAGTATATTTTTGTCATAAAACTAATATGCCATGAAGAAATCAGGGGAAAGAGAGTAAAATACAGACATTTTTCTGTAACATTATTAAGCTTATGTATAAATAATCATATATAAATCATATATAAATACATTAGCTACCTAATAGAATTTAATGTGTTTCCGTATCAATAAATAGAAATCAGATAGAAATATCAGAATGCTTTCAGCAAAACAGCCAAAGAGTCCTAATGGAAGGAAATATGCATAATACTGAAATATGTTGATTTAGTCATTTATATATTTAATGCCTGGAGTTCAGCTCTTAGACTAGTCTACATTACGGGGTTAGGTCGAATTTAGCCACGCTAGGGCAATTTAAAAATGACTGCATCCATGCAACCAACCTCCTTCCGTCGACCTAAAGGGAATCTTAAAATCGACTTTTGTACTCCTCCCCAGTGAGGGGAGTAGCACTACCCCAATTCCTGGGTCAAATTTGGGATAGTGCAGATACAAATAAATGGTATTGGCCTCTGGAAGCTATCCCAGAGTGCTCCATTGTGACCACTCTGGACAACACTTTCAACTCCCATGCACTAGCCAGGCACACAGGAAAAGCCCCAGGAACTTTTGAATTTCATTTCCTGTTTGGTCAGCATGGCGAACTCAGCAGCACTCAACAGGACAGGTGACCATGCAGTCCCCCCAGAATCGTAGAATGTAGAATGTTTCTACACTCTCCCTATCATCTCCGTCCCTGAGGTTATCGCAGATTAGAAGGTGGAAAAAATGCACTCGCGATGACATGTTTTCCGAGCTCATGCACTCCTCCCACACTGATAGGCCACAGCTTAATGCATGGAGGCATACAGTGTCAGAGGCCAGGAAAGAATTAAGTGAGCGCGAAGAGCAGAGGCAGGACATGATGCTGAGGCTAATGGGGGAGCAAATGGACATGATGAAGTGTCTGTTGGAGCTGCAGGAAAGCCAATAAGAGCACAGACTCCCACTGCATCCACTGTATAACCGCCTACCCTCCTCCCCATGTTCCATAGACTTCTCACCCAGACGCCCAAGAACATGGTGGGGGAGGCTCTGGGCACTCAGCCACTCTACTGCAGAGGATGGCCCAAGCAACAGAAAGCTGTCATTCAAACAATTTGATTTTTAGTGTGGCTACGATAAGCAATGTGGCCTTGTCCTTCCCTCTTCCCCCACCCACCCGGGCTACCTTGTCCGTTATCTCATTTTAAAAAAATTAATAAAATGATTATAGTT
The DNA here is from genome assembly GCF_016161935.1 of Mauremys reevesii. NCBI lineage: Eukaryota > Metazoa > Chordata > Testudines > Geoemydidae > Mauremys > Mauremys reevesii. The sequence goes on from NC_052625.1 coordinate 25,529,777, forward strand.
ACTTTACTTCGAAGGGGGGAGGGTGGTTGGCTTACAGGGAATTAAAATCAACAGAGGGGGTGGGTTTGCATCAAAGAGAAACACATACAACTGTCACACCAAAGCCACAGCAAACAGCGCCAGTGAGCTTTTAAACGTCCAAAGGCACATTCTACCACCATTCTGCACTTGCTCAGCCTATAGTTGAACTGCTCCTTACTACTGTCTAGGCTTCATGAGCAATGGGAGCAAGGGGTAGGCTGGGGTAGGTGTGACCGCGCAGTGCTACCAGCTGGGAGACCAGCCTGAGGCAGAAGCCTCCCACTCGCATGATATTTCAGGCAGGACTGAATCTCCATGAAATGAAACTTAAAGAAGAGAATGACCTGGAGTCTCTGCCTCCCAATCGATGCTCTAAGAGGAGGATGGCCATGTGTGTCCATGCACCCCGATCGACCTCATTGAGGATGATTCCAAGGAGTCCTCCCAGTGCAGCAGTACCACGTCTGCCAGCAGCACCCAGGAAGACCAGAACAGATCCCTCAAGCTCGTCACTGGGGAGCAGAAGAGCAGAGTTGCAGGGGAAGTGGTGCAATACCAGGATGGGAAAGATTTTGGAATTGGGGAGCTCGTGTGGGGGAAGATGAAGGGCTTCTCCTGGTGGTCTGCAATCATCGTCTCCTACAGAGTCATGTCCAAATGTCAGGCAATCTCCGGAATGCGCTGGGTGCAATGGTTTGGGGACGGGAAGTTCTCTGAGGTTTCAACAGACAAGCTGGTGGGTCTGATGGCTTTTAGACAGCATTTCAGCCACTCCACGTTTAATAAGCTGGTCTCCTATCGACAAGCCATACACCATGCCCTGGAGGTTGCTAGGATCCGGGCAGGGAAGACATTCCCAGAACCCCCAGCCAAGTGGCTAAAAAATAACTTCTTCAACAACAGCAAGGAGTGGGTGGAGGAGGACCAGAGCAGAGAGCAAATGGTTTCTGAAGTCACAAACAACAACAGGAGCCTTGAACACAGTTGTTTATTGTGCGAGAGAAAAAACCCAGCCACATTCCACCCGCTGTTTGAGGGGGGCCTTTGCCAGACTTGCAGGGATCGATTCCTGGAGCTCTTCTACATGTACTACGAGGACGGGTACCAGTCCTACTGCACTGTCTGCTGCGAAGGCAAGGAGCTGCTGCTGTGTCAAAAGCTTGGAGGTCCTGGTAGGGCAAGGTACCTTGGCCAAGGCAAAAGAGCAAGAGCCCTGGAGCTGTTACATGTGTCAACCACAGAAGTGCTATGGGGTGTTACAGCGCCGACCGGACTGGAATGTATGGCTGCAAGACTTCTTCACCAGCGGCAAAGGACAGGAATATGATGCACCTAAAATCTAAAAAAGCCCACACATTTCCCAGAGTCACTACCCTTGATAACAGAACGTCAATGATTGCATTGGCTACTTGGATCACAGCAGCCCCCACAGTAGACTTGCCCACAACAGCAGCAGTGATGGTGAGCTGAGCGGGCTCCATTCTTGCCGTGGTATGGCGTCTGCACGGGAAATCCAGGAAAAAAGGCGTGAAACAATTGTCTGCCGTTGCTTTCACAGAGGGAGGGGCGACTGATGACATGTACCCAAAACCACCCGCGACAATATTTTTGCCATTGGGAGCTTAACCCAGAATTCCATTGGGCAGCAGAGGCTGTGGGAACTGAGGGATAGCTACCCACAGTGCACCACTCCGTAAGTCAATGCTAGCCACGGTAGTGAGGATGCACTCCACCGACTTAATGCACTTAGTGAGGACATATGCAATCGACTGTATAAATCAATTTCTAAAAATCAACTTTTATAAAATCAACCTAATTTCATAGTGTAGACATACCCTGAAACTATAATTGTTTGTTCTGCAGTAGCACCTACAGACCTTAATGAGGGTTCCATTGTTCTAGGCAATGTACACTTATAGAATGAACAGATGGTCCCTGTCTTACAATCTAAGACCCTGATGCTGCAAGCACTTACACATGTGCAAATGAATAATCAAGTGCTTTACACATGTTTAACATTACACATGGGGCCTAAAGTGATTTCTTCCTCAATTGCTTTTCTTTGGATTTGATTCTTTAAAGTTTTAATGAATATCTCTTGTGTCCAGTGTAGCCAAAACATGGTCTCAGCAACTGATGGTTCTCAGAAGCTGTGTGGGCCTCTTTGGTTCCATATGCATGCCTCATCTGTGACCACATGGTGCCAAATGGGCCATTGCACATTGACCCCACCCTGAGGAAGAGGCAAACTTGTGACAGTTTTGAACAAAGTAGGCTAAGAGAAAAAAAATTAAAGAGACCAAAGGGACAATCTGGGGTTTTCCCAGACCGAGTACTCCATTCTGGGGGTTCAGACAGGTAGAAAAATATATCTTCATCCTGAAAATAAGAAAAATGGCAATGGAGAGGAGGTTTTATCCATAACAGTCCAAGCTGAATAGCCATGGGCACGGGATCTATCACAGGCTGACCTATTCAGAATACTGCAGAAACTTACTTAACACACCAAACAAAAACACACTCCTGCTCCATGCAGAACCTCCTTTACGCTACAATGTCAGATTCAAGATGGTTTTAATATCCCCAGGAGATACAAGGATGTGGATGGAGAGATTGATGGCCCTTAGAATCTGAAGTGAAAATAGGCAGTTTTGCCCATGCCTCTGTATCTGTGTTTTCAGAGCATGTTAAGAGTAAACTAGGCTTGTTAACACAATTTTAAATATTCCGGTTACATCTGCAGTATTTCCTGCACAGGCTTTATAGTTTAGATTAAAAATCATTTACCAAAGAAGTCTAAGAAAATAGTGATGCCCAATTTTGATCCTAAGATATACAGATATCCTACGATTGAAAATTACTATGTGCCTTTGTGTATGTGAGCCTACCAGCTTTTATATTAATTTGAAAAACAAAATTTCTCTGTTCAGTTCTTGACATTAAGTATGCTTTTTGTCCCATCAACTGAGGTTGGCAGCTCTTGTTCTTCATCTCCAAGCATTCTTGGAAAAGTGTGTCTTCTAAGCTGATGTCACCCTTCTTCATTTCCCCCTGCAGCATCTTGAACCAGTGGGATGCTAGCTCGTGTGAACTTTGGCCATCATATCCCACATATTATCATCTCACATGACCCACCCATCTAAGTTGGAATGCCTTCAGCTTTTCTGTGATGTGGGCCACCTGCATCAAAGCTTGTATGGTTTCATTGTGCAGTTCTTTTCTGACCCAGCATCCACCTGAGCATTCTTCTTTCAGCAGTGTGAAGTAGTTACTCTTCTCTCTTCCTCATTGGCCAGCATTCCAACCCATACGTCATGGCTGGTCTAATCATGATCTTATACACGCTGCTCTTTAGTTTACTTGGCATATTCTTATCAGAGAGAATTCCTGTCACCTCCCTCCATTTACACCAAAGCACTTTTCATGAAGCCTATAACATCCACATCATGGCTGAACACTGAAGTTTTTAGACTGTTATACCAACTTTAACTCTATACCATCCAGCTCTACTGGTTGCTTCTACTCCCTCTTAAAATATCAGAGACCATGGGTCTCGAACGCTGGTTCGCAGGGTTCTTAGGAGCTAGTAAGTTCTGAATGATCACCTAGTGATCTGCTAACAGTTGCCAGAACTAAAAGCTCAACTCTGACAGAGGACTTCAATCCTGGGATCTGACTGGCAGAATTCTGGGGGTCTTGACTGGTTCCCTGCTTCTATTAAACCAAGTACAGGAACAGGAAGTTGTCCATGTAACTGGGTTTCTCCTACTTAGGACTACCTTCCCTGCACTGCCTGCTCCTACTGCCTAACTCTGATATCCTGTTAACGTGATCCTGCCTGCCTCCTGACACCTGACTCTCAGTCTGTCCACTGGCATATCTCAGAGTCTAATCTCCTGGTATTTGATGCAGCCTGGCTCCCGACTGACCTCTTGGTCAGATTGTCCACATCCTGATCATGACACAACAAAGCAGTGCTCCTATTCTGTCTTTTCACAGATTTTCATTTTCTCATGGCTTACAATGTAAGCAATAGTTCTAGGTCCCTTTCCAGTTCGGATTTATCTTCATATCACCACATAGTGTCATCAGCGAAAAGCATGCTTCATGGAGTTTCTCCTCTAATCTCCTGCCTCAAGGTGTCCATTACAATCGAATAGGAATGGGCTTAAGGCTGATCCTTGATGAATACTTACTGTCACAATGAATGACTCACTGTAGCTGCAGCTATAATACTATTTTGCTACACTCATACATGTCCGTGATAGTCTGAATATACATCTCTGGCAGATGGAATGACCACGGACACCACAGTAACAGTTCTCTAGGAACTCTGTCATATGCCTTCTTTAAATTAACAAACACTAAGTGCAGTTCCTTGCATTTCTCTCTGTACTTCTCCTGCAATATTCAGGCTTCAAACACTACATCCATTGTTGACCTTCTTGGCATAAATACGAATTGTTGTCACTTACTTGATGCTCCAGATCCTCCTAGTCTTTTCTTGATAATTCTTCCCAGCCATTCCATCATGTGACTCATTAACTTGATGGGTTGTTAATTACTACATTCTTGCACATCTCCTTTATGCCTGAAGATCGGAACCAATGTGCTCAGGCATTTTTCTAGTACAGAGAACTAAGTTTTAAAAGTTTGTCATCATCATCACTCCCTCATGGCCTAATGCTTTAAATGCCTCCATGAGCACACCCACTGCCTTCCCCACGTTTCATCATCTTTAGCACCATCTTTAGCTCCATGATGGTGATGGGCCTTGAAACTGTTGCTTGCTCATACTTCCCTCAATGGTTTCTGTGCATTCTCTTCACTGGGCAGTATTTCCTAAAACCACTGCCACCTGCTAGTGATTTCATTGTCTTCCATCAGCACTCTTCCATTTTAATCTTTGACATGCTTCACAGCTCCCAAGTCCTCTATGCTTCTGTGCCTAATCTTTTCCCTTTCCTTCATTTGCAGTCCTGCATATAAGACCCTTAGCTTAACACTATTTTTACTGTTTAGCATAATGGCAAGCAAATTGTTTCTTTTAAGATTTTTATTGGCCTCTATTTCACAGCTGTCCTAATCTTCTTTAGTTTAGTGCTTAGTTTGCATAAGGATTAGATGTATGACTCAGTCTTCATACATTTATTATTGCAGAAATCTCACTCAAATATTACTTACAGAACACTGTATTTCTGTAAGAAATCTGGATCTTGGATTTAGCCAAGCACATAAAATATACTATATATTCTGTAACTATTAACAGATGAAGACATGTATACCATTCATTATTCAGTTACAATAATAGACAAAAGAAGCTGCTGAATAGGAAAAGACCATTTGGACCTATAAGTCTAAATTTCTCCATCTCCCCAACACTGTTATGTCATTACATTTTACTCCCCTGTCTCTCTCAATAATTTAAATCTGTGGGAGTTAGGTATCTAGGCATTTTTGAAAATCCCTCAGGCACCTATCTGCATCTTTAGTCACCTAAAAATACCTTTAAAAACAGGTCCCAGTGGATTGCGTTCTGTCTGATTTGCAAAATAACCACCTCCCTACTACTCCACACCCATTTTTAGAAGTGAAATCTAGTCACGACTTGAAACATTCAGATAAATTCCTTTCACTACCATTTGCTAGCCAGGATCAGAACTAGAAATGACAGAACACTGCAAGGACAGTTCCTCTGGCATTACTCCTGGCAGGGAATGGAAGTGTGAGTATCAGGGTACGTCTACACTACGGGATTATTCCGAATTTGCATAAACCGGTTTTGTAAAACAGATTTTATAAAATCGGGTGGAGCGCGGCCATACTAAGCACATTAAATCGGTGGTGTGCGTCCATGGTCCGTGGCTAGTGTCGATTTCTGGAGCGTTGCACTGTGGGTAGCTATTCCCTAGCTATCCCATAGTTCCCGCAGCCTCCCCCGCCCCTTGGAACTTCCGGGTTGAGATCCCAGTGCCTGATGGGGCAAAAATCATTGTCGCGGGTGGTTCTGGGTAAATGTCGTCAGTCACTCCTTCGTCTGGGAAAGCAACGGCAGACAAGCATTTCGCGCCTTTTCCCCCTGGATTGCCCTGGCAGATGCCATAGCATGGCAATCATGGAGCTTGTTTTGCCGTTTGTGACTCTCACCGTATGTGTACTAGATGCCGCTCACAGAGGCGATTCAGCAGCGCTACACAGAAGCATGCTTTTGCTTTTGCATGACAGCAGAGATGGTTACTAGCCATATTGCACCATCCAAACCCTTCCATAAATTGGAACTGAGGATGATCATGGCTACCAGTCCTTTTGTACCATTTGCTGCTAGTGCCCCTGGCCAATCAGCCAGGGGCGCAAAAGCCAAGATTGGTTACTAGCCATATTGCACCTTCCATCGTTTTGTACCATTAGCTGCTGTCATAAGTGCCCCTGGCTGATCAGCCAGGGCGCAAAGCCAAAATTGGGAATGACTCCCTGAGTCAATCCCTCCTTTTTGGTATCTAAAAATAGAATCAGTGCTGCCTAATATAGGCAAGTGTGCTAGAGAACCACCGTATCATAGAACCAGAGAGCACAGCTGCTCTGTGTCAGAGCCTGCAGATATTATCTGTATGCTATTCACAGGGGGTGCTCCTGTAACAACCCCACCTGTTGATTCCGTTCTTCCCCAGCCTTTCTTGGCTACCGTAGCATTGTCCCCACTTGTGTGATGAATTAATAAAGAATGCAGGAATAAGACACACTGACTTGTTAGTGAGAAATGAGTGGAAGGCAGCCTCCAGCTGCTATGATAGTCCAGACAGGACATTAAGCAGTGTGTAGGAGAGAAGCCCAGCATCCCACTGCTAGTCCAGGGGCAACTGAATCTTTTCTTTACACATGAAGGGTGGGGCTGATGGAGCTCAGCCCCTGTTGCTATGATGAGGATGGTTACCAGCCATATTGCACCATCCATCCACCAGAAAAAATTAGGGCCAATAGGCTGATGACGAGGACGGTTACCAGTCCTTTTGTACCATCAGCTGAGGCTGATCATGAGGATGGATTTCCAGCTTTTTGCACGATCAGCTGATGCTGATGATGAGGATGGATTTCCATCATATTGTACCATCAGCCGCCCATGGCGGGGGGGGGGGAGCAAGGATGTTGGTGTTGAGTGCTGCACTATCGCGTCTATCTGCAGCATTCAGTAAAGATAGGGTGACATGTAAAAGAGTCAGAGGATTGTTTTACCTTTCGCTTCTGGGGGTGGGTGGGGGGTGGGTGAGTAGATTGCCAAGCTATGACCTGACCCGCGGACACTGTGTTTGACCCTAGAAGCATTTGGAGCTCAGCCAAGAATGCAAATAATTTTCGGAGGCTGCAGGAACTGTGGGATAGCTTCAGTCCTCCAGTCCATGAGCATCCATTTGATTCTTTGGCTTTCCGTTACGCTTGTCACGCTGCAGTGCGCTGAATCCCTGCTATGGCGTCTGTCTGGAGATTTTTAAAAAAGGATTCTGAATTTCATCTTCTGTAACGGAGCGCTGATAGAACGGATTTGCCTGCCCTTACAGCGATCACATCCGCATGGTCCATGCGGGAGCTCTTTTTTTATTTTGATTTCGGACTGCATCGCCACCCGTGCTGATCGGAGCTCCACGCTGGGCAAACAGGAAATATTCAAAAGTTCGCGGGGCTTTTCCTGTTTACCTGACCACTGCATCCGAGTTCAGATTGCGGTCCAGAGCGGTCACTGGTGCACTGTGGGATAGCTCCCGGAGGCCAATACCGTCGATCAGCGTCCACACTAACCCTAATCCGATATGTTAATACCGATACTGGCGTTACTCCTCTCGTTAGGGAGGAGTACAGAAACCGGTTTAAAATCGATATAAGGTGCCTCCTAGTGTGGACGGTTGTGGCGTTAAATCGGTTTTACGCTCCTAAAACCGATTTAAACGCCTAGTGTAGACCAGGCCTCAGAAAGCTTACAAGAGAGTTGTTTTCTTGATCTTCAGACTAATTTTTCGGACTCAAGAGACCTGATTCTCCACTGCCTGGCACCTTGTGCAGAAATTCACACGTATTCAGAATATGAGTGAAGTCTTAAGATTTTAACTACAGGAGTCGGTGACTACACAAGGTGAAAATGAGTGGAGATTCAGTCCCAGGAGGTTCAGATAAGCATCCAAAACAGCCTCAAACCCTAAACTTTTTGCCGTATGCCCATTTCCAGATTGTTGCATTTTCCCCCCCAAAGAGCCTTCTACTTTTTCTTACACTATTTGTTTAATTCCTCTTTTTTCATTTCCCTCCTCCCCATTTAAAAAACGAAACCATTCTACATGTGGTCTTCTTGGAAGTCACTTAAATATGGACTTGGGCCTGAAAGACACTGAGCATTTTCCACTCCCACTGAAATCCATGGTACTAGAAGACACTCGGGACCTCTCAGGATGGGGCCTTAGCTTCTGCTGTTCTGAAGTATATTTGAAACCTAGAAATTAGGGCTGTCGATTAATAACAGTTAACTCACGCGATTAACTCAAAACAATTAATCGCGATTAAAAAAATTAATAACGATTAATCGCAGTTTTAATTGCACTGTTAAACGATAGAATACCAAATGAAATGTATTAAATATTTTGGCTGTTTTTCTACATTTTTAAATATATTGATTTTAATTACAATACAGAATACAAAGTGTACAATGCTTACTTTATATTATTTTTATTACAAATATTTGCACTGTAAAAATAATAAACAAAAGAAATAGTATTTTTCAGTTCTTCTCATACAAGTACTGTCATGCAATCTCTTTATCATGAAAGTGCAATTTACAAATGTAGATTATTTTTTGTTACATAACTCAAAAACAAAACAATGTAAAACTTTGGAGCCTACAACCAGTGGGGCCCCTGGATGATCGAGATACAAAAGGAGCGCTTAAAGACGATAAAGTCATTGTGGAGAAACTAAATGAATTCTTTGCTTCAGTCTTCACGGCTGAGGATTCCCAAACCTGAGCCAGCTTTTGTAGGTGACAAATCTGAGGAACTGTTACAGATTGAAGTGTCACTAGAGGAGATTTTGTAATTAATTGATAAACTTAACATTAACAAGTCACTGGGACCAGATGGCATTCACCCAAGAGTTCTGAAAGAACTCAAATGTGAAGTTGCTGAACTATTAACTAGGCTTTGTAACCTGTCCTTTAAATTGGTTTCTGTACCCAATGACTGGAAGATAGCTAATGTAACACCAATATTTAAAAGGGCTCTAGACGTGATCCCGGCAATTACAGACCAGTAAATCTAACGTCTGTACCGGGCAAATTAGTTGAAACAATAGTTAAGAATAAAATTGTCAGACACATAGAAGGACATAAATTGTTGGGCAAAAGTCAACATGGTTTCTGTAAAGGGAAATCGTGTCTTACTAATCTATTAGAGTTCTTTGAAGGGGTCAACAAACATGTGGACAAGGGGGATCCAGTGGACATAGTGTACTTAGATTTTCAGAAAGCCTTTGACAAGGTCCCTCACCAAAGGCTCTTATGTAAATTAAGTTGTCATGGGATAAAAGGGAAGGTCCTTTCATGGATTGAGAACTGGTTAAAGGACAGGGAACAAAGGGTAGGAATAAATGGTAAATTCTCAGACTGGAGAGAGGTAACTAGTGGTGTCCCCCAAGGGTCAATCCTAGGACCAATCCCATTCAACATATTCATAAATGATCTGGAGAAAGGGGTAAACAGTGAGGTGGCAAAGTTTTCAGGAAAAGGCTAGGAATATAACAGCATTTAAAAGAGAACTGGATAAATTCATGGAGGTTAAGTCCATTAATGGCTATTAACCAGGATGGGTAAGGAATGGTGTCCCTAACCTCTGTTTGTTAGAGGGTGTGGATGGATGGCAGGAGAGAGCTCACTGGATCATTACCTGTTAGGTTCACTCCCTCTGGGGCACCTGGCATTGGCCACTGTCGGTAGACAGGATACTAGGCTAGATGGACCATTGGTCTGACCCAGTATGGCCATTCTTATGTTCTTATATACAAGTCCATTCAGTCTTACTTCTTGTTCAGGCAATCGCTAAGACAAACAAGTTTGTTTACATTTACAGAAGATCATGCTGCCTGCTTCTTATTTACAGTGTCACCTGAAAGTGAGGACAGGCGTTCACATGGCACTTTTGTAGCCAGCGTATCAAGGTATTTATATGCCAGATGCACTAAAGGTTCACAAGCCCCTTCATGCTTCTGCCACCATTCCAGAGTACATGCCTCCATGCTGATGAAACTTGTTAAAAAAATAATGCATTGATTAAATTTGTGACTGAACTCATTGCAGGAGAACAGTGTGTCTTCTGTTCTGTTTTACCCACATTCTGCCATATATTTTGTGTTATGGAAGTCTCGGATGATGACCCAGCACGTTATTCATTTTAAGAACACTTTCACTGCAGATTTGACAAAATGCAAAGAAGGTACCAATGTGAGATTTCTAAAAATAGCTACAGCACTCAACCCAAGGTTTAAGAATCTGAAGTGCCTTCCAAAATCTGAAAGGGATGAGGTGTGGAGCATGCTTTCACAAATCTTAAAAGAGCAACACTCCAGTGTGGAAACTACAGAACCCAAACCACCAAAAAAGAAAATCAACCTTCTGCTAATGGCATCTGACTCAGAAGATGAAAATGAATATGTGTCAGTCCGCTCTGCTTTGGATCATTATCAAGCAAAACCCATCATTAATATGGACTTGTGTCCTCTGGAATGGTGATTGAAGCATGAAGGGACATATGAATCTTTAGTGCATCTAGCATGTAAATACCTTGCTACAACAGTGGCATGCAAATGCCTGTTCTCACTTTCAGTTGACATTGTAAACAAGAAGCAGGCAGTATTATCTCCTGTGAATGTAAACAAACTTGTTTGTCTGAGCAATTGGCTGAACAAGAAGTAGGACTGAGTGCAGACTCTTAAGTTTTACATTGTGATCTTTTTGAATGCAGTTATTTTTGTACATAATACTACATTTGTACATTCAACTTTCATGATAAAGAAATTGTATTACAGTACTTGTATTAGGTGAATTGAAAAATACTATTTCTTTTTTTTACAGTGCAAATATTTGTTATCAAAAATAAAGTCAGCACTATGCACTTTGTATTCTGTGTTGTAATTGAAAGCAATATATTTGAAAATGTATGTAATATCCAAAAATATTTAAATAAATGGTATTCTATTATTGTTTATCAGCACAAATAATTGCGATTAATTTTTTTAATCGCTTGACAGCCCTACCAGAAATCCATTCACAAGTTCTTAGGCAGTTTGCATTCCCATAAAATCAACAATATTAAAGACTAGCTCATCTGTTGCTTCCTCTGGTACTTTCTCATGTGGGTTTCAAAGCAAATAATGATGTTGATTGTAGATGCTCTCATCAGTTGGGCTCTTTGATAAGATTAGGTGCAGATAGGCTCTATCCATGTAGGATGTTCAACAAATTAATGGAACTCAATCTTGCAATTGTTTTCTCACCTGTGTTTTGCAGTTATTGACTGAGTTAACATCTGAGTAATTAAAACAAGTCCTTTAAGCAATGTTCCAGCCTTCTTACAGCAGTAGAAACAATTTCCAATCCACTTTCTTTAACTGCCATTGATATCTGATATCACCTGGAAGTAGACTATAGAGCTCAAAAGCATGTCTCTTTCACAAACAGAAGTTGGTCCAATAAAAGGTATTACTGCAGCCATTTTGTCTCATTGATATCTACAATTCATGAAGAGCCAGCACTCACCTGACTAGTTTATTGTTTTTGCTGTCTCATTTTTACAGGCTCAACATTGCACCCAACCTGTATTTACTTTCCTAATCTCTTTTGGAAAACTTTTTTAAATTCCATAGGAAAGGTTTTCCATTTCCATATTCCTTCACTGTTTGCAATTCAAGTACTGCAGCATTTGGTTCAATCATGGGAATCTAAAAGTGAAATTGATAACAAACATGAAACTGACTAGTCTCTTTTCATTGTCCTTCCAGATAGAGAATTAGAAAGCAAAGATCACAGTGATGAGCAGCGTTCTCTCTAATTTTTCGCATGCATGTGCGGAATTTTGTTATGTGCACCAATATGGAGGTGATGTCTGAGACATCACCTCCATATTGGTGCACACAAAAAATTCATGTGGTGGGGGTGGGGCCAAGGGGTTCGGAGTGTGGGAGGGGGCTAAGGGCTGGGGCAGAGGGTTGGGGTGCAGGGGTGAAGGCTCTGGCTGGGGGTTGTGGGCTCTGGGTGGGGCCGGGGATGAGGGACTCAGGGCTGGGTCAGAGGGTTGGGTGGGGGTGAGGGGGCTCCGGGTTTGTAGGGGCTCAGGGATGGGGCAGGGTGTGGGCTCTGGGGAGGGGCTGGATATGAGGAGTTTGGGATGCAGGCTACAATGGGGAGAGAAGACTCCCCTCAGCCCTCTCTTGCTACAGCAGCACCTGGGCTGGCAAGGAGGGGAGGGAGAAGCGCCTTACCACTGGCTGCAGCAGGGCTGGGCTGGGGCCATGGGATAGGTGCCTCTGCCATGGTTGAGGCAGGTCCGGGGCTGGGCTGGTTGGGGCTCCTCTCTCCCATCCACGGCAGGGCCAGGACTGGGCTGGGGCCAGGGGAGGGGCCCTCTTCCCACCATGGCAGATCCAGGTAGGGTTGCCAACTGTCTAATCACACAAACCGAACACCCTAGCCCCACCCCTTTGCTGAGGCAACACCCCATGCCCTACTCCTTTCTGAGGCCCTGCCCCTGCTCACTACATTCCCCCTTGGTGGCTTGCTTTCCCCTACCCCTCACTGACTTTCACTGGGCTGGGGCAGGGAGTTGGGGTGTGGGAGGGGGTGAGGGCTCTAACTGGGGGTGTGGGCTCAAGGGTAGGGCCATAAATTAGGGGGTCAGAGTGTGGGAGGGGGCTCAGGCTGAGGCAGAGGGTTGGGGTGTGGGAGGGGGCTCTGGGTTTGTGGGGGCTCAGGGATGGGGCAGGGTGTTGAGGCTCAGGGCTGGGGTGTGGGCTTACCTCCAGCAGCTCCCAGTCAGCGGCGCAGTGCAGGGACTAAGGCAGGCTTCCTGCCTTTCCTGACTCTGCACTGCACCCCGGAAGCAGCCAGCAGCAGATTCAGCTCCTAGGCAAAGGTGCGGCAGGTGGCTCTGCACACTGCTCTCACCCACAGGCACCACCCCTGCAGCTCCCATTGGCTGCAGTTCCCAGCCAATGAGAGTGCGGACCGGAGCCAGTGCTCGCGGCAGTGGCAGTGCGTAGAGTCCTGGGCACCCCCCCCCCCCCCACCTAGAAGCCGGACCTGCTGGACACTTCCGGGGCACAGAGCAGTGCCAGGACAGGTAGGGACTATCCTGCCTTAGCACCACAGCACCACCTACCGGACTTTTAACGCTTCGGTTGGCAGTGCTGATTGGAGCCGCCAGGGTCCCTTTTCGAGTGGAACACCCAGTCACCCTAAGTCCGGGGCTGGGGGAGAGGCATCTCTCCTCACCGCAGCCCTGAGCACCTTCGTGGTGCTTAATAGGCTGCTGCGCGGTTGCACAGCTTAGAGGGAATTTAGGTGATCAGCAAATCTGATTATTCATGAGTTAGTAATAATAATAGGCATTATTAGTTTAAAATATATGATTTTTAACTTGTCTTTCTATGCAATTCTGCTATTATTCTGTTATTTGTAAATAAAGTTGATATACTTCTAGCAGTTGTACGAAGATACTTGGATTTCCTTTCCTCTGTTAGTCATTTATAAAGCACCTGTTTAGACATCTTTCCCTGCTCTTCATTTTAATTATTTCTTGTTCTTTTTTGGATATGTTAGTTGGACATAGGCAATCTCTCCTCTTAGTTATTGCTGGACAAATTCATTTGTCATTTTTTGCCATCAAGCATTGGAATCAGCATGATCTAGGCTCCTCAGCTAGATTGCACAGCTGCAGCTGAATGGCCAGTCACTCACCTTGGGTCTAATCCATTTGGAAAGCATTTGAAGAAGATAGCACTTTATGAAAAAAACTTCAATGACTCTGACAGTCTTTTCCAATCATTTTGTAAACCTCAAATTGGGTAAAAAATCCCTCCTCCATACTGAACACATTTTTACATGAGAAAAAAAATTAAACCAGCCATCACTGGCCTGTATCCAGCAGAACACAGCCTCCTTGTGCCTCCCCTTTTCAGAGGGGCTAGTTCATCTCAGTGGCTGTCAGGTGGTGACCAGGTTAGGTATTAAACATCCATTTCTGACTGTGTCCAAGAATTAGTGGCTGTGACTTCTATGGCAATTGGACGAAGAAGCGATTATGCTGGGGGATGTACTAAGCATGCTTAGTTGATCCCTCAAAAGTGCTAAGCTGTAGGCAGGTTTGTCCCTGGCTAAGTATATGCAGTTAGCCAGAGAAGAATTTTTAGGGGGTTGTGTTATGGCCTAGAAATGTTGTTTCTGAAAGATGAGGGTGTACCAGACCAAACATCATGCCCAACCCCCAGAAAAAAGTTCAATGGGGGAAAAGGGCATCACCACAAACTATACTCCTTGTTGATGTGGGCAGATCATCCCTGGCCACCACCATCCCCTGGAATCAGGAGTGGGAAAAGCATCCCTTGCCACACAATTAAAACAAATTGCCCAGTAGATCAGCCAGGATCTGCCGTCTTCCCTGTTTGTACAAGGGAGTTTACTAATAATTCCTGTGGGGGTCTCAGGAGCTACCAATACTAGTAATCCCCTGTAGTACTTAAAGAGTTAATTCCTAACTATTCCCTGCCATACTACATATTTAATTTTAGTATGCTTTTTCGAGCACCTACATTTTCTGTCACAACCACAAATATTTTCAAAAACAACAATTTTCTCTAAGTCGCTTATAAACTACTCTTTCTGGGATTTCATTAACTTGTGCAGAGTGGAATACACTGTCAGAGAAACTTCCCATCCTTTCATGGCCACCTTGCAGGGCTCACCTTCTCACAGAACTGCATTTTGCCAAAGTATGTTCTCTTTCAGTTCTCGCTTAGGATCATTTTGAGACTAGCACAATGCTGTATCTATTTTAGTTTATTTTTGTTGGCAGCTAATTTATTTTACCATGTACCCATGTGAACAAGATTACAGATCCTGGACTTTTTTACAGAATTTCTTTGGCTACAACCTCTCCGTGGATTTCACTTGGCAGAAGTGATATCAAGCAGAAGTCTCTCCCTCGGCCTCTGATGTAAACTGAAATATACCTTAGAAATAGAAAATACAGCTAATGACAGTAATGCCTCTGGGCATATGGCCACTTTTGGGCTATGAGAAAAATTCAGTTAGATATGATTAATAAATATAATTAATAGGATGCCATAGGCACTTTACAAACAGAGAAAGACAAATTCCCTGCCCTGCATTATTTTGAAGGGCAGAACCAGGGAGAATAATATACAGAGAAAAATAAGAGGAGAAGGAAGGTGGGAGGTCAGAGGTGAAGGAAACAAACAAGGAGAAAATTTTGATTTGTCATAGTTGAAAGTACAGTTTTAAAGCTCTTTAGACAATTTACCTATGGTGGACTTAAATGAAATGTTAACTAGATTTAGATTTAGTGCAATGTCACCTATGTGTGTCACAAGTAATTTGGCAAAATTCAGAGTAAAACATTCAGCATTTTTAAAAGAAGCCAGTTTATCCTGTTAAAATTCAGTCCAATTGAAGTCAACAGAAGAACCCTCATTGACTTCAGCTAAAGCTGAATCAAGCTCAGATCAACCAAGTCTCCTTTGCAAAATCTCTCATTAGTGAATATCTTTATTCTCATTCAAGAGAGATTATGCTCTGCTTAGATGATATGACTGTGATTTACTCAAAGACACTTCTTTGGGGTTTTCGCTTACAGAAGCTTCAGATCCTAAATCCTACCATGTTTGGAGGAATTTTGAGAGAAATATAAAATTACAAAATTACAAAACTCTAGTATTGCTTAACCAATCCATTATTGCTTTGCTCCAATTTAGTATCTTTAAATATTTTGCAAACATGCTATTTACCATGCTCCCTAATGTTCTCAACTGTGGAAGGGAGGCAAAGAAGTCCCCCAAATATGAGCTGAAAAGTCACAATACCAGGGAAGCATCAGCACATTGCACCTTCTTCCTAGTACTTTTTAGGGAGCCTGCCAAAATAACTCCATGTTAAAACTCTGCAAGTGTTGATCCTTGAACATGTGGTTGGCACAGAGATGGAGCTGTACTGCAGGTGCTTTCCATGGCAGGCTACCCTGGGGAGCCAGCAGAGTTCCCACAGTGCACATGGTGTGCCCAGCTCTCTTTCCTGATATTCAAAGGTTATGGGGTTTTCTGAAGAGCAGGGCTTCAATACTGTGTTTTGTGGTCTCACCACTAAGGTCTGGTCTACACTTAAAATTGACATCAATTTAGCTGTGCTGCTCAGGGGTATGAAAAAATCATATCTCAGAGTGCCGTAGTTAAGCCAACTGAATCCCTGGTGTGGACGCAGGTACATCGACCCAATAATTCTTCCACAAAGCTAATTACTACTGCTCAGGGAGGTGGATTACATACATTGACAGAAAAACCCCTTCCGTTACTATCTGAAGCTGTGGTGCTACAGTGGCATAGCTGCTGCGTTGCACTTGAGCTGCGGTAGAACCCATAGAGTAGACGTGGCCTCAGTGTAAAAGCCCTCTTCCCCCTTGAGTTTTCTCCCTCCCTCCCTCCCTTCTCACTCCCTCCGAGTTTTCTGAGCACTTTTTCTCTTCCTGAAGAAAAGCCAGAGGAAGGAGAACATTTAGCCTTTACTTAGATTCTAAATATATTTACATGCTTGTTTAAATGATGTGTAAATACAGAGAAGTAAAACAAGGATCTTATGAAACAAAATCCTTCAAGCTTAAAAGCAAATGTAGAACACAGAAATAGGCTTAATAGCAAAGAGAGAATTGCCATTGCTACTGACTAGTCAGTGAGAGATTATTTGTCCTGACCTGAAGCACCACCTACTGCGTCTCATCCCTTCCGTCCAGTAATGTTGCATTTTTATATTTTAATAAACTGCAATTTTTACTGGTATTTTCCCGTTCTATTTTATTCTGCTTATTATATACCAAGAGAGCTCTAGCCCTAGTGACACTGGTGGAGAGGCAGTGTCATAGGAGGATAGTCCTAGGCCATTTATGGCTTTTACAGGTCAAAGTCAACATCTTAAACTCCACCAGAAGCCAACAGACAGCCAGTTAAGATCATGAAGCATTGGTGTCATATGCTCACAGCATGACATTTAACAAAGCTACTGCATTCTGCCCTATCTTCAGTATCCAAGTGGTATAACAGGTAGCCATTGTACGACATATTGTAGTAATCTAATATCAAGGTGGCAAAGGTCTGGATCCTGGAAGCAGTGTGTTCGATATTTGAGAGAAAAGGATGCAGCCTCCTGGCCAGACAATGACAGAAGAAAAACTGCCATGATCACTACTGCAATTTGATCCTCTAAAAGTAGCAGGGAGTTAAACCAGATCCCAAGCCTGTGAAAAGAGCCAGTTGAATTTTTTTTAATTCAAAATATTTTTAGATGGAAAATGGCTTTTTCATTAAAATAGAAATTTCTGTGGGAAAATTTTCAGAGAATTTTTTCTGGTTTTCATCAAAAAACCAAAGTCCCGAATTTTTTCAGTTACCAAACAGTAAAAAGTGTGGCTAAAATCCAGAAAATTTCAGTTTCTAGCCAAAAAGTTTTGGTTTTTAGTTGTCAGAAACAGGAAAAAAAATCAATCAGTTTTTGGATTTTCATCTAAATTTTTCAAAGGAATAGAAAATATTTCCCAACTGGCTCTAGTTATGAACGTTAGTAACAAATCTAGAGTGATCACCATGTCAAAGGTGTTCTAATCTAATTTCAGCCAAGCCTTCCACCCCAACCCACCGTACTCATTTTCATCTTATCTAGCTTGTTCTCATTCATGTCCCAGTCTTGTACAGACACTGGGAGACACCTTCACCTGCACTATCCAAGACAAACAAGATGGAGATATAAAGCTGTATGTTATCAACACTTCAGCCCACACCTTCTAACTAACACTCCTGACAGCCTCATGTGCACAGTGAATAGGAGTATGATGTTCACATTTTGACAAGTACCTATAAACCTTTCAGACAAAATGTGAACATCCAAATCTTCAGCCAGGCCATCATTATGGTGTGTCTTATGTGGGAAGCCAGACTAGATTGTTATAATAGTCCCTGCTGACCTTAGAATCTATGGAAATCTTTAATAAAGCAAACTTTTGATAAACTTTTTATCTATTAGGTACTCTTAGAGCTTAGTTATAATCCATGAAAAAATCGTTGTTAATGAATATTCAAGTTGCACAATTCACATTTAAAAAAATCAGGTAATGCAAATATATGGTTCCTGTGCCAACACTATTTTGTCAATATAGGAGTATATAATATTCCTCTTGTTCTTGTTAAATGATACCATATAATGTTGCATGCCTGTGGGATGACTGAAACAACATTGCTATAGAAACTTTAACTTATGCATTTCCTAACATATTACTTGAACTCTGCAACCTGACCATTGTCTTTCTCCCCCATCCCCACAAAGTCTGGGTTCTGGACTAAATCTACTGACATTGTTGCTTATAAAAAGTATAATTCTATAATTTGGTTTTATAAATTAGTCATTTATAACGGCAGAGAGCAGAAGAATTAGACTGTATTCATCTCATCTTAACTGTTAGATAAGTTCATAAATGGGACAGTGTTTTCCAAATAATCCAGTTATAGTTTAGAAGTAAATATGTTTTAGAAATATTTCTTACAAAACAGCATACCTCTGTACACACAGAAGCACATTAAAGTATTACACAAGCATGTAGAAAAAATTCATGGCTAGCTGAAAGGCATTTTTTGAAGCTGGAACAGCATCAGGAATCTGCTTATTTACACAGGGAGTTGTAGAGATTTAGAATGTTGGTACTGCCAACAGATAGGATGATTAGTGCTAAAAAAATCATCTTTTAGATAAAACTTCTACTTCTGATAGTTGCTACTGAACTCAACATGAACTTAAATGTTCCCAGGGAATTATAGGTACAGATTCCAAAAGAGCTCATTCATCGAAGGGAATTAATTTGGGGGAGGAAAATACACTCAGATACTCTGGTGTATGTTTCTGATAATTTTAAATGTCTTCTCGCATAAGTTATCTTTTAAAAAAAAATTTAAGTGATTCTGCCCTATGGGGATCTTCCTGCCAAATCTTAAGCACAAGTAACTTTATTCACGTGAGTTGTCCTTATAGTGGTACATACCTATAACATCCCAATTTAGTAAAAGGAAAGAAATTCACTGACTGTTAAGTTATGTCTTGCCTGAGACATCACTGCTAGAAAAATTAGGCCACTGTATTTCAGAATAGGCTCAGATTTTAAATTATTTTCTCTCAACACATTTGCTCTCTGTTGTGTTAACTAAGTATTATTTTTTATAACTACTTTTAATAATCAACATATGAGTAAGGGGTTCTGCCAATAAAAGTATGATTAGACCCAAGCCAAACTACATCTCTTATTATGCACCATGGCCAGGAACATCCATGATGCAAATACCTCCCCTCCACCATGTGGTGCATAATGGGAAATGTAGTCCAAGCCCAGTCCACACAGGAGAATGGAAACATGAGGCACCAGCATTTCCTAATCAAAATATTTCAATTTTCAACCAAATTATTTTTGTGTTTTATTTTTTTACCAAAAATTTGAAGTTCTCTGTAGGAAAATAGCCTGTTTTCTGACCATTGCTACTGAATGTGCAGTTAATGAGCTTCTGGCATATAAATGAAGAGTTGATTTGTGACTTTTAGTACTACATGGGACCACTTCTTGCATTCATTACAAAAAGATATGTAAACTAATAAAGGGATGGCTGTGTAGGAACACTGCAAACTATTTTAAAACCATTGTTTTTGTCCTTTTGGGATGTTGATTGTTGAACAGAATAATTGATAGTTATCTATAGTTTAGTTAGATGTAGGGGCTAGGAAGGATGGACTTGTAGGAGATCTGAGTTCTATTCCCAGCTTTGCCATAGACATGCTGTGTGACCTACAGCAAGTCAGTTGATCTCTCTGCCACAGTTCACCATCTGTAAAATGAGGCTAATAATACTCTTTGTCTGTCTTGTCTATTTATATTGTAATTTCTTCAGGGCAGGGACTGTTTTTTCCTATACATTTGTACAGTAGCACAGTGGGGTCCCAATCTAGACTGGGTCCTCTAGGTGCAACTGTAATACATAAAATAATACATTCACAATAATTTTAAATGCTTGATGTTTTATATGCATGTAATATTTTCTTAACAGAATGTTGTAATATAATATCCATTTCTGTTGTTCTCCCTGAGAATAACATCTATGTGCTTTTCAGTACCACTCTTTCATCCAGTTTGGGAAATGTTCCCAAATCCTGTCCTTTTCTCTCCGTTCCTACCAGTAAAACCTTTTTATCTAATTATTTTATCTTACGTTAACCAATTGAACCCTTTTCTTCAGGCTTCCTCTTTCCTCATTCCTTCAGGTATCCAAAATAGTCACTCTTGTCCAAACCCTGCTCCTCTCGAAGAATGGCTCTCACTCCTTCTTCATGAGATTCAATGTCCTTGTCCTCATTTTCCTCTAACTACAAATGCACTCATGCCTATATTGGCTCTTATATTACTCCTCTTCCTCCGTAAAACACACTTTTCCTTGAAGCCTCTCAATCATATTCCACCCAACAAAGTGTTTTTATTTAAAAATTTCTCTGCACTGCCCTGTTATTCCCACAGCTTCTTACTACCCAATGCTAAATGCATTGTTTTCTTTGTCTACTTTAAATTCTGATTGAAGAAAGTATCCCTATTCAGCCAGAGAGCCTAATCATAGGCTTAAAATTAGGATCATCCGTCAGCACCCTTCCTGAGCAAAGATGTTTGTCCTTGTTGAACTTCATCAGATTTCTTTTGGCCCAATTCTCCAATTTGTCTAGGTCACTCTGGACCCTATCCCTACCCTCCAGCGTATCTACCTCTACCCCCAGCTTAGCGTCATCTGTGAACTTGCTGAGGGTGCACTTCATCCCATCATCCAGATCATTAATGAAGATGTTGGCAAGAATACTGTGGGAATGGAATCTGTCCCCAGCCCTGCTCCATTACTGCACAGTTGGCTCAGCTAGGGTTGCCAACTTTCTAATTGCAGAAAATCCAAACACCCTTGCCCCACTCCTTCCCTGAGGTCCTGCCCCTGCCCCACCCCTTCTCCAAGGCCCCACCTCCCATTCACTCCATCCACCCTCCCTCCATCACTCTCTCTCCCCCATTTACTCGCTCATTTTCACTAGACTGGGGTAGCGGGTTGGCGTGCGGGAGGGGGTGAGGCCTCTGCCTGGGGGCGGGGGCAGGGATGAGGTGTTTGGGGGTGCAGGAGGGGGCTCTGGGCTGAGGGTTGGGGCTGAGGGTTTGGAGTGTGGGAGCGGGTATAGGCTCTGGCTGGGGGTGTGGGCTCTAGGGTGGGGCCAGAAATTAGGGGTTCAGGGTGCAGGAGGGGGATCAGGGCTAGGGCAGAGGGTTGGGGTGCAGAGGAGGGTGAGAACTCCATCTGGGGATGCAGGCTCTGGGATGGGGCCAGGGATGAGGGGTTTGGAGTGCAGGAGGGGGCTGAAGGCTGCGGATGCAGGGTGTGGGCTCTGGGAGGGAGTTTGGGTGCAGGAGGGGGTTCTGAGCTGGAGAAGAAGGTTGGGGCGTGGGGGGAGTGCGGGCTCTGGATGGCGGTGACCTCAGGCTGCTCCCTGGAAGTGTCTGGCATGTCCCTCCAGCTCCTAAGCAGCGGTGAGGCCAGGGGGCTCTGAGGGCTGCCCCTGCCTGCAGCGCCACCCCCACAGCTCCCATTGTCCATGGTTCCTGGCCAGTGGGAGCTGCAGAGCTGGCACTTGGGGCAGCGCCTGAGGATGGGGGCAGTGTGTGGAGCCCTCCTGGCTGCTCCTCCGCCTAGGAGCCAGAGGGACATGCCTTTTTGGAAGCCATGAGGAACTGGGCACGGAACCAGCCTGCCACAACAAGACTTTTAGTGGCCCAGTCAGCTGTGCTGACCAGAACCATCAGGGTTCTTTTTCGACTGGGTATTCTGGACAAAAACCAGATGCCTGGCAACTCTAGGCTCAGCAAAGGAGCTTGCACTGCAGACAGAGTTGTGGACAGACCTGGGGATGGGGAAGGAGCTGGGGCTAGAGATGGAACTGGCCTGGGGGCGGCCAGGGAATGAAGGCAGAGCAGGGGGCGGGGCAGGATGGGGCTGTGGCTGGGAACAGGGCTGTCGCTGGGTCCTGAGCTGGGCTGAGAGCGGAGTGGAGCTGCAGCTGGGGATGAAGCCGGGCTGGGTGGCACTCCCTTCCGTCCCTCTGTGGGGGCTGGCCCTGGCCCTGCCATGCACGCTCCTCCTCTGAATGTTGCACCCCACAGTTTGGGGATCATGGGCGCCTAGTCCTGGTACATGACTAGAAATCCCAGGCACTACGATAAAACAAATAATAATAAAGGTGAAATGTTTCAAAACTTGAGTGCCTGAAGTCTGGCATCTAAGAAGAGTTATTTAATTTTGAGAAATTCCAAGCACCTGCAGGTCTCTTTGAAGTCAATATGGAATGAGTGGAAGTCAGTGAGAGCTCATTATCTCTGAATAAAATCAAATTACTTTTATGTAGGTGCCTATTTTTAAGCATCTGGGTTTGAAACTGTTGGCCTTGCAGGAGGAGGGGCCAGTGTCTGTTCTTTGTTCTGTAGAGCACTGAGCACATTGTCTTGTGTTTGACAGAGAGCAATAACAGAAAGCACTGCCTTGGGGTGGAGAGGGAGAGGATGGTTTTCCCTGAGGCCCCTATTTGAGAGGGCCGCCAAAACAAGTGGTGTAGCAGCCCTGCATGCTAGGTTGCAATGCCACCCACTGAAATTTGGCCTGGCAGCCCATCTGTCATGACTAAACTGGAGTGGCACTGTGACCTTGTATACTAGGTTGTCCTGCAGGGAACCAGGCCCAGCCCTGCAGGACAAGAGTTGAGCCACCACTGTGGGTGAGTGTGATGTGGGTTCACTCTCCAAACTCCCACCCCCCCCTTCACCAGGGCTCCCCTCAGTGGTAATTTTTTGGAAGGGGGTATCTCAGTTTCAGATTTTGCTCTATGCCACCTCTGTGGGCCCTGGTAATAGTGAAGTTATAGTATAATAAATGGAAAATTATCAATTACTGTTGCCACACAAACAAGATGTTAATGCTTCAAATGAGAAACTTTCTTTTGAAGTGTAATAATGAATAGAACTCTGGGAAATTGTAATGCTTGTCATGTCAGATGCTGCTAAATTGGTAATGTTTAATTTATTTACATTAAAATTAAAAAGAAATTTGCAAAATTGATAACCTACAGTCACGATAGATGTAGAATTTGTCTTTCTAGCATGCTCTTTTCACATTTTTCACCCATGTGATTGGGATGCCGTGCAGCTGGGGAAGGCATGAAGGCCAAAATACCAAACAGTAAACAGAGATTATATATGTAGTTCCTTCAGCAGCGTAGATGCTGAATTTTATTTTAAAAGACCTTAAAAGTAGGCCTCAAGTTTCCCCAAAGCTATCTAGTTTCACTCCTTAAAGCATTCCAGGGGTTGTTTCAGATAATTTGGACTGTTGTAGTGAACAGTTTATTTGGCATTTTCTTGTCATCGTTGTAGTCCCTCTCTCCTGCCTAACAGCTGGCCATCCATTGACCTGTTTTAGCTACAAGACAAGTAGATCACTCCTAGGTGGGTGACTGGGACAGTTGATAGCCAGAAGGTTGAAACAAAAGAAGCCTCCCTTCGACTTTCCTCTTGGTCTGCTACTGAATGGATTTCTCACCCACTCAGGACTTTAAGGTAAAGGATTTGCTGAAGGATCTAAATTGGTCAGAGGTAGGACTTTTGTTATGATGATAATGAGCCATTATTATTATTATAGAAAACTTCATTATCTATTTTAATTATAATGCAATATCTAGAGCTAAAGAAATTGAAATCAACAATTCCTGTGGTATATTCTAAAATTTTGTTACAACTACCTCAAGGGACAGATTCCCATAACATATCTTTGATTAGTGGGGACAAGAAAGAGGGCCTACATTATTATCTGGTGGTGAAGGTACAGTACACTCAGTACAGATATCCAAATGGCCCAGGGGTTCTCGGGACAAATTATTCGGTGGCCTCAGAGTGTGGCCACCAACTCTTGCTGGTGGTTGCTCTTGCACTTTTTCCTAAAATACTTAATTAGCTTTAGGAAAAACAAATAAATATGCAAATATACACATCCAAATCATTGTAATTTATTTATTGCTAGCTAGTAAGTCTGCTGTGAAAAGTGATATTAACAAACATACAAGTATCACTTTTCACAGCAGACTTACTCA
The DNA here is from genome assembly GCF_016161935.1 of Mauremys reevesii. Lineage (NCBI taxonomy): Eukaryota > Metazoa > Chordata > Testudines > Geoemydidae > Mauremys > Mauremys reevesii. The sequence continues at coordinate 25,554,297 of NC_052625.1, forward strand.
GTCCCAGAAAGCTTGGGGACAAATTAAGCCATGGATGGGGGGTCAGGTGGAGGCAGCGGGGACCAGGGGAGATGGGGGTGGGGGGGTGGGTGACTGGGGGAGGCAGTGGGGGGCCGGAACCTGAAGCCTGGTGGATGGGGTCCAGGGATGGAGACAGAAGTCCTGTGGACGGAGCCTGGTGCCTGCCACCGCAAAGCTGGAGCCCAGGGCTGGAGGTTGAAGCCCCATGGCCAGAGCCTGCCACCCCACCACCCCAGGGCTGAAGCCCAAAGCCTGAGCCCCACCACCCCTGGGAAAGTGGGGAACTCACAAGCTTCCTGCTCCTCCAGCATTGTGCCCTTGATATCTTCAGAGGGGGGCCAGGTCCAACCCCTGCTTACAGCCCCAGCAGCCAACACCAAGGCTGTGCATTCAGGAGCAAGAGGGAGGGGGAGGGGCCACTGCTTCTTCTCTCCCCGTCCCGCCCCCCACCCCCCACCCCCAATCACAGCCCAGGAGGAAAAGCCCCTGGTGGCCACATGCAGCCACGGTGGCTGCATTTGAGAAATGCTGGCTAGGGGACAGCCATTTATCTGAATGCCTGGTTATCTGAAAGTTTCAGAAGTGCTATTTTGAGCTGTTGCAGCTGAAATGGAATTAGGTCTCAGTAACTGCAGATAACCACTCAGAACCACTATATAAATACAAACCCATTGATTAGCTCTAACAGGACTCAAGCAGCTAATTGAGAAGTTATTAGTGGGTGGTTAACTAAGGGTATGTCTACACTACGGGATTATTCCGATTTTACATAAACCGGTTTAGTAAAACAGATTGTATAAAATCGAGTGCACACAGCCACACTAAACACATTAATTCGGTGGTGTGCGTCCACGGTCCGAGGCTAGCATCAATTTCTGGAGTGTTGCACTGTGGGTAGCTATTCCGTAGCTATCCCATAGTTTCCACAGTCTCCCCACCCCTTGGAATTCTGGGTTGAGATCCCAGTGCCTGATGGGGCAAAAATCATTGTCGCGGGTGGTTCTGGGTAAATGTCGTCAGTCACTCCTTCCTCTGGGAAAGCAACAGCAGACAATCATTTCACGCCCTTTTTCCCTGGATTGCCCTGGCAGACGCCATTAGCATGGCAACCACGGAGCCTGTTTTGCCTTTTGTCACTGTCACCGTATGTGTACTAGATGCCGCTGACAGAGGCGATTCAGCAGCGCTACACAGCAGCATTCATTTGCTTTTGCAAGATAGCAGAGATGGTTATCAGCCGTTCTGTACCATCTACCATGCCATTGTAAATTGGCAATGAGATGACGATTTCCAGACCTTCTGTGCTGTACCATCTGCTGCTGTCATAGGTGCCCCTGGCTGAGATAGGCCGGGGGCGCAAAAAAAAATTGGGAATGACTCCCCGAGTCAATCCCTCCTTTATGGTACCTAAAAATAGAATCAGTCCTGCCTAGAATATGGGGCAAGTGTACTAGAGAACCAGTGTATCAGAGAACCAGAGAGCACAGCCACTCTGTGTCAGATCCCACAGAAATGATGAGCTGTATGCCATTCACAGGGGATGCCCCTGCAACAACCCCACCTGTTGATTCCCTCCTCCCCCAGCCTTCCTGGGCTACCGTTGCAGTGTCCCCCCATTTGTGTGATGAAGTAATAAAGAATGCAGGAATAAGAAACAGTGACTTGTTAGTGAGTTAAAATGAGGGGAAGGCAGCCTCCAGCTGCTATGATAGTCCAGAGAGGACATTAAGCAGTGTGGGGGAGAGGAGCCCAGCCTCCAGCTGCTATGATAGTCCAGGCAGTACAGAATCTTTTCTTTACACATGAAGGGCAGGGGCTGATGGAGCTCAGCCCCCTGTTGCTATGATGAAGACGGTTACCAGCCATTCTGTACCATCTACTGGGAATGATCAGGAGTTTTTTACCCAGGCGCCCCCGGCCGACCTCACCGGAGGCCAGCCAGGAGCACTCACAGGCTGATGATGAGGACGGATACCAGTCCTACTGCACTGCACCATCTGCCACAAGGCTGCTGCTGCTGATGATGGATATCAGCCATATTGTACCATCAGCCACCAAGGAGGGGGGGTGAGGATGCTGCAGTTGACTGCTGCAGCATCGCGTCTATCAGCAGCATTCAGTAAACATAGGGTGGCATTTAAAAGAGTCAAGAGAGGATTTTTTTCCCTTTTACTTCTAGGGGTAGGTGAGGGGGGTAAATTGACGAGCTATGCCCTGAACCACCGCGGACAATGTGTTTGACACTATAGCCATTTGGAGCTCAGCCAAGAATGCAAATGCTTTTCGAAGACTGCAGGAACTGTGGGATAGCTTGAGTCCTCAGTCCCCCCTCCCTCCCTCCATGAGCGTCCATTTGATTCTTTGGCTTTCCGTTATGTTTGTCACGCAGCAGTGTGCTGAGTCCTTGCTGTGGCCTCTGTCTGGAGATTTTTTTTAAATGCTTTGGAATTTCGTCTTCTGTAACGGAGCTCTGATAAAACAGATTTGCCTGCCCATACAGCGATCACATCCGTACGGTCCATGCTGGAGCTCTTTTTGGATTTTGATTTCGGACTGCATCGCCACCCGTGCTGATCGGAGCTCCACGCTGGGCAAACAGGAAATGATATTCAAAAGTTCGCGGGGCTTTTCCTGTCTACCTGGCCACTGCATCCGAGTTCAGATTGCTGTCCAGAGCGGTCAGTGGTGCACTGTGGGATATGGCCCGGAGGCCAATACCGTCGATTTGCGGCCACACTAACCCTAATCCAATATGGTAATACCGATATTAGCGCTACTCCTCTCGTTAGGGAGGAGTACAGAAACCAGTTTAAAGAGCCCTTTATATCGATATAAAGGGCCTCTTAGTGTGGACGGGTGTGGCGTTAAATCGGTTTAACGCTCCTAAAACCGGTTTAAACGCGTAGTGTAGACCAGGCCTAACACAGGACTACATGGGAGACACACTATGGATTCAGATAACTAGGGATTTTGGATAACTGGAATTATACTGTAGTCCCGGACGACTGGAAAAAAGCTAATGTAGTGCCCATCTTTAAAAAAGGGAAGAAGGAAGATCCAGGGAACTACAGGACAGTCAGTCTCACCTCAGTCCCTGGAAAAATCATGGAACAGGTCCTCAAGGAATCAATCCTGAACCACTTAAAGGAGGGGAAAGTGATCAGGAACAGTCAGCATGGATTCACCAAGGGCAAGTCATGCCTGACTAACCTAATTGTCTTCTATGATGAGATAACCGGCTCTGTGGATGAGGGGAAAGCAGTGGATGTGCTATTTCTGGACTTTAGCAAAGCTTTTGATACAGTCTCCCACAGTATTGTTGCCAGCAAGTTAAAGAAGTATGGGCTGGATGAATGGACGGTAAGGTGGATAGAAAACTGGCTAGATGGTCGGGCTCAACGGGTAGTGATCAATGGTTCCATGTCTAGTTGGCAGCCGGTATCAAGTGGGGTGCCCCAAGGGTCGGTGCTGGGGCCGGTTTTATTCAATATCTTCATTAACGATCTGGAGGATGGTGTGGACTGCACCCTTAGCAAGTTTGCAGATGACACTAAACTGGGAGGAGTGGTTGATACGCTGGATGGTAGGGATAGGATACAGAGGGACCTAGACAAATTAGAGGATTGGGCCAAAAGAAATATGATGAGGTTCAACAAGGACAAGTGCAGAGTCCTGCACTTAGGACGGAAGAATCCCATGCACTGCTACAGACTAGGGACCGAATGGCTGCGCAGCAGTTCTGCAGAAAAGGACCTAGGGGTTACGGTGGACGAAAAGCTGAATATGAGTCAACAGCGTGCCCTTGTTGCCAAGAAGGCTAATGGCATTTTGGGTTGTATAAGATGGGGCATTTCCAGCAGATCGAGGGATGTGATCATTCCCCTCTACTCAGCAGTGGTGAGGCCTCATTTGGAGTACTGTGTCCAGTTTTGGGCCCCACACTACAAGAAGGATGTGGATAAATTGGAGAGAGTCCAGCGGAGGGCAACAAAAATGATTAGGGGGCTGGAGCACATGACTTATGAGGAGAGGCTGAGGGAACTGGGATTGTTTAGTCTGCAGAAGAGAAGAATGAGGGGGGATTTGATAGCTGCTTTCAACTACCTGAAAGGGGGTTGCAAAGAGGATGGATCTAGACTGTTCTCAGTGGTAGAAGATGACAGAACAAGGAGTAATGGTTTCAAGTTGCAGAGGGGGAGGTTTAGGTTGTACATTAGGAAAAACTTTTTCACTAGTAGGGTGGTGAGGCACTGGAATGGGTTACCTAGGGAGGTAGTGGAATCTCCTTCCTTAGAGGTTTTTAAGGTCAGGCTTGACAAAGCCCTGGCTGGGATGATTTAGTTGGGTTTGGTCCTGCTTTGAGCAGGGGGTTGGACTAGATGACCTCCTGAGGTCCCTTCCAACCCTGAGATTCTATGATTCTATGATTATACAGCTGGAGAAGATTTATCACTGAAAAGTGATGCTTCCCAGTGTGTTTTTTTAAATGTCATTATTTACAGCAGCAGTTCTCAACCAGGGGTACATATACCCCTGGGGATACATAGAGGTTTTCCAGGGGGTACATCAACTCATCTAGATATTTGCCCAGTTTTACAACAGGCTACATAAAAAGCATTAGCGAAGTCAGTACAAACTAACATTTCATACAGATAATGAAATAACTTGTTTATACTTCTTTATATATTCCTATACACTGAAATGTAAGTACAATATTTATATTCCAATTGATCTGATTTATAATTATATGGTAAAAATGAGAAAGTAAGCAATTTTTCAGTAATAGTATGTTGTGGCGCTTTTGTATTTTTATGCCTGATTGTGTAAGCAAGTAGTTTTTAAATAAGGTGAAACTTGGGGGTAGGCAAGACAAATGAGCTTCCTGAAAAGGGTACAGTAGTCTAGAAAGGTTGAGCGCCATTGGGTCACAGCATGTGCAGTTTTTCATACAAACCAAATTGTTCTGTACACTGATAAACTACAGTTTATTTTAGTTTAAAATACCATTCTGAGCTAGTTGCCAAAAGGCAACTTCTGGAGTAACTGTTTCCTATGGGATTCTGTATGCTTTTTTCCCCCAAATAATACACAGATTTTCATTTTTAAAGTATACTATGCAGGCTTTCCTTTGTGGGGAGATTGTGCAGTGGTAGTGTTTTGAAAAGCCTAGCAAAAATATAATGTGATTCTCCAACATCCTAGTTAAAAAACACAAAAAAATTCACACTTTTACTTCCCAATATTGCAGGTTGTAACAGTAGTATTTTGTCCAGTCAAGCCTAGTAAAAGAAGATGCTTATGAGGTTTCCAAGGAGAGAAATAAACAAAAACGAAATGAATAGGGAACTTGGAATTTAAAATTATGTCATTAAGAAAAAATACATAGTTCAGATAATTCTGGAAACTATTAGAAGATATTCATAATAAATAACTAGTTGGTTCTTTCATGCAAGGGTGACAACTTTACATCAAACACTGGCTAGCTTTTCCATTAACTTAACTAAACAAAACATCATGCCTCAAGGAAGTGGTCATCTTTTTCATAACTGTGTGATTTACTTAGAGAATGAGAACTAGAAGCTTAATTTTCAGATGTGAAATTAGGTTTGTATGCTATTACTTCATGTTAAAAAATACTTTGAAACACTGGTGAAAACAATGGTAAGCTGAATTTATGGAAATGTTTCATATCAGGTTTGAAAATGACATGCCAGATGTAGGGGAAAACTCTTTCATCTGCAATAATGGAATTTTTTTATCCACCCTTGTTGTTTTTGAATATAGTCCAATTGTATTGGTCATCATGGGTGGGTAATCCTTACTTGTCCTTTTTAGTTCGTGCCTGCCTAAGCTGTTAGTTCTCTACTATAAGATCATAAGGCGGTAACAGCAGGAAATACTCCACTAAATGTAAAAATAAGCTATTACAGTGTAAATCAGTCAGATTACTATTTTGACAGCTAGTATTAACATACCAGTCAGTGAGACTTTCTGCAGCTTACTGATATATTGCATTCAACTATTAGATTATAACGTAAAAGTAAATATATCTCAATTTACAATCCCACTAGAACCAGGAAAGCCAAAAATACAGCCCTTAAAGTAAATGTAGACAATTTTACAATGTGGAATGTTTGTCTTGTTGAATAATGATGAAGATAATAGTTAATTTTACATTCTTGCACTAGGGGAAACTCTACTCTTCCCTCTGAGAGGCTTTTTCCTTTTTAATGTAACGACCATGTGCTTATTTTAAGAACAAGGCCTTCAGTTTTTCCATTACCTTAATGAAAAGAACCTCAAATTGAAAACACTCATATGAAAAGCCTTTATGGAACAACTTTTATGCCCCTATATTGGATTAATATATTGGTTGCATACATACATATGGTCAACTGCTTAAATGTTCTATTATTTCAGCAATATTTTGCAGGTAGGATTCTTTGTACGTGGTTAAGAATTTTGACCGGCTCTAAAGTACTCAATCACATGCTTGATGTTAAGCACATGCTTAAATACTTTGCTGAATTATGGACGTCTGTTGCTAGAGATCTGCTGAGGTATAAAACACCATGCTAAAAAGTAAAATGCTATTACATAGCAAAAGAAGCTTCTAACTATGGTATTACTACTATGGACAGCTGTCTACAATTCACAGTAAGACAGTTAGATCCCATCCCAGTTATACTTTGAAGAGCTACCATGGGACACAGCTATAACATGTTGGTTGCATGGTTGCATGGTTACAATATCATTCCACTCTTACTGTATTTCCAAGGTTTTAGCACAATCTGTGCTTCAGCACACTTACATTTTAAGAATACAGTTAAATCACTGTTTGGTCTGGTCTGCACTGTAAAACCAAATTATGTTTTAACCTGTGTTTGGCACTACTTTGTTGTAACTGGGGTCCACAATACGTTAGCTGGTAGTGGATCAACCTAGGGTTAAATAATCACAGTCTGACTGTGTTTGGGACTGTGTTTTATTTAACACATTAGCAAACACCTATTTTTCCAATTTAGATACGTGGAGGGTATAGTAGATCCCAGGACTGATTAATTCCAGGATTTGTCTCAACTTCAATTTAAAGGTGTGTTGTTAGAAGGTGTTTAGCTAACAAGTTCTAACTACTACAAGCATCCAGCCAGCGCAGCCAGCGCTAAACTTGTAGAATTGAAGCCCAGGAACAAGTAGCTTTGAATTCAACATGATCAGCTTTGCATTTGTCTACTGCCATGTTTCCCAAACTTGGGATGCCACTTGTATAGGGAAAGCCCCGGCCAGCCAGGCCTGTTTGTTTACCTGCCGTGTCCGCAGGTCCGGCCGATCGTGGCTCCCACTGGCTTCCGGCTCCCTCTGGCCGCGGTTCGCTGCTCCAGGCCAATGGGAGCTGCTGGAAGCCTGGAGCAGCGAACCGCGGCAAGTGGGAGCCGCAATCGGCCGGACCTGCGGATGCAGCAGGTAAACAAACAGGCCCGGCCCTCCAGTGACTTTCCCTACACAAGCGGTGACCTAAGTTTGGGAAAGACTGCTTTACTAGAGAGTTTTAGAGCATATTAGCTAAAACCTTCTAAACAATACAAGTTCAAATCTCAGTCTAGACAAATCCCCAAGTAAGTAAGAAAAGGAATATTGTTTCAAACTTACATTTTTTAAAAGATGTTGGGTAGGTTTGAAAATATAAACTTCAATGGAGTTGTAGAGGCAGAATATGCACTGAGGCACCAATTCAAGAAAACGTTCCTATTTAGGACATCCCTGAACTTCTGTCCATGGATTTAAGCACATGCTTAAGTATTTCCTTAATCAGGGCTTAGGGAAGGAGTGAAGCATGTAGCACATGTTCAGTTCTATAGGGCTTGCATTAGTCTTGTACCAGGTCATATAAAATAGTATCTGAATCAAAAGCACTTTACCTTATCTACTCTTCTAACGAAGAAAGATGGTACCCCGGTGCAGGCAGAGGGGAGCAGAAAGGAAGTCATACATTGGTTGACAGCTTCATTCACTGCTTTCCTTTCAGCTGCCTACCACTCCCAAACAAACATGTGGTAGATGTTTCAGTGCTGAAAACTATGGCTCACTCCTTTATTTAGTTAATCTCTGTGTTAAATCAATTCAATTTGGACATACCAAAGACAATACATAATTGTGACAAAGTACTCTAAACCAACCTTAACTGTTACAGCTCACTCCTTTGTTTAACAAATGGACACTTTTGTTATGTCTTCCTCTTCATAAATTCATTGTAGTGGGTAGTTTTCTGTACTATATGCTCACTTTATTGGAGACTGTATATAGGAATCTCATCTGGTGGTTATGGTTCACCTCTACTGTGCTTGTCATCCTGAAGGGGTTACTTTTACCCTGCTAGGAATGCCTGTAGCACTGAAAAAAAAATGGTGAGGGTCCTCCTTAGCTGTGGCCAGAAAAATTTGAGAGTGCATATATTTATGCATGCAAAAAAATTGCATCTCTGCATGAAAATCAGGTGAAAACCTGTGTTTCCATTTGCTCACAATTACTTGAGGTATGTGCACAAATACAGGTTTTTGCTCACAAAAATGCAGGTATCTTGCCCTTGCAAACAGATGTTTGTGCAAACTGTCTGCTCTTAAATATCTGAAAACTTCAGTTGCTAGGACTGTCAGTCTGACATACACATAACATAAAAGGCAAAAAAAAGCATGAGAATTTGTTAGCTTATGCTGAATACACTAAAGCAGCACTGAAATATTAATAGGCTCCATCATTCCAGAACTGATAGTCAACTAAAACTATTAACCCTTTAGGTATCTATTTATCTGATGTTATATAACAGTTTTTCCATTGGTGCTTGCCTTGTAGAATTCAGGCTCCCATCACCAATGAGTTAAAAGTTATCTGGGCACCATGCCCAGATGAATAACATCTCAAATGTTGAAGGAAGTAGCAAGGGAAATAGAAAAGCTTTTGACAGAATTTTTTGATAGCTTGCTAAGGCTGGGGAGGGAACCAGAGAGTTTGGAAGGTTACTAATGTTGTTCTTGTGTGTAAGAAAGGATCAAGGGAGGATCCTGGAAGCTAATAGCAGTGAGCTCGGCTTCAGTTGTAAGAACAATATGAGACATTTAAGTAAGGGCTAGAATACTTAATTTGGTAAAATACAGTGAGCATAAGTTAATGGAAAGGTTATGGCTATTCTATTTCCTTACGTTCTTTGAATACTCTTTCCTAAACTGGTAGACAATGCAAATATAATTTGCCAATATTTCAAAGTGATACTATATAAAAGGTTGTCTTCCAAAGCCAGTAAACATTCAGAAAGGCTAGAAGGGATCACTGTGATAATGTAATCTGACCTCCTGCATAATGCAGGCCATAGACCTTCCCTGAATTAATTCCCATTTGAACTAGAGCATCTCTTTTAGAAAAATATCCAGTCTCGATTTAAAAAATACCAGTGATTGAGAATCCACCACAACCTTTGGTAAGTTGCACCATATTTTGAATCTGAATTTGTCTAGCATCAACTTCCAAACACTGCATATTATTTTATCTTTGTCTTCTAGATTGACGAGCCCTCTGTGATTATATTTCTGTTTCCCATATAGGTTCTTATAAACTGTGCTCAAGTCACCCCTTAACCTTCTTTGTTAAACTGAATCGATTGAGCTCCTTGAATTTATCACTATAAGTAGGCTTGGCGAGATTTGGGTTTTTTATTTGGTAAATGCCATTAAATGTCAATTTCAACATGCACATATAAACCAACAAAAATATTTTCATTGTTAATAATTGAAGGTTACAGATAGGCAAAGGAAGAAAAATTCAGAACTTCTTAGAGTTTGATTGATGGATATTTATTTTGTATATTTTGACATGTGATACTGACTGCCCTTCCCTCCACCCACAAAAAAAAAAAGTTCACAGTTGTGCAAAATTGTAAATCAATAAAATAAAAAAACCTGCCTAAAAATAAACATTGATATTATCTATCAAAATTATTTTAAAAAATATCTAATTCTGCCAAGCCTGACTAAAGGCATGTTTTCCAATGCTTTAATCATCTCTTGGCCCTTCTCAGAATCCTCTCCAATTTACCATCATCCTTCTTGAATTGTGGACACCAGAACTGGACACAGTATTCCACTAGCAGTCATACTAATTCCAAAAACAGAGGTGATATAACCTCCCTACTCCTACTCAATATTCCCCTGTTCATACATCCAAGGATTGCATTAGGACTTTTGGCCACATCATCACACTGGGAGCTCACATTCAGCTAATTACCCACCATGACTTTTTTTCAGAGTCACTGCTCCCCAGGATATAGTCCCCTATCCTGCAAATAAGGCCTACATTCTGTGTTCCTAGATGTATAACTTTACATTTGGCCATATTAAAATGCATTTTGTTTGCTTACCCCCAGCTATGCAAGAGATCCAGATTGCTCTGGATCAGGGACATGTCTCCTTCATTATTTACCACCACCCCTCATCTGTGTCATCTGTAAACCTTATTAGTAATGGACTGTCCTAAATATAGGATATAGCTGGATTGATAGTGGATATTGTTCTCTAGCCATGGCCTCATACTTGGTAGTGATTAAAAGAGAAAAAGGAGCTTTGATTGGTTAGATAAAGGTGCAGAGTAGCTATGAACTGAATTTACAGAAGTGTAAAGTACTGGTGAAAGACACACTGAAATATTGTGTGCAGTTCTAATTCCAAGTTATAGGAAGAAAACTGCAGGGATTAAAAAGTTGCATAAATGAGCAAGCAGCATGAGTCAGGGGCTTGGGAGGAATGAGTCACAGCATGGAAAGAATAGAGCCAGGCTTGTAATTCAGAAAGAGAGAGACTAAGAGAGGATTTTGTGGATTATAGATAAGAGATTTACAGGATAGATATAGTAGGGATTTTGAAAAACTAACTAACTATCTCTACAGCAAGGATCTGTGGATTAGATTTTGGGGAAACTATAGCTAAGATTATAGCTAAAAGCAGGTCAGGCAAAATGTCTGTACACAACTAGCAGTTGAAATATGGAGCAGGCTGCCAAAGTCAGCAATGGAAGGACATAATTGTGTAAATCACTTCAAGAGGGAGCGTGGGTACATTTTTGGAAAGTGAGGGAATCAGTGGGTATAGCTATTAGCAAAGCTTGTGGAATTAAAACTATGAAATGCAAGTTGATTTATATTTCGCAAGAATGCAAGGGGCAAGCTCTGCTGCCCTTAATGGTTCTCACATTATTTTTGCAGCATCCTGCAAACTTCAAACAGTAGCAATGCAAATCAATTAGCACTTTCTGAATCTATAGATATTTATGTATATGAAAGCCTTCTACAATAGATTTTTAAATGTCTTGGAGATTATTGCAAAAGACAGTATTTATATTATGATGAGTGATTGGGGTCTGGTGGCAATACCATAGTATACCATCATAAACATTTCTGAAAGAGATGTTGAAATGCATTTTTACTCAGAGCCCATTACCCTAAATTTTAATGTAGTTAACTTCAGTTATTTTTCCCCCACCATCACTTTGACCCATAACATCTAACTAAGGACTTTATATACCATTAATCTTTTATAGCATCTGGGTACATTCTACTTGAATAGAGAAAGCCATGCCACCTGATCCCACTCTGGGAATGGTGGGGTTTGATTGAGTGCAAGTCTGTGTTAAAAATGTTATGTGATCATGTAATTCAAGACTATTATAATGCACATGCACAAGTGGGCTGAATTAAAGTTGAACACATTGCATTTCCTAACTTCTGAGTGTTTGACTTTGCAACCTTAACATTCTTTTAAGGTAGTTTTTTGTGGTGTAATAACTACAAACAGTACATGGTAACCAAACTACTCAATTCCAATGCAAGTTATAGTAAAATAAAAACTACCAAACACTTATAACTATACAGCAAGTATAAATAAATCTAGCAACAAAACTTAGCTCTCAATGCAAGCCTTTTCAAGTAATATGACTGTTGTTTAAGGCATTGCAAATAAAGAAAGTGGCTTAACTCAAAATGAATTTTAAAAAAAAATTAGTGTATATCTATTGGTAGAGAAAATACAGCTATTCAAAAGAAATTGTGTAGGGTTAGTGTACTTGTTGAGGAGGGGGAACTGGGTTTAAAACAAGATAAAAAATGGAGGCCCAGAATGTTGAGCTGTGACATGATAAAAAGCTTACTGGCTCTATTTGGGATAGACTAGATAGCTTGATTAACCACCTTAAGGAACTGAGAGTCTCCTTGGAACACATCCTTGGATAGGAGGGGAAAATACATGAGAAATCCCTATCACAAAAAAAGATGAAAATTTAAATAAAGGCATATATTAGACACTACCATGCGCTTTCATGATGGCTGACGTTAACCACTGTGCTTTAATTAACAGCTCCTAGATGTTTATGCTTGAGGACTGGAGACAGGGTAATCTCAGTGGAGGGTCCCTTACTATGAAGCTTACTTCCTCTGGCAATCTGTTAGCATTTATTATCCTTCAGAGAATGATGCAGAGCTCAGCTATTCAGCCAAGCCTTTGCTGGATGCGTTTTGGCTATGATATTGTCTTATATGTTCTCACTTTTCTACTATCATTTCTGGTGAGTGAGTGGCTAGTTGCCACAATGTTAATATCGCTGCCCAAACTTCTGTTTGTTTATGTGAGTGATTTGCAATGATGAGACTGTGATAGATTCCTTAAGTTATAAAATACTAAATACAATGTGTAGGCTGCATGTTTCAACTATCAAACATGATACAAGACATTTAACAATTTGGCACAGTCATGCAGCTGTTGATTTATACACACCGTCATCAGCTAGAATGATAGGTGAGATTAGAAAATATAAAGGAATAAAGAAAGGATACTGGCAAAATACAAGACAGTGTTAACTATGGGTTACTGATATAATCTGAAATGGCTATTGGTGTGTGTGTGTGTGTGTATCTATATATCTATATATATGTGTAACATTGACCGCTTGGAAATAGTGACCATAATATAATAACATTTAATATCCCTGTGGTGGGAAGAACACCTCAACAGCCCAACACTGTGGCATTTAATTTCAGAAAGGGAAACTATACAAAAATGAGGGGGTTAGTTAAAAAGAAATGAAAAAAGTACAGTGACTAAAGTGAAATCCCTGCAAGCTGCATGGACACTTTTCAAAGACACCATAATAGAGGGCCAACTTAAATGTATACCCCAAATTAAAAAACACTGTAAAAGAACTGAAAAAGAGCCACCGTGGCTTAACAACCATGTAAAAGAAGCAGTGAGAGATAAAAAGGCATCTTTTAAAAAGTGGAAGTCAAATCCTAGTGAGGAGCATAGAAAGGAGCATAAACACTGCCAAATTAAGTGTAAAAATGTAATAAGAAAAGCCAAAGAGGAGTTTGAAGAATGGCTAGCCAAAAACTCAAAAGGTAATAACAAAATGTTTTTTAAATACATCAAAAGCAGGAAGCCTGCTAAACAACCAGTGGGGCCCCTGGACGATCGAGATACAAAAGGAGCGCTTAAAGACAATAAAGTCATTGCGGAGAAACTAAATGGATTATTTGCTTCAGTCTTCACGGCTGAGGATGTTAGGGAGATTCCCAAACCTGAGCTAGCTTTTGTAGGTGACAAATCTGAGGAATTGTCACAGACTGAGGTGTCTCTAGAGGAGATTTTGGAATTAATTGATAAACTTAACAGTAACAAGTCACCGGGACAGATGGCATTCACCCAAGAGTTCTGAAAGAACTCAAATGTGAAGTTGCTGAACTATTAACTACGGTTTGTAACCTGTCCTTTAAATCGGCTTCTGTACCCAATGACTGGAAGATAGCTAATGTAACACCAATATTTAAAAAGGGCTCTAGAGGTGATCCCGGCAATTACAGACTGGTAAGTTTAACATCAGTACCGGGCAAATTAGTTGAAATAATAGTTAAGAATAAAATTGTCAGACACATAGAAGAACATAAATTGTTGGGCAAAAGTCAATATGGTTTCTGTAAAGGGAAATCGTGTCTTACTAACCTATTCTTTGAACTATTTCTTACTAATAGTTCTTTGAAGGGGTCAACAAACATGTGGACAAGGGGGATCCAGTGGACATAGTGTACTTAGATTTTCAGAAAGCCTTTGACAAGGTCCCTCACCAAAGCTCTTATGTAAATTAAGTTGTCATGGGATAAGAGGGAAGGTCCTTTCATGGATTGAGAACTGGTTAAAAGACAGGGAACAAAGGGTAGGAATAAATGGTAAATTCTCAGAATGGAGAGGGGTAACTAGTGGTGTCCCCCAACAGTCAATCCTACGACCAATCCTATTCAACTTATTCATAAATGATCTGGGGAAAGGGGTAAACAGTGAGGTGGCAAAGTTTCCAGATGATACTAAACTGTTCAAGATAGTTAAGACCAAAGCAGACTGTGAAGACTTCAAAAAGATCTCACAAAACTAAGTGATTGGGCAACAAAATGGCAAATGAAATTTAATGTGGATAAATGTAAAGTAATGCACATTGGAAAAAAATAACCTCAACTTTACATACAGTATGATGGGGGCTAATTTAGCTACAATGAATCAGGAAAAAGATCTTGGAGTCATCATGGATAGTTTGTTGAAGACGTCCACGCAGTGTGCAGCGGCGGTCAAAAAAGCAAACTTTTTAATGATTTTTAGGAATCATTAAAAACGGGATAGAGAATAAGACAGAGAGTATCTTATTGCCCTTATATAAAGCCATGGCACACTCACATCTTGAATACTGTGTACAGATGTGGTCTCCTCATCTCAAAAAAGATATGCTGGCATTAGAAAAGGTTCAGAAAAGGGCAACTAAAATGATTAAGGGTTTGGAACGGGTCCCATATGAGGAGAGATTAAAGAGGCTAGGACTTTTCAGTTTGGAAAAGAGGAGACTAAGGGTATATAAAATCATGAGTGACGTGGAGATAGTAAATAAGGAAAAGTTATTTACTTGTTCCCATAATACAAGAACTAGGGGCCACCAAATGAAATTAATGGGCAGCAGGTTTAAAACAAATAAAAGGAAGTTCTTCTTCACACAGTGCACAGTCAACTTGCGGAACTCTTTGCCTGAGAAGGTTGTGAAGGATAGGATTATGGCAGCGTTTAAAAGAGAACTGGATAAATTCATGGAGGTTAAGTCCATAAATGGCTATTAGCCAGGATGGGTAAGGAATGGTGTACCTAGCCTTTGTTTGTCAGAGGGTGGAGATGGATGGCAGGAGAGAGATCACTTGATCATTACCTGTTAGGTTCACTCTCTCTGGGGCACCTGGCATTGGCCACTGTCAGTAGACAGGATACTGGGCTAGATGGGCCTTTGGTCTGACCCAGTACGGCTGTTCTTGTGATCTTATGTAACATATGGAAAGGGAATAGAAAAATACAGTCACCAGTCACTAAGAAAGTGATAGTGATCGAGGCACCAGAACACAGGGGGCCAAGGGACCGTGGACCTCCCAGTTTTTAAAGTGAATGGGCCTGGTCAGTCCACTTTTTGCCACGGGACCAGCTCCTTGCCCCTCCTCTTCCCCCCAAGGTCTTACCCCCTGACCAGGCTGGAAGCTGGAAGCTGGAGCCCAGGCCAGGTAAGAGCAGCCCTGGGTCTGGGAACCTGGGCAGCTGTGGGGAGCCATGGACCCTCCACCTGTCTAGGGTGGGGGGCCCCGAGAACAGCTCCCCATGTCCTCATCCCCAGACTCCCCGCCCAGTGAAGGTGGAGGGTCCACAGCACCCCATAGCTGCTCAGGCGGCTCTTACCATGGCCCGGCTGCTGCTCTTTGGCCCCTGAGGCCCCACCCCCTGGCCAGAAGCCGGAACCAGGTCAGGATAAGAGCCACGCGGAAAGCTGTGAGAAGCCACGGACCCTCCACCTGCCCTGGGCAGGGGACCCGGGGGGCGGGGACATGGGCCTTCTTGTTGCCCTGGTGGGAATAGATTTAGGCATTTCCCAGGAGAAATGTATATAAGATAGCAGCTATTTCTGAAACACTCAAGAAACAAACATTAGTATGATGATTACATTGAGTTTTGGGGCGGGGTGGAAGAGGATGAAGAGGGAATAGAGAGATGTCCAAGAATGAGGTCATAAAAGTACATTCTTTTCTTTTCTAAAGAGGTTCTTATACCACGCTCATCATCATAGTATATGAGTACCTTCCGGTAATGCACTAAATAATGTGACTAACATCCATCATGTGTTTGTTCTCTCATCGCCTTCACAAGGAGAGAAGTGTGTATACAGTGGAGTGTTTTGTTTTGGAAAATACAATTTATTTATACATACAAACATACACTCGCATTGATATATGTTTATGTTAGAGAAGGCAAGGTCAAAGAATCATGCCTTGCATTTAGAGCGGAAAGTTTGTGATGATTATTAGTTCCTGTGGGTGTTCATTCCACAGCCATGGGCCAACCCCCTAGAAAAGCCTGTCTTCTGCAAACAGCATTACCTCAGTGGTGACAAATAAGCGCAGTCATAGGTATCTGCATTAGGTAGAGGCCAAAAGGCATGGATTCCCAATAGCCTCATTGCTATTCATATTCTGCTGGGGAGGGTTTGTCCTGAAAGATCAAGTAGAACAAAGAGGTGTGGTCCATGGAATAGCATGTGTAAACTGCTATATTTTAGCATGTTAACTCAATTAAAGCTAGCATATATACATCTACCCAAGCTGGAAGTTGCTCCCCCAGCTTCAGTGCAGACATATGCAATGAGTGAGCTGGTACTAAATGAGATATGTGGTTCATTTAATGTGAAGAAGCAGAAGTGAAACAAAAATTACTGGAAACATGACTTATTTGTCAGATTTAATGACACTCTCGGATCAGACACTCTTGTTTCTGTGTTTGATTCTGAGCTGGATATTCTATACCATTTATCCTAATATAAGCTTTCAATTTAAACAAAAATAGTGGTCAGAGGAGATAGATGGTACAAAACAATGTGAGTGAAATAGTCTGGGAACAGAAAACGCATAGCTTATATTAGATATATATAGAATTGAGGTGTATGATCTCTTGCCATCACCAACCAAAGGACAGATGGCAGTAGAAGGATCCCTATACTATATACAGAGGAACAACCCGCATCATCAGATTGACAAAAGGCCCTATATTTGAGAGCTATTATCACTTAAATGAATTATTGATAGTTCTGGCAAGTTGTCTTCAGTTAAGAGCTTAGGAAATGCACATATCAAGTTTAATCATAGAGGGTAAAAAACCAATGGAGAAGTCCACACAATGGTGTTTGCAATAGCAATGGACTAAAAAACTGATATTGTAACAGCATCCTTTGTGATTCCTCCCTCAGAAGTAGGGGAACCTGACCACATCCAGTTATCTACAGGGGGTGGTCACAATATAGGCCCATTTATCTATTTGCAAGGGGAGCGCTGCCCTTTATAGTTAGTTGGTTAGTTAGTTCCCATTACACCTCTGGTGTTTAGGGCAGCGATGAAGTTCCTCCACGCCTGTCTGTTTCTGGCAAGTCTTTCAATGGTTCCCCAGTTGTGTTTTTCAGCTCAGCTTCCACAGCTCTTCAACGTGTTGTTTTTGGGCAGCCTCATTTTCATTTGCCTTCAAGTGTCAATCTTATTGCTATTCTGGTGATGGAATCAGTTTTAATCTGAAGCACATGCCATCTCCAATGCCTTCTGGCAGTGATGGTGCTCGTATCTTCTTGGCTGCACTGTGTGAATAGGTCTTGGTTTGAAATTATTCTTGGCCAAAAGATATGGAGGATTTTTCTGAGGCAAGTTGTATGGAATGAAGACAGTTTGGACATGTCATACTTTGTCATTCCCCAGCATTCTGATAAATCTTGAGTTTGGTTTTGGTGTTGTATTTTGATGATATCCAGACTGTATTTTAAGCTCCTGAAGGTGTTCCTGGTTTTACTGATTCTGTTCTGGATGTCCTGGCTTGTTCCACTGTCCTTGCTGATGGTGCTGCCCAAGTATGTGAATGTTTCTACATTGGTGAGAACATGATCCTCTATCTGTACTGGTGATGGTGAGGCAATATTAAAGGTCATGATATCTGTCTTATTGTGGTTGATTTTCAGTCCAATTTGCTGGCTGAATGTGTTGAGTCAGGCTGTTTATTCTTGTATATGATGTTGGGTATTGTGATAGGAGAGGGAGATCATCTGCAAAGTCCAGGTCTAATGCCTCTTGGCATGTCTTCTGTTGTACGCTGCATTACCCAGTCAATGGGAATGCTGAAGAAGATTGCAGACATGACACACTCCAATGTACTCCTGTTTCTGGTGT
This sequence comes from Mauremys reevesii, assembly GCF_016161935.1. Taxonomy (NCBI): domain Eukaryota; kingdom Metazoa; phylum Chordata; order Testudines; family Geoemydidae; genus Mauremys; species Mauremys reevesii. The sequence continues at coordinate 25,572,625 of NC_052625.1, forward strand.
CTGTGCCTTGTCTAAAGATCCCCAGAGTCTGTATCGGTGGGGGCTTTCTGCTCCTGGCATGTTCAACCATACCAGCTTGGTCTGTGAGGGAGGGGCCAGACAAAACAGACACTCTGGTCCTACAGGTTTGGGGTTAGGCACAGGGCAAGGGAACTGGCTAGTCTATAGTGCTACCAATGATCCAGCCGCAGTGTAATAGGTTTGGGGAAATCGCTCTGACTGGGTCTTTGAGACAGGTTCAGCCTGTCTGTCTTACCTTAAGAGTCCGCTATATCCTAGGCAGGAAACCTTCACCCTGACCCTGAGGAAGAGTTCCCTGTACAGCTTCAGGAGTCACTCCTGCAGACTGCTGTTTGGGGCAATCCTTCTCTCCTCTCCTCCCCCTTCTGCCCCTGCCCCCGCCTGCTTTTTCCCTCCCTTTTAAAGGCTTCCTCCCTATCATGCATACATGACAAGGCCAGAAGAGTGGGGCTAGCCCTGCTGCCAGGACCTCTCTGGCCCCTTACTTGTCCATGTGGGCCTATACACCCCAGCATAGATCTTGTTAGAGCTGAAGCTAAGTTTTCCAGCAAAGGTATCCACTACTTACAAGACAAGTCTACTTCACAATCTGATAAAGCAAGCATTCATGACAAACCTAACTCTCCATTAGTGATATAGTGTTAAGGTGGCCCAGTCATTTAAAAACTGAACTCTGAGAAAGCAACAATATCACAAGATGTGATGGAGTAGGTGTAAAAGCCTTTATCAAAAGTGAGTTGTACCAAGTTTCTCATGACAAGCTGATGAGTTCATAAAAAAGAAATAAAATTAACATTTATTTACACTGTCTTATTGCAGTATGCTTTTGGAGTACCTGTTACTGAAAAGCCTGTGTCCCTCTGGCAAGGCTGTTTGTCCAGAGCATTGCTTGCTCTGGAGCAGTGACACTTCTACCCATTTAGTTGTCATCAGAGGTTAAATGTGCCTCGTTCCAGGAATATTATAAAAAAGATGCAAGTATCTAAGCAGTATAAACAGCTTTCCTCCGTTTTTATGCAAAGACTAGGAGTCCCATACAAAGCACATTGAAGTCAATGCAAAGAGTCATATTGACTTCACTGCACTTTGGATCAAGCCATTAATGGTCTGTCTGCTCTGTGCTAGGCAGCCTGGTCTGGTGCCTGAAAAACCTGCTCTGCATCTGAGCACAAGCTTCTCAGCTGTCAGTCCAGGACAGTGGAATCAGCTACTTCTGTATTAGTATACTGACTTCAGAACTGATAACATGCAGAAATGAAAAGGACAGCACAAGAGTTAGACCTTTATTTGAGCTGTCAGATTGAGAGGAAGTATATAGCAAATATTTGGACTTTTGAGAAAAGGGCAAACACTGAGAATTAATTCAAACTGTTGATAGTTTATTTTTTATTGAATTTTGTGGTCAAAATTATTTTCATTTGATATGTGAAAGAATCCATCACTTTTTTCCAAAGCACCACCCGGAATCTGCCACAGGTGATGTTCTTAGATCCCCGGTGCCTGTACAAATAGAAAGTTTAGCTGAGATACGTAAACTAGAGATCATGAGTTTAAAGGAATTTGTTTATTCGGCCTACAGCTTCCAGTTTGTGTAGAATGCCAACATTACAAAGTCTTTTCACTGTTCTGTGCCAGGTTACAATAAGAAACTCTAAGAAACAAGTTGGATGATCAAATGATAAAGCAAATTGTAATTTAGTTTTATACAATCCTTATCAACACACAGAGTGTAATTATAACTAAGTACACCAAGATATTATGAAGAAAATAAATCAGAATATCAGAAAAACACAATAGTTACTCTTTTGTATACTTTTATATATCTGCATTCAGTCTGACATAAACTGCATGGAATGGTACATATAATTACATACACAAAAAACTACATTAAAAGAACATTGTTAAGATTACAAAGTCAAGCATTTAAAAGTTAGGAAATGCCAGAATTCAGTTGCCCATGCAAACTTCATTCAACCCCCTTGTGTGTGAGAGAGTACTACTGCTTTACAGATTGGGAACTGAGGCACACAAAATAAGGTCAAAACCATCCACTAATTCTGGGTGCCCAATTTGAAATGCTCTGATTTTTCAGAGTACTTAACATTTTATAGCATGTATATGTTCAAACCACACCTTCCATTGGCTTCAGTTGTAGCTGTGAGTGCTCAGAACTTCTGCAAATCTCAAGTCAGGCAATTGGAAAATGGGGAAGATAATTAGTGGCCACCCACTTGTGAAAAGTTTGGTTTAAGTGATTTGAGTAGCATCATGTAGGTTCTCTCTGCCAGAAGCAAAGGTAGAATCCATGTCTCTAAGGTAGAGGTTCTCAAACTTCATTGCACTGGGACCCCTTTTTGACAACAAAAATTACTACACAAACCCAGGAGAGAGGACTGAGACCTGAGGCTGTCCAGGCCCTGCCACTCCAGGTGGGGGCAGGCCAAAGCTGAAGCCTGAGCTCCACCACAGTGGGTGGGGGTGCCAAAGCCAAAGGCTTCAGCCTTTGGTGGGGGTTGTAGAATCATAAAATGTCAAGAGTTGGAAGGGACCTCAGGAGGTCATCTAGTCCAACCCTCTGCTCAAAGCAGGACCAATCCCCAAACAGATTTTTGCCCCAATACCTAAATGGCCCCCTTAAGGATTGAACTCACAACCCTGAGTTTAACAGGCCAATGCTCAAACCACTGAGCTCTCCCTCCCCCCAAACCCCTATCACCCAGGGCTGAAGCCAAAACCTGAGGCCCACCGTGGGGGCTTTGGCTTCAGCCCCAGGTCCCAGCAAGTCTAATGCCAGCCCTGGCAACCCCATTAAAATGGGGTTGTGACCCACTTTGGGGTCCTGACCCACAGTTCAAGAACCACTGCTCTAGGGCAGCATTCAGCTGCCTTAATCATGAGGCCCTCCTTTCTCTTCCTGCAATTCCCTGCCTCATTCTCTACACATTTTCCATCCCTGTTCCTCCTGATGTATGCTAGGGTAACCAGACAGCAAGTGTGAAAATTCAGGACAGGGCTGGGAGGTAATAGGAGCCTATATAAGAAAAGACCAAAAAATCGGGACTGTCCTTATAAAATTGAGACATCTGGTCACCCTAATCTATGCACACCCCATCCCTGGCCCCACCAAGTCAAAGAACCTCCTCCTCAGTCTCCTCCTAGAACTAGCCAAGATGGCCATCCATCACTTCAAGAGGAGGAAGTTGGGCACAGGGCACTCAGTGACTATGGGGCCTATTTCCTGTACCTTGTCTGCTCACATCTCCAGGCAGAGTTCCTCTGGGCAGCATCCACTGACTCCTTTAGAGAAGCAATGGGAGCTGTCCAGGGTTCCCTGCTTGGGGTTCTCCTCTAGATCCCTCATTTTTAAAATCTCACCTCACTCCTGCTCCTGTTTTTTTTCATTTGTTGTCTCAAGGACTCAGTTGTAAGCTGGGCTTTGTGGTCCCTCCTCCTTATCTGAAGGGCAAGCCTTTAGTTATGGCAGGCCAAGTCCCACCTGCCCCAGTGGTACAAATAGTACACACTTTCCAACTTCTGCAACAAATGAGGCAGGGATTCTATAGACAACAGCCTTCTTTGGACACTAACCTGATCATCCCCAGAGCAGAACCATTCTGTGTACTAAATGTGGCCAGGGTTCTGTGAAAAAATAGAATAATAGAATCATAGAACTGGAAGGGAGCTTGAGAGGTCATCTAGTCCAGTCCCCTGCACTCATGGCAGGACTAGGTATTATCTAGACCATCCCTGACAAATGTTTGTCTAACCTGCTCTTTAAAATCTTCAATGATGGAGATTCCACTACCTCCCTTGACAATTTATTCCAGTGCCCTGACAGTTAGGAAGTTTTTCCTAAAGTCCAACCTAAACCACCCTTACTTCAATTAAAGCCCATTGCTTCTTGTCCTATCCTCAGAGGTTAATGAGAATAATTTCCCCCTCCTGTTTGTAACAACCTTTTATGTACTTGAAAGCTGCTATCATGTCCCCCCTCAGCCTTCTCTTCTCCAGACTGAACAAACCCAATTTTTTCAATCTTCCCTCATTAGTCATGTTTTCTAGACCTTTAATCATTTTTGTTGCTCTTCTCTTGCCTTTCTCCAATTTTTCCTAAAATGTGGCACCCAGAACTGGACACAATACTCCAGCTGAGGCCTAATCACTATACCAAATTCACAGCCATGAAAAATGTGTTACAGACCGTGAAATCTGGTCTTCCTCTGTGAAATCTGATCTCTTGTGTGCTTTTACCCTATTCTATACAGATTTCATGGGGGAGACTGGTGCTTCTCAAATTGGGGTTCCTGACCCAAAAGAGAGTTGCAGGGGGGGTCACAATATTATTTTAGGGGGGTTGCAGTATTGCCACCCTTAGTTCTGTGCTGCCTTCAGAGCTGGGCGGACGGAGAGTGGTGGCTGTTGGCTGGGCACCCAGTTCTGAAGGCAGCGCCCCGACAGCAGCAGCACAGAAGTAAGGATAGCAATACCATGCCATGCCACCCTTTACTTCTGCACTGCTTCCTTCAGAGCTGGGCAGCCAGACAGAGCTGGCAGCTGCTGACTGAGGGACCAGCTCTATAGGCAGTAGCGCAGAAGTCGGGTGGCAATACCATACCATGCCATCCTGACTTCTGCGCTGCTGCTGGTGGTGGCTCTGCCTTCAGAGCTGAACTTGCAGCCAGAAGCTACTGCTCTCCAGCTACCTGGCTCTGAAGGCAGCGCCACTGCCAGCAGCAATGCAGAAGTAAGAGTAGCTGTACCACAACCCGCCTTACAATAACTTTGTCACCGTCCCACAACTCCTTTTTGGGTTAGGACCCCTACAATTGCAACACCGTAAAATTTCAGATTTAAATAGCTGATATCATGATATTTATTATTTTTAAAATCATATGACTGTGAAATTGACCAAAATAGACCTTGAATTTGGTAGGGCCCTAATTATCAGGGCAGAGTAGAGTGGACGAATTACTTCTCCTGTCTGGCTCGCAACACTCTTGCTAATACATCCCAGAATGATGTTTGCTTTTTTTTGCAACAGTGTTACACTGTTGAGTCATTTAGCTTGTGAGCCATTATGATCCCTTTCTGCAGTACTCTTTCCTAGGCAGTCATTTCCCATTTTGTATGTGTGCAACTGATTGTTCCTTCCTAAGTGGAGTACTTTGCATTTGTCCTTTTTGAATTTCATCCTATTTCAGACCATTTCTCCAGCTTGTCCAGATCATTTTGAATTTTAATCCTAACCTCCAAAACACTTGCCACCTTCCCAACTTGATATCATCCACAAACTTTATAAGTGTACTCGTGATGCCATTATCTAAACCATTGATGAGTATATGATCATATAACTGAAGACTATCATAATGTGTATGCAGAAAGAGGGCAGATTCAGGTGTACGAGCAACCTTAATTCTGTCATTTCCTACTTTAAGTGCTTTAACTTTGCAAACTTAATAATGTTCTCTTAATGTCATTTTGTGTGTGTAATTTCCTAACTTTAAAAAAAGAAATTAATCATGTGGCCTTATAGTGATATCCACATGGTTCATCAGCAGGGTTGGAATTTTTAGATGTGCTGCACAGACCTCTGCCACTTGAGCTAACAAATAACTGATAGTAGTAGTTTGTTTAATCCTGTACAGGGACCAGCACTACAGAAGGCTGAGACATTTTGCTAATAGACTTGAGATGGGGAACACTCACCTCTCATGAGCACCTTCTCTCAGTTGAGTGTGAACCCTACACTCTCCCTCTTTCTAGTCCCGACACCCCGTGTCGGCTGTTAACCTCATCAGGTGGGTCTTCAGTGGCCTGGCCCTCCAGCCAGTTCACACACTGTCAATATGTGAACAAACAAGCAAGTCCCTTCCAGAGTAACAAAAGTACAACAGGGCCTATCACTATGCCCTTGTTGGTACCTGCAGCACTGTCTCTGGGCTCAGTTCTTAGCCCCTTCTGAGCTAGCTTTAAGTCTGTCCCTGCCTTAGTATGGAGCAATGCCCCCAGGGCTTTCTGCTTGAAGACTCTTCACCTTTAGGGTTCTGTGATGTCCCCAGCTCTCTAGCCAGGTCACTCCTTCACTTCCATTGCCTTCTGGGGATAACAAAGTTTAACAAATGGTTAGTCCACCTCCAGGTCTTCAGCCCCATCCTAGAGCCCTTTAAACTCCAGCCCTGTGCTTGGGCTTCTAAATGAAACTTGTCCCCTTCTCAGGACAAAAAGAGATTACCAGAATTTTTTTTAACATCCACAGAACAACATATTTTTTGCTAGTCTCATTCTTGGAAACAGTTGAAGCATTGTAGCTGAATTTTCAACCTACAAAAGATACCCAGCAGTGACAATTTCAGCCCAAATAGTTAATATTTGGAAAGTTGTAAGCAGTTGAAAACAGGTCTTATAATGGGGAGTGTCTGGCAACATTAATAATAGGTGGCGCTACCAGCCCCATCTAGAATAAATTCCTATGGAGAAAAAAACAGTATTGGAAATATGTTAAGATACAATCAGTCAGATTTAAGTATTGTTAGAAATTTTTGGTTTGTGACCCAAAGGAATCAGACAGTTATGACGCTCTGTACCTCAGGGGAACACCCAGCACCGCCATGTTCATTCTTGTAAAATGATTGTGTGGTATCCAATGCAAAGTTTGTCATGTTGGGTATCTTCAGAAGGCTCCTGATGCACTGAGCATTGTTATTATTGTAATGTTATAGGTTATAATTTCATGTATGTAGTTATGAGGCTGAAAATGTATCCTCATGTCTTAAAATAAGCCCAGGCAAAAACTCTCCAAGAGCGGAGAGGCAGTTCACACCTCATCAGGGCAGGTATAGGACAAACCCAGCCCAGCCTCACAGGAACAAAGGACACTGGCCTAGGCAGCAACAAAAGGATCTGTTGGACTTTTAAGCGAGTCACCCCCCATTCCTTTGGCCAGTTTGGGACTGCGATGAGGTAGTGCTTACCTGACTGCGGGGAGGGGCAAAGCCAAGAGGGAAGAAAGAATATTATAAAAGGGAGAGACTTTGCCATGCTCTTCCTCTCTCTTCCACCTACATCTACAGACACCACACCAAGCTACTGAAGCACTGATTAAAGGGGAGAGCCTGGCTGAAGAGCAACCAGCCAGCCTGTGGTGAGAAGCATCTAAGTTTGTAAGGGCATTGAAAGTATTAAGATCAGCTTAGAATGTGTTTTGCTTTCATTTCATTTGACCAAATCTGACTTGTTATGCTTTGACTTATAATCACTTAACATTTATCTTTGTAGTTAATAAATCTGTTTGTTTATTGTACCTGAAGCAGTGCATTTGGTTTGAAGCATGTCAGAGACTTCCCTTAGGATAACAAGTCTGGTACATATCAATTTCTTTGTTAAATTGACAAACTCATATAAGCTTGCAGCATCCAGCGGGCATAACTGGGAACTGCAAGACAGAGGTTCCTAGGATTGTGTCTGGGACCAGAGATATTGGCTACTGTCATTTGGTTGCACAATGCAGGGAGCAGCTTACATGTCAGAGGCTGTATGTGAACAGCCCAGGAGTGGGGGTTCTCACAGCAGAGCAGGGTAAGGCTGGCTCCCAGAGTCAAGGATTGGAGTGACCTAGCAGATCACTGGTCCAGATAACACCAGAGGGGAATGTCAGAACAGTGTTGTGTGTTCTGTAAACAGAATAAACCCTGGCATAAAAATCTTTTGAATGAATTTGAAACTTGCTATCTTCATTTAAAGTATGGTTGGAGATGGGTAAACATTTTTAAATTTGAACCAAAGTTTCTGACTAACGTTGTGTTTGCTGTTTTATGAAGATATAGATGAATGTGCAACAGGAACCCATAACTGCAGGGCAGATCAAGTATGCGTCAATTTAAGAGGGTCTTTCAGCTGCCAGTGTCCCTCAGGTTACCAGAAACGTGGGGAACAGTGTGTTGGTAAGTTCTGAACTAACATAAGCGATGTACATTGGCTATCAAAGTTCATTTTCAAACTTTATGTGGAACTATAAAGTAACTCCATATAATTTAGAAACAGGCCTGCCGAGAGCAGGGAGAGAGAAAGGGGGCAATTTCCCAGGGGCCAGGACAACTTAAAGGGGCTGGGGGTCCTCGGCCGCCAATACTGTAGCTCAGGGCTCAGAGGCAATGCTGGGGGGGGGGGGCGGGAAGCGTCGCCCACCCGCCTTCCCCGGATGCCTGCTCAGGGCACTTAACCCAGCAGCCAGCCTTGGTTGGGGAGAGGAAGGGGCGGGGCCAGAGCCGGAAGGGAAGAGGCGGGGCCAGAGTCTCTCCTCTTCCGGCCATGCTCCCCAATGCAGCGCAGCAGCTGCCCTGGGGCTCAGCTTCTCTAGTGACAGTGGCCGAGTGAGCCAAAACCCTCCCTGGCATGCTCAGAGTCGGCTGCTGTCCCCAGCAGCTGAGCCTGGGCAAGGGAGGGAGCAGCAACAGTGGCAGCCCTCTCCCTGCCCAGGCAGCCAGGTAGGCACAGGGAAGCCATGGCTGTGTTGAAAGAGCATGCCCAGCAGCACAGCCAGCAGCTCGCTTGGCACCAGCAGTGCTTGCTGGGCACCAGCCAGCGTAGGCGGCAGCACCACCTAAATGTCAGGTGGACCACATCTGCACAGGCTGGGAGCCCATTGACTGTTCTGCCCTGGGACCCAGAATTGCTGTCGGAGGGTCTGTTTAGAAAGATGATGGATGAAAAGTAAATAGTCTCCAAAGGATGGAGCTGCAAACTATTTTAAGCATACTCAATACTTTTAATTGAATTTAGCTGTTACTATATTTATTACTTGTATGGGGGTAGTGCCCGATGGTCCTTGGCACAATTGTGAGCCAAGTGCAACTCCCATTAAAATCAATGGGAGTCTTTCCATTGACTTTAGTAAGAGTTAGATCCAGCGATACAGGCCTAGGCACTGTGCAGACACACAAGACAACACAGTCCCTGCCTTGAAGAGCTTATACTCAGTGGAAATGTTGGGTCTAGATGTCTGATCTTTGTGACATATCAGCCACAGTTCTGAATCCCTGAGAGTCAAGAGCAGGGGCTGTAAACTCTAAACTACTAGCATAATAATAAGCCCTAATTCATGAAGGAACAGAATTCAAATCTTGACTTCACTGGAAGTTTTGCCTTCATAAGGGCCACAAGATTGGGCCATACATTTGTCACATGTAAGAAAACAAGTGTGAAATAGTAGAATAAAAGGCATACCATTAGCTGATGTCTAATAGTACCTCTGTAATATACACTGGATCAGACAAGGAGAGGGCATAGGTGCTGGAACTAGGGTGCTGGGGATGCTGCCACACCCCCTGGCTTGAAGTGGTTACCATTATATACATGATTTACAGTTTGGTTCAATGGCTCTCAGCATCCCCACTATACAGGTTGTTCCAGCACCCCGGGTGAGAGAAAGGCCTTTTCACATCCTCAAAATAGAGACAAAACCAAAATTGAAGGAGTTGTCACAAATTGCAAGATCTCTAATATGTGACTAGAAGGCTCACTGTGATGAGAGTCAGTTCCTCTCAAAAGAGAACATTGGGAGGGAAGCAGAGGCAGTATCAGCGGCCATTTAGATGGATTGCTAATTTTTTTAAATTTGGTAAGAAAGATAAACCTTCTTCTCTTTAGGGGCCTGATGCAAAGCCAATGAAAGTCAATGGAAAGATTCTCAATGACTTAATTAGGCTTTAGAGCAGACTTCTGTATATATAACTCCCTCCAATATTTGCCAGTTTTCTGTGCAGGACTAGGATGAGTAGTTTGGCATATAGGTAGGGGAATCATTTTGACAAGTTGTTGATTCTTATAAAAAAAGTTATGCTTTCACTAGAAGGTATATTCCCTTTGTACAGTAACTCCTTTTCATTTCAACAGAATTAGGGTTCAGCTTGTACCTAAAGGTCTAATATAACATTGAAAGTAAAGAACCGTCATGATAAATTACTAAAAGTCAAAGTATTGTATGTATATTTTAATTTAAACATACATATGCTGTCTAGAAGGAAAAGTTTCCATTCTCCTACTTCCTCCTATGTGACTTAGGTCAGAGTATAAAACAGCACAAACACAATGCTACAGTTAAGTACTGTCAGCACTTCATAATAAAACTACTCCTTTGAGACTTTAAAATAAGTGAGCCAGAAAAACCTTGATAAAGTCTCTTATCCTGGGAGGAAATGATCCTTCAAAGTTTGAAAAAAAATGTTCCAGACTTTTTCTGGCTTGAAGACAGAAAGAGACCCTTTTCTAACTTTATTTTATTTTTAATTTACTCTAAAAACATGTCTGGTTGGGTTTTTTTATTATTTGATTAGAGGGTTTGTTTTTTAAAAACAGTTTGTTCAGATGTCACAAAGATGTTATTTTCTGAAACATGGAGACTTCAGATACAAGGAAACCTTTTTTTGGCAACATTCTTTCAAACAGATGATTTGGTTCTATGATCAAATCTTGCCTAGCTAAGGTTTCACATAGTCTTTCATAGAATCATGCACATAAATGGTATAGCCTAGTCCTTCACACTAAACTCACACTGACTTAGGGTCTGAGCTTGTAAATATGTACACACAGGAGTAACTTTAAGCATAAGAGTAGTCTTATGGAACTGAAAAGATTCAATGGCACTACTGTTTCTCTGAAATAAAAGAGCTGTAGTGAGCCTCCTCCACTCCCCCCACCCCCATAGTTAAGATTGCCAAACTCTGTCCAATCAAAGCCCTGTTTTCCATCACTCATAACTGTCTAAAATTCTCAGCTTTTGGGCATGAGACTAGTACATTTTCAAAAAAAGGGGTTAAGTCATTTTTTAATATTAAAGTGAAAAAATGAACACTTTCCCCATTGTAAAAAAATACATCTTTAAAAACATATCTGCAACAGAAACAGCTGGGGGCAGGAAATTCTAAATTTGGCATGAAAATGAGAACTGCCTTTCACTGTGTTCCAGTGAAAACTGGGATTTATTTGACTGAGTGCTGAACCTTTTAGAGATCATGTTCTCTACATACATAAGACTTTGCATGGATTTCTTTTGTTAAGCTTGTAAAGGTCATAGCTAAAGAAGATTCTCCCATGCATGCATGGCCAACTTAGCTATGTAGTAGAAACTGTTCTGCAGATGCACATGAGCTGAGGCAGAGGCCTGTGGCTTGACCCATGCATAGCTTGCAATGTGCCAAGAGGTCAAGGTAGGGCTGTTGAACACTTTATACAGTTTGTAGGTGGAATACCTGCTCGGCTGCACTTTAGGAATGCTGAAACTGGGAAAGGCAGCATGCTCCACCCCAGAATTATGGCCAGTCGGCAGGGAAAGTTAATACTGCCTGAGATAGCATTGGCTTCAATCATGCAATCTTATTTCCTCCACTGAGTCAGAGAGCACAGCCAAGGGCTGGCAGCCAGTGGCTATAGGGAACTGCTCTGCTGTCTTGCCTAGGAAGGGATGGAGAGGGGTGAGGGGAGTCCTTTGAGTAGCTGGCCAAGTCCTGTGGGGGGATGGAGCCCACATTCCCCTGAAATCCCAGCTCTCTGCTTCTTTTCCAGTCCTGATCCCTGCTCACTTGACACCCCTGTCACTCCCATGGACTCAGGACAGAGAGAGTGCTTGGATTCTGAATTGCTAATGGAACTACAGAGGTTTAGCATTAAGTTGTTGCTATGTGTACTTTTGTACAGAAAATGAGCACAAGAGTCACTCTGCTGGTCTACTTTATGTCTGGTCAAGATATAGTCAGGAAGCATGTTGTAAGTTACATAACAAATATAGAGATCAATACTACAGTATGGGTGTGATTTAAACACCAAATAAAGGATAATGTTTAGGTGTATTGACATCATTGGCTGAGCAAACATACTCAGTGTAAAGCTGATTTTAACAAAACTTAAGACATGAAGATAAGAAAAAGAGCACAATGCTGCTCCCATTGAAGTCAAGGAGGGAACTTAAGAGCAGAATCGAGCTGCAAATTAGCTTCTCTCTTTTCATTTAATCAGATCCAGCTCACTTTACACTGTTTATTTGGGCACAAGATAGCTACAGTGAACTTTTGTTTTTACATTTGAGCTAACATTTTTACTGTTTTGCTCTTGTTATGGTAACAGACATAGATGAATGCAATCTCCCTCCATACTGCCACCATAGATGTGTGAATACTCCAGGTTCCTATTACTGCCAGTGCAACTCTGGGTTCCAGTTAGCAGCCAACAACCACACTTGCGTAGGTAAGCACTTCTCTGTATATCCATATGAACCAGTTACTGACAACTGGTTACAAAAGACAACTACTGACCCATTGCTAGCTTTCATCAGTTCAAGTCACCAGGCAGAATATTTTAAAGTATGTCGTGCTTTCCTAGGCTTACAGACTCTTGGAACTGATCAAAGTAATTATCTTGAGGAACACAGAATCCTTGGACACAAAAATGGAGACTCGCTTTGAAAATGGATTATTTTGTTGGCAGACTGGTTTCTGTGGGCCATGAATTTGGCAATCTGGTCATCAGGGTACTGAACTCATTATTAAATCTTGGGCCTGACTCTCCTCTCAGTTATGCTGGTTTTACACTAGTGCTCTATTGACTTTAGTGGAGTTACTTCTGATCTACAGCAGCTTAAATGAGATCAGAATCAGGCCCGAGAACTGGAAACTGGAGAAAGCAATGCCAAGTTCTTACAACTCAGGTTAATTCGCAGCAGCACGTGATAAATATATTGATGAAAGAAAACATGTCTCGGCATTTCAAATGTAAATCCTTGGGAAACAGTATTAAAAATTAAAATGAGTGATTTGGGGCACGCTGAGGACTAGTGCCATTGTAAATAAAATGCTAAAGAAATCCTAGTAACTGAGCCATAAGATCGTTACTGACTTTGATGGAATCTACAGGATTTTCTATTGGAAGACCTAGAGTTAATAAGAAGAAAGGGGGACATTGGGCTGCAAGCAGATTTGCCTAATGAGGTGCAAGATACATTCAACATGACTATTTCTTTTAGTAACTTTTTGATAGAGGGATGTTATTTCTAAAGTGAAGCAGATAAGAAAGTTGATTTTCCAGGGGCCAAGAATAGATTTATTTCCATATGTGGCAAAAACTACTCAGTCGCACCAGTGAAGATACATGCAATCCATGAATTAATTTATGAAGAAGGGAACTAAAGTTTCCATTTCATCTACTGCTATTGTGTGGGTTCGAATTAAGAAGTGGGGTGGGGAAGGGAATCTGTTTTCACTGAATATGACTACGCTAAATGGTTATATGATACATAAGACTAAATTATCCCCCTTTGAGCTTGAAATGACAATAACGGGAAAACAGATCTTCAGCCCCCAAGAGAGGATATTGCAGAAGTCCTGGCCCCACTGAAATCAATCGAGTTTTTGCCATTGACATGAGTGGAGCTGAGATTTTACCCAGGGTATGGTGGATTTGGGAAGGGAATTGGCCATTGAAATCTTTGGATGCTGTGACGGGCAGGAAAGAAGCCCACCAATCACTGGGCTTCTCCAGGGGTATCACAGCTGCCACGACTGCTCCAAAGCATTGCCATGTGATATTCCATATACATACACAGGCCTTCTCCATGGTGTTGAAATGCCACAGATGGTAAGTTACTGCTACTTCTACAATGGTTTAGTTATAATTCCAGATTGTCTTGAGGTGATATACATCACAGAGAGCTGCTATTCCCCCTGGCTGCTTACTATCCCCTCGCTCCACTCCACCATCGCTGAGTAGAACACATCTACAGTGTCTGCAACAGGGGAGAGGCAGCTTCCTGGGGTGGTTGTGAAAAAGAAGCCACCCTCCACACACTTTCCCATCCCATATCCCTTCACAGGTACTGAATCATTCTTCTCCAGGTTGTGTGAGCAGAGGGGAGCCCATAGCTTACAAGAAATATTTCTTCAGATATTTGTATTACTATAGCACCAAGAAACATGAAAGGTCCTTTACAGCACATTCTTCTCCTGTTACCAACCTCGAAGCACAACATGTCTCATCTCAAAAGGAAATTTTACAAATGGCTGATTGCCATTTTTGTTATATAATGTGGTGAACTGTTGTTTGTGATGAGTATATCTGTTAACTATTATATTCCCATAGAATCATAGAATCATAAAATCTCAAGGTTGGAAGGGACCTCAGGAGGTCATCTAGTCCAACCCCCTGCTCAAAGCAGGACCAAACCCAACTAAATCATCCCAGCCAGGGCTTTGTCAAACCTGACCTTAAAAACCTCTAAGGAAGGAGATTCCACCACCTCCCTAGGTAACCCATTCCAGTTCTTCACCACCCTACTAGTGAAAAAGTTTTTCCTAATATCCAACCTAAACCTCCCCCTCTGCAACTTGAGACCATTACTCCTTGTTCTGTCATCTTCTACCACTGAGAACAGTCTAGATCCATCCTCTTTGGAACCCCCTTTCAGGTAGTTGAAAGCAGCTATCAAATCCCCCCCTCATTCTTCTCTTCTGCAGGCTAAACAATCCCAGTTCCCTCAGCCTCTCCTCATAAGTCATGTGTTCCAGCCCCCTAATCATTTTTGTTGCCCTCCGCTGGACTCTCTCAATTTATCCACATCCTTCTTGTAGTGTGGGGCCCAAAACTGGACACAGTACTCCAGATGAGGCCTCACCAGTGCTGAATAGAGGGGAATGATCACTTCCCTTGATCTGCTGGAAATGCCCCTACTTATACAACCCAAAATGCCATTAGCCTTCTTGGCAACAAGGGCACACTGTTGACTCATATTCAGCTTTTCATCCACCGTAACCCCTAGGTCCTTTTCTGCAGAACTGCTGCCCAGCCATTCGGTCCCTAGTCTGTAGCAGTGCATGGGATTCTTCCGTCCTAAGTGCAGGACTCTGCACTTGTCCTTGTTGAACCTCATCATATTTCTTTTGGCCCAATCCTCTAATTTGTCTAGGTCCCTCTGTATCCTATCCCTACCCTCCAGCGTATCAACCACTCCTCCCAGTTTAGTGTCATCTGCAAACTTGCTAAGGGTGTAGTCCACACCATCCTCCAGATCGTTAATGAAGATATTGAATAAAACCGGCCCCAGCACTGACCCTTGGGGCACCCCACTTGATACCGGCTGCCAACTAGACATGGAACCATTGATCACTACCCGTTGAGCCAGACCATCTAGCCAGTTTTCTATCCACCTTACCGTCCATTCATCCAGCCCATACTTCTTTAACTTGCTGGCAACAATACTGTGGGAGACTGTATCAAAAGCTTTGCTAAAGTCCAGAAATAGCACATCCACTGCTTTCCCCTCATCCACAGAGCCGGTTATCTCATCATAGAAGGCAATTAGGTTAGTCAGGCATGACTTGCCCTTGGTGAATCCATGCTGACTGTTCCTGATCACTTTCCCCTCCTTTAAGTGGTTCAGAATTGATTCCTTGAGGACCTGTTCCATGATTTTTCCAGGGACTGAGGTGAGACTGACTGTCCTGTAGTTCCCTGGATCTTCCTTCTTCCCTTTTTTAAAGATGGGCACTACGTTAGCCTTTTTCCGGTCATCCGGGACCTTCCCCGATCACCATGATTTTTCAAAGATAATGGCCAATGGCTCTGCAATCACATCCACCAACTCCTTTAGCACCCTCGGATGCAGCGCATCCGGCCCCATGGACTTGTGCTCGTCCAGCTTTTCTAAATAGTCCCGAACTACTTCTTTCCCCACAGAGAGCTGGTCACCTCCTCCCCATAACGTGCTGCAGAGTGCAGCTGTCTGGGAGCTGACCTTGTCTGTGAAGACAGAGGCAAAAAAAGCATTGAGTACACTAGCTTTCTCCACATCCTCTGTCACTAGGTTCCCTCCCTCATTCAGCAAGGGGCCCACACTTTCCTTGACTTTCTTCTTGTTGCTAACATATCTGAAGAAACCCTTCTTGTTACTCCTAACATCTCCGGCTAGCTGCAACTCCAAGCGTGATTTGGCCTTCCTAATTTCACACCTGCATGCCTGAGCAATACTTTTATACTCCTCCCTGGTTATTTGCCCAAACTTCCACTTCTTGTAAGCTGTTTTTTTGTGTTTAAGACGAGCAAGGATTTCACTGTTGAGCCAAGCTAGTCACCTGCCATATTTACTTTTCTTCCTACACATCGGGATGGTTTGTTCCTGCAACCTCAATAAGGTTTCTTTAAAATACAGCCAGCTTCCCTCGACTCCTTTCCCCATCATGTTATTCTCCCAGGGGACCTTGCCCATCAGTTCCCTGAGGGAGTCGAAGTCTGCTTTTCTTAAGTCTAGGGTCTCTGTTCTACTGCTCTCCTTTCTTCCTTGTGTCAGGATCCTGAACTCGACCATCTCATGGTCACTGCCTCCCAGGTTCCCATCCACTATTGCTTCCTCTACTATTTCTTCCCTGTTTGTGAGCAACAGGTCAAGAAGAGCTTTTCCCCTAGTTGGTTCCTCCAGCACTTGCACCAGGAAATTGTCCCCTACACTTTCCAGAAACTTCCTGGATTGTCTGTGCACTGCTGTATTGCCCTCCCAGCAGATACAGATTAAAGTCACCCATGAGAACCAGGGCCTGTGATCTAGCAACTTCTGTTAGTTGCTGGAAGAAAGCCTCGTCCACCTCATCCCCCTGGTCCGGTGGTCTGTAGCAGACTCCCACCACGACATCACCCTTGTTGTTCATACTTCTAAATTTAATCCAGAGACTCTCAGGTTTTTCTGCAGTTTCATACCGGAGCTCTGAGCAGTCATACTGCTCTCTTACATACAACGCAACTCCCCCACCTTTTCTGCCCTGCCTGTCCTTCCTGAACAGTTTATATCCATCCATGACAGTACTCCAATCATGTGAGTTATCCCACCAAGTCTCAGTTATTCCAATTACATAATAATTCCTTGACTGTGCCAGGACTTCTAGTTCTCCCTGCTTGTTCCCCAGGCTTCTTGCATTTGTGTATAGACACTTAAAATAACTCGCTGATTGTCCCGCTTTCTCAGTCTGAGACAGGAGTCCTCCCCTCTTGCAGTTTCCTGCTTGTGCTTCCTCCCGGAATCCCACTTCCCCACTTACCTCAGGGCTTTGGTCTCCTTCCCCCGGTGAACCTAGTTTAAAGCCCTCCTCACTAGGTTAGCCAGCCTGCTTGCAAAGATGCTCTTCCCTCTCTTCGTGAGGTGGAGCCCGTCTCTGCCTAGCAATCCTTCTTCTTGGAAGACCATCCCATGGTCAAAGAATCCAAACCCTTCTCTCTGACACCATCTGCGTAGCCATTCGTTGATTTCCACGATTCGACAGCTCAGAAGTCCACAGTGGATACATTCGTGTAGAATCATAGAATATCAGGGTTGGAAGGGACCTCAGGAGGTCATCTAGTCCAACCCCCTGCCCAAAGCAGGACCAATTCCCAACTAAATCATCCCAGCCAGGGCTTTGTCAAGCCTGACCTTAAAAACCTCTAAGGAAGGAGATTCCACCACCTCCCTAGGTAACCCATTCCAGTGCTTCACCACGCTCCTAGTGAAAAAGTTTTTCCTAATATCCAACCTAAACCTGCCCCACTGCAACTTGAGACCATTACTCCTTGTTCTGTCATCTGGTACCACTAAGAACAGTCTAGATCCATCCTCTTTGGAACCCCCTTTCAGGTAATTGAAAGCAGCTATCAAATCCCCCCTCATTCTTCTCTTCTGCAGAATAAACAATCCCAGTGCCCTCAGCCTCTCCTCTTAAGGCATGTGCTCCAGCCCCCTAATCATTTTTGTTGCCCTCCGCTGGACTCTTTCCAATTTTTCCACATCCTTCTTGTAGTGTGGGGCCCAAAACTGGACATAGTACTCCAGATGAGGCCTCACCAATGTCGAATAGAGGGGAATGATCACGTCCCTCGATCTGCTGGCAATACCCCTGCTTATACAGCCCAAAATGCCATTAGCCTTCTTGGCAACAAGGGCACACTGTTGACTCATATCCAGCTTCTTGTCCACTGTAACCCCTAGGTCCTTTTCTGCAGAACTGCTTCCTAGCCATTCAGTCCCTAGTCTGTAACAGTGAATGGGATTCTTCCGTCCTAAGTGCAGGACTCTGCACTTGTCCTTGTTGAACCTCATCAGATTTCTTTTGGCCCAATCCTCTAATTTGTCTAGGTCCCTCTGTAACCTATCCCTACCCTCCAGCATATCTACCACTCCTCCCAGTTTAGTGTCATCTGCAAACTTGCTGAGAGTGCAGTCCACTTCATCCTCCAGATCATTAATGAAGATATTGAACAAAACTGGCCCCAGGACCGACCCTTGGGGCACTCCACTTGAAACCGGCTGCCAACTAGACATGGAGCCGTTGATCACTACCCATTGAGCCTGATGATCTAGCCAGCTTTCTATCCACCTTATAGTCCATTCATCCAGCCCCTACGTCTTTAACTTGCTGGCAAGAATACTGTGGGAGACCATATCAAAAGCTTTGCTATAGTCAAGGAATAACACATGCACTGGTTTCCCCTCATCCACAGAGCCAGTTATCTCCTCATAGAAGTCAACTAGGTTAGTCAGGCATGACTTGCTCTTGGTGAATCCATGCTGACTGTTCCTGATCACTTTTCTCCCCTCTAAGTTCTTCAGAGTTGATTCTTTGAGGACCTGCTCCATGATATTTCCAGGGACTGAGGTGAGGCTGACTGGCCTGTAGTTCCCCGGATCCTCCTTCTTTCCTTTTTTAAAGATGGGCACTACATTAGCCTTTTTCCAGTCATCCGAGACCTCCCCCGATCACCGAGTTTTCAAACTTTTGTATCTCTTGAGAATGGTTGAACTTTAGAGAAGCATATACAGTAAATTTGTTTTTTCTGTCTTTTTGTTTAGTGTTTCTGATAGCATTGTTCTCACAAATGTCACTGCACTTTGATCAAAAAGTATTTAACAGAAAAATGCTTCATAGTCATTCCTCCCCATCCACATCTTAAACATATATGGGCTAAATGTTTTACTCCCTAGTTGAATTTTTTGTGAATGGTTGATTTTAATAGACATTTTGATTGTAGAGAAGTGAATTTTGTCAGTTGTATTAGTTGTATCTGCACCTGAATATTTCTGACATTGTTTATATGCATTTTAAAAGCCCATGAAATAAAAAATATATTAAAACTGTAAAAGTTCAATAATGGTTGCATCTGATAAAACACATTAGGATGTGAATGAAGAGTATTTTCTCTTGTATTCCTCCTCTATGTACACTAAAAATCTACATACAAGATGATACACATAAATAAAGTAGTCAACGGTGTATGGAAAATAAGTGTTAAAGACTCCAGAGGGATGTATTGCAGGTTCCTGTACATAACTTTCCATTGAAAATGCCTCCTTTTTCAGATTGCAGTATCCTCACACATGTTCTTAAGATAGGAACATCTTAGAAATAATCTAATATCAAAAAATGACTTCCCCCAATATGTTCTATGTCTTAGAGCTTTGCAAAACTCTCTACTGGTCTCAATGGCATATGTTATAATTGTAATGGAATTTAAAGGAACAGATTTTAAGAGTAATAAATAGCTCAGATAAAATCACTGCATGCTGAGAAGTCTTATCAGTATGTGTTCCTTATATCAATTATTTATAGACTTGGCATTTCATACCTGGAAAAAAAGATGCTGGAATGTGGAGTTTAATAGCTGTACTAAACATTTTTGGAAGAGTTCATTACATGTTAGAATAACTCTCATTCCTGGAAAAATATTCCAATTTTTCTACAAGGAATGAAGAGCATAGATCCGACACTGTTCTAGCAACTGCAAAATCTTTATTGATACAATCTACTAACTTTTGCAAAGTGGTGGACCCAATCAATTTGATCAGCTTAATTATCAGATACAAAGAACAAGATGTGCATGAAGATATGTAACCTTTCCTTTCAGACATAAACGAATGTGATGCCAACAACCCATGCGCACAACAATGCTACAATATACTTGGTTCTTTTATCTGTCAGTGTAATCCAGGATTTGAGTTAAGCAGTGACAGAATCAACTGTGAAGGTAAACTACGCTTTATACATAATGTCATAATAGAAAGATATTGATACATGATAAGTGCCATTTTCTGATTCTGCAATTTTTCTGAGAAGTTATTCTGTGAATTAAAAGGTATGCGTGGTTCTAGTCAGACTGAGGTCTGGCATCCCTATTAGTGGGTACAGTTTGCAGCCATAAAATTTGATATAATATTTTTGCACCTGCCAGAATAGAATTGCAGACACATGTGCGAGTAGTTGTACCTATATTCAGGTAGGTAGAGATGCTGCTACTCAGATCATAGAATCATAGAATATCAGGGTTGGAAGGGACCTCAGGAGGTCATCTAGTCCAACCCCCAGTTCAAAGCAGGATCAATTCCCAACTAAATCATCCCAGCCAAGGCTTTGTCAAGCCTGACCTTAAAAACCTCTAAGGAAGGAAATTCCACCACCTCCCTAGGTAACCCATTCCAGTGCTTCACCACGTTCCTAGTGAAAAAGTTTTTCCTAATATCCAACCTAAACCTGCCCCACTGCAACTTGAGACCATTACTCCTTGTTCTGTCATCTTCTACCACTGAGAACAGTCTAGATCCATCCTCTTTGGAACCCCCTTTCAGGTAATTGAAAGCAGCTATCAAATCTCCCCTCATTCTTCTCTTCTGCAGACTAAACAATCCCAGTTCCCTTAGCCTCTCCTCATAAGTCATGTGCTCCAGCTCCCTCATCATTTTTGTTGTCAGATGTGCACTCACAATTCAGTTGCAAGCACAAAATTGCATATACACATTTTTCAGGCAACACCTGGGGCGGGGGACACACTTCTGAAAACTTACTCCTGAAACTAACTTAAATGGTATTTGATCTAATACAGAAGATCACAACAAACTAGAAATGAAGGCAAACCTAAACAAGGATAATTCTGTGTGGTGTAAAATTGCTCTGAACAAATCCTCTTAAACTTGTCATTCCAAAGAAGAAACAGTTGTGCCTTTGAGATGCTTTTATGCAAGTGGATGTCCAAACAGCATACATGTCCTGACAATTATACAATTAGCACTTAATTTTCTCTGTCCGAACCCCACTGGTATCCTCTAGGCAACTTTGGAGACATGGTGATCGTAGGGAGCAGGAGCAAGCCTTCAACATGATGTCTCCAAAGAGCTCGCAGCCCAAGAGTAAAGGACTGAGCTCAGGTCTCCAATATGATAAGACACATTACAGTAATGTCAAGACACCCCCTAATTCTGTTGATTCATCTATTTTTTCAGAAAGATCACATAAGTTGCTAAATAAAATTAAATTCCATCCTAAATTGCTTTTGCTGACAGCTAATCAATTAGGCAAAGCTACAAAAGCCAAAAGAGAATGGCATGCAGCCAATACTATTTGAAGGGAGAAAATGGTCCTTATCCTCTTCCCAAGAGCAGTTTACATTGATTACAATGGGAGTTCCATACATATGTGAGGGCAAAACATTTCCCCTGAACTAAATAACTAAAGTGGTAAATGCTTTGCTCAAGGGGGGAAAAATCACATTTTGGAACACTAAAAAATGACTTTCTAAAATTATTTTCCCAAACCTGTTCTGAAGGCTTTTCATTTAATCTCAGTTTCCTAGAGTATATTTCTTAAAAATCTGATCTTTAGAGATAGTTAAATATACCCAGTAGAATTAGCTTTTTGGTGACAACTTTAAGTTGCTTAAGCATAGCATTCATTTCAGATTATGGAGAACTTCCTTCTTTCAGACTGGATATATTTTACTTCTCTTAAAGCTAATGTGTAGTAATTGTAAATTAATATATTAATACTTCAACTGCTTGCTCATATCGATTCCAATTAGGTGTGCGCGCACCCCATGCACAGCTGTCGGAAAGTTTCTCCCCTAGCAGTATCCGTTGGGTCAGCTGTGGAGCCCCGTGGAGTGGTGCCTGCATTGCGCTCAATATATACCCTTGCCAACCTAGCACCCCCTCAGTTCCTTCTTACCACCCATTGATGATGTTGGAACTGTGGCATCTTGTTCTGCAAGTTCTCCATGTTTCCCTAGCTTTGGTAGATAGTTGTTGTTTGTTTTTTGTTGGTAGTTCTTTGTTTTTGTTTTAGTTAGTGGCAATCGGGTTGGGGAGTTACCCTCCACCCCGACTATTTTTCTTTGGGGCTTCATGCCCAAGTCCCCGGGATTCAAGCCCTGCGAGTCCTGCTCCAAGCCTATGCCAATAGGCGACCCCCATGACTCTTGCCTAAGTGGGGGGGCTCACCAAGCCAAGAAGTGCAGGATCTGCAAGGGATTTCGTCCTCGGACTAAAAAAGAGCGGGACTTTCACCTGAAGCAGCTCCTTATGGAGGTGGCACTTAGTCCCCAGCCTCCTTCAGCGTGGCAGGACCCAGCAGCGAGTTCTTTGGTGCGCAGCGCCCCGGTAGCAGTAGTGGAGGCAGCACCATGGTTGGACTCTGGCTGAGACCTGCGGCACCGCCGCTCCCCAGCACTGAAGCCGGCAACATCAACGCAACAGCGCTCCCACTCCCCGGCACCGAAGCGGCACTGAAAGCTAGAGAAGGGTGGCTCTCCTTCCCAGAGACCCACTTCCCTGGAGCCAGCCACTGTGGCACATCCCCAAGGGGAGAGCCCAGCAGCGAAGGTTGTGGAAATGGCACCATCAACTTCAGCCCCACGGGGGGAACCGTTGAGTCTGGTGCCATTGGACTCCCCAGCCTGCAGCATTGTGGAAGTGGGGGACCTCATCGCCATGATGGCAGCAAGGTGCCCTCTGCTCCCTGCTAAGCCTCCAGTGCCATAGCGGACGGCATCGTCTCAAGGCAAGCCAGCACTGATCTGACCTTCAGCACCATCGGCTCCATCGGTCGAGCCTCTGCACCACTCCCATTCCCGGCACCGCTCCTGTTCCCAGCACCTCTTGGAGTCCCAGCACTGCTCTCCATCACGACACTGGTCGGACTCGCAGCATCGCTCTGGTTCGTGTCGATGCTCCCAATCATGATGCCGCTCCGCCCGCTGGTCGCAGAGCAGATCCCAGACCCAGCACCAATTCTGGTGCCGTTCATCATCTCGATGCAGCTCCAGGCCACGGTACCTCTCCAGATCCTGGTACCGCTGCATGTCCTGACACCGGTCCCCAGTCTCTCAGCATCACTCTCTTTCTCCTTGACATCGCTCACCAGCGCAGATTTGCTCAGCAGTGCCCTGGCCCTCATGGTCCAGTTCTCGTTCCTCGGGTTTGGAGATGAGATTGCAGTTTTCAGACCGGGACTGCTGCCAGTTGGACTGTGGCTGCTCTGATGTGGGGGCAGGACCATGGCAGCGCACAGGCAGGGGCCTACCCAGTGGCTGTTCTGGACCCCATGGGCATACCACCAGGCCCAGGGTGCACAGTGTGGTGCTTCCTGGTTGGCCACTTCTGAAACATAGGTACCTCTGACGGTCGGCCCACTCCTGAGGGTGTGGAGGAGATGTCATGACCCCTCCCACCTCGAGACCCCCTCTGACTCCAGTTCCTGAGCTTGGGCCTTTGGTCAGCGATGCAGGACATCAGGCCCCCATGGCACGGGGGGGTCAGGATGACCCTCTCCCCCTGTAGCCTCTTCATCGTCCTTCCTGATGCGGCTGTGGTGGGCACCTCTATCTCTGGCCCCGCCCCCCATAGATATCCGTGCTTATCAGAACCTCCTGCGCAGGGTGGCACGCAACATGAACCTGCAGGCCGAGGAGGTGGTGGAATTGGAGGACCCGGTGGTGGACATTTTGGCCCAAGAAGGTCTGTCAAGGGTGGCCCTGCCCCTCATCAAGACCTTCCAGACCAATGCCAAAACCATCTGGCCTCCATTGCCCCTACATCCAAAGGAGTCAAATGTAAATACTTTGTCCCATTGAAGGGGTATGATTATTTGTTCAAGCACCCACAGCCCTGCTCACTGGTGGTTGTGGCCATGAATGAGAAAGAGAGGCTCAGTGCCCAAGTTGAAGGACGCCAAGCAGCTGGACATGTTTGGCCACAAGGTGTACTCCACGAGTGGGCTCCAGCTCCAAATTGCCAATCAGCAGGCACTCCTGAGCTGCTACAACTTTAACTCCTGGAACTCCAGGCTGAATTTCAAGGAGCTTGTGCCTCCTGAGTCCAGGGACTGGGGCCCTTGTCGATGAGGGCAAGATGGTGGCATGGACCTCTTTACAGGCCTCATTGGACACTGTAGACTTGGCCACGCATACCTTGTCCTCGGGGATTGCCATGAGGCGCACTTCCTGGCTACAAGCCTCTGGCCTGCCACCTGAGGTTCAGCAGACACTGCAGGACCTAGCCTTTGATGGGGAGGGCCTGTTCGTGGAGCAGACTAACTCTAGGCTGCATAGCCTTAAGGGCTCAAGCGACCCTGAAGTCCCTGGGTATGCACACCCCAGCAACCCAGCAGAAGCATTTCAAGCCCCAACAGCCTCAGCAGCACTCCTATCCTCCTTGTCCAAGGCAGGACTTTTACAGGCGGTTGGGGAGGAATGGCAGGAGGAAGCCCTCCAACCCCCCATCTGGGCAAGGCCAGGGCCTGATCAAACCATCGTCGGGTTCCTAGCAGGCCTTTTGAAGGGACGCCCAATGACAGTGTACCAGACTTACCCCTGGATCCTTCCTCACCGTTTTTTAATCATTTATCCTATTTCCACCCTCCCACTCCCCTTCCCTATCCCTCTTCAGGGACCCCTCTCACAAGCAGTCCTTATTCAGGAGGTTCAGGCACTCCTCGCCATGGGGGCGATAGAAGAGGTGCTGTGGGTACTAAGGGGCAAGGAGTTTTGCGTCCTTTCTTCCTGGCATCCAGAACATGCTTGCAGACCGTCTCAGCAGGTCCTTCCACTCGCACGAGTGGTCTCTCTGGCCGGATGTCGTCCACCTCATCTTCCAAAGGTGGGGGTTTCCCCAGGTCGACCTGTTTGCCACTTGCAGCAACAGGAAGTGCCCAGCATTCTGCTCCATCCAAGGTCGCAGCCTGGGCTCCCTCACGGTCGTGTTTCTCATTCCCTGGACAGGTCGCCTGCTCTACACCTTCCCTCCATTCCCCCTGGTGCACAAGGTCCTGCTCAAGATCCGCAGGGACGGGGTGAGGGTGATTCTGTAGCTTCAGCATCCTTCCCGACCTGCTCACTCAGGACCATGGTCGCCTCTGTCATCCCAACCTGCGGTCCCTCCACCTCGCGGCTTGGAAGCTGCATGGCTGAACCCCATGGAGCTTCTGTGTTCAGACCCCGTAAGGCTGGGCAGCAGGAAGCCCTCTACTCAAGCCACATATATGGCAATTTAGAAACGGTTTTCATGTTGGTGTGACCAGCTCTGCACACACAACCTCCAGGTACCGGTGCCCCTCATTTTGGAGTACCTCTTGCACCTGAAACAGCAAGGCCTGGTGGCATTCTCCATGCAGGTTCACGTCGCTGCCATCTCAGCTTTTCACCCAGGTGCATCTGGCCACTGTCTTCACCAACCCTCTGGTTGGTCGCTTTCTCAAAGGCTTGGACCATCTCAATCCTCAGATCCAGCAGCCTATCCCTGCATGGGACCTTAACCTGGTCCTTTCACGACTCATGGGGCCCCCATTCGAACCACTGGCCACTTGCTCCCTCCTGTATCTTTCCTGGAAGACAGCTTTCCTGGTTGCCATTATGTCAGCGAGACGTGTCTCCGAGCTGAAGGCCCTCACCTCAGAACCGCCTTACATGGTCTTCCACAAGGATAAGGTACAACTCTGACAACACCTAGCCTTTCTCCCAAGGTGGTGTCAGCCTTTCACACAAGCCAGGATAGTTTCTTGTCCATTTTTTACCCGAAACCTCATGCTGGTCCCCGGCAACAGTGGCTGCATTCCCTCGATGTCCACAGGGCCCTAGCTTTCTACATTGAGCATGCTAATCCCAGCTCTTACCACACAGCCCACTAGGGCCCAGGCCTCATCAGCGGCATTCCTGGCCCAGGTACTGATCCAAGAAATCTTCAGGGCAGCGATTTGGTTCTCGGTGCATACCTTCGCCTCACACTACGCCATCGTCCGGCACACCAGAGACGATGCAGCTTTCGGTAGAGCAGTGCTACAGTCAACATTCCTTCACTCCAACCCCAGCCCCTAGGTAAGGCTTGGGAGTCACCTAATTGGAATTGATATGAGCAAGCACTCAAAGAAGAAAAAACGGTTACTCACCTTTGTAATTGTTGTTCTTCAGGATATGTTGCTCATATCCATTCCAAACCCGCCCCTCTTCCTCACTGTCAGAGTAGCTGGCAAGAAGGAACTGAGGGGGTGCCGAGTTGTCAGGGTCACATATTGAGCCCCATGCAGGCGCCACTCCTGGGGCTCCATAGCCAATCCGACAGATGCTGCTAGGGGAAAAACTTTCAGACAGCCGTGCACGCGGTACATGCATACCTAATTGGAATGGACATGAGCAACACATCTCGAAGAACAACAGTTACAAAGGTGAGTAACCATTTTTTACTGTGAGAAGATAGGTTTTTAAGACAATAAGTTCAAACTATTTTGCTGTTCTGCAGATATTGATGAATGCAGAACTTCAAGTTACATATGCCAGTATCAGTGTGTCAATGAACCAGGGAAATTTTCATGCATCTGCCCTGAAGGATACCAGGTGGTAGGAGCTAGAACATGTCAAGGTAAGTGTACTGATCTTTAACATTTTAAACTACTGCAATATTAACATTTAAAACAAGACTATGACTACAAGTTTTGTGTGTGTGTGTGTGTGTATCTTTTGTAACAGGATTACTCATATACTAGAGTAAGAGAGGGTACAACATTGCTTGACAATTATGTGACAATTGCCACATAAAATTCTGGTCTCTCTCTTGGGATTTTTATGATTTCAGAACACAATTTTCAAACTTGGGTGTGTAGTAAATTTAGATCCCTACATCCATAGTTAGACACTTAAACAAGCAGCCTGATACACAGAGAGATGAGTACCTCTGAAAATCAAGCCAGTTGTTCAGGTATCTAAATATGGAGTTACATCAGCTGTTCCATTTTACATAGACTCCTGAGTCACATCACACCACAAGTGAAAGACAACTGTTCTTTCCAGTAACAGAAAAAAGGTGCGAGAATTTTTCAAAAGCATATTGAATGTATAGTATATTTATAAAACAAAACAAATGTACATATATCAACATTCAAATCATTTTTCTTTCCCTTCTGCTGCTACAGGCCCGATGGGGCTTATGTTAAATACATGAAGTGATCTCTCTCACCTAGGAAAGTACTCTGTATTGTGAAATCAAACAAACAGCACAGTATACTAATTATAAGAGCTGTATGCTATATAAGCCAGAAAATTGTTGAAGCAGTCTTGATTTTTAGAATTTAATAATTTTGCAACTTATTCTCAATAAAGAACAAGGAAATAACACAAATGGATTCTCTGTCACTATTTTGGAGGCTCCGCAGTAACTCCATAACTGAAGTTGTAACTAAGCTTCTGTTCTAAATCTGAATATGACAGTTCTTATCTGCAAGCTACCCTCCAGCAGAAATTCCTCATGCATACTGTCTTCTTAGACTAGGTTGGTTTTGTTAGTTTGTTTTTAATTAGAGCTTAATTTGACAAAATATTTTGCAGAATTTTTTATTTTGGTTTTGAAAGAGTAATTTTTTTTAGAAACATCTCCTTTAAGAGATTTGGTCTAGAAACTTCAAACTTATTTCATTCAGTTCTTCTCAGGGATAATGAGTACTTTTGAGTATTTTAAAGATGGATGGGTGATTAATTTTAGAAGGTTATTTGTTGTTATTATTTGGTGTTTTGAAACCTTTGGTATGTTTTGGGAGAAATTGTAGATTCAGCTAACCCTTCAGACTTGTGTGATCTCATTTTTGCAACTTTTTTAAAAAAAAGTCATGAACATTAATACTGACTACATGAGCAGAAAGTGCACTAGTCATTATTTCCTTAACATCCACATCTCCCCATAACCCAGCGTTCCCCTTTCCTGCACTTTTTCTGCTCCAGACACTCTCAGCTCCACCCACAGCTACTCTCTCCTAAATCATAGCTCCCATCAGGAAGGTCAGAGAAGGGTGAATCTTCACAAACCCACTCATTGCCCTCAAACCATTGCTCTTTGATATAGCAGCTCCTCCAGCACCACTCTTAGAAGATTCTCCCTGCTTCTCCAAACTCCTCTCTGGTGAGATAGAGCAGATACTGCTGTGCTTTGCTTTCTGGGACAGGGTCTTCACCTTCTGCAAGAGGTGAAAGTATAAGAGGCAGATGAGGGAAGATTTTCTCAAACACACCCAACCCCATCAGAAAGGCAGAATCTCCATTCCTGTCTCTGATAATTTGAAGCCTTGTGGCATATTTACTTCCCTACCAGTCATGCAAGACAAAGATGACTTAATGTTTAGAACAAGCCGCAGTGTACAGATCAATGGGGTAGGCATGGCATACACTGAATGCAACACATCACAGGAGCCCAGCACAGGGCAGCTGGGCTCCAATGTCATTTAGAGAATAAGTTCTGGGCATTGTAGGTATGGGTACAGTGGGGCAGAAAGGCTGGGAGAGAAGAAACAGCAGGCACAGCAAACTGGCAGAACCACTAGAAGGCATATGGATAGAGGCAGGAGACTGGAAAGTCAAGAAGGTAGGTGAGGCTCATTGAGCCAATTGTGGCCCTGGATGGGTACAGGGAATGTCAAAACCCCAATTCACCCCCTGCAAGTGACCTGTCAGTGCTGGAGCACAGGAACCGCCTCTTCCCCAGAATCAATCTACTACCTTCCTTACTGCCACCCATACAGAGTGTGAGTGTTCTACCAGCTTCAGGTTCAAGAAACCTATGAAAGGAAGGTGGTCGGGGGGAAACCCTGGGTCAGATTTGCACGTATCTGTGTTTTAAACACTTTCTATAAAACCAAAGGGTATTCTCAGATAAAAAAATTGAAAGTTAAAGATGAAAAATATATCAGTTAAATAAAGCCTCATTGACTGTTATGATGTTCTATATATATAAAAAATTAAATAAGCCTTTGAAAGCCAGGCAATTCATAAATGAGGCCCCACAAACCAAGCCTGATCCTCTTTCTCTATTGATGCCCACCCTTTACCTGCCCACCAGAAATCTTCCTTCTAACAACAAATATCTCACCAAGCTGTGTTGTTATGAACTAGGACTCTTAATACATCAGAATATTTGTACTATATAGTATAATTTAATATATTTCTTTAGTCTATTGCAGTGGTTCTCAAAACAAATTTTCTGCAGACCACTTGAAAATTGCTGAGGGTCTTGGTGGACCACTTAATGATCTTTCCAAATGTTGTTTATACCATTAGCTAACTGTTGTAAAGCACTTTGGATAAAAGTACTATATAAAAAAACCCTTAATAATAATAAACTTTTTTGTTCTACAAATAAAAGCACACAACTCACATTTTAATATCAGTAGTATTACCTTTCTAATGCAATGGATGTGCCCTCTCTCCCCCGCCGCAGCAGCCTCCGAGCTGGGGCTGGGAAGGAGGGCCGTCTCTCCCTGGCAGCCTCAGTCCTGGAGATGGGGAAAGTCACCACTTTCTCTGGCCGCCACAGCCCTGCACATCCCAAATTATCCCCACCCCCTCTTCTCACCCCACTGCCCGCTCACACCTACCTCTTATTCCCCCAAGGCCACCACCTCACCTTACATGTGCGTCTTCTCCAGGGTCCAGGCACCTAATTAGTGGAGCCATGCCTGCTCAGCTCCACTAATTAGGTGGGTGGCCCTTCATTCTCTCATGTGTGGCTGCCCAGCTGCGCACCTTAGAGGGAACTATCCACGTACCACCTGAATGGAGCTCACGGACCACTGGTGGTACGTGGACCACAGTTTGAGAACCTCTGGTCTATTGGATGTGTTCAGTCAATTTAAACCAAGAGTCAACTTGATAAATACATTCAGTTTCTGCATAGAAGAATCCTACTCCAGAAGGCCTTAGAAGAGAGGTGGGGAGCAGGGGGTGTTGGGTTTCCTCAGTGCAGAAGCAGGAGGCATTTTGTTTGTTTTTAAACTAAAACACTCCCTTATAGGTTTTTTCATACCAACTTTGCATTCCATCTACATTTACTTAGACTGGGAATTGATATGGTTCCTTCCTTCCTATCTAGATATAAATGAATGTGAGACTACTAATGAATGCAGAGAGGATGAAATGTGCTGGAATTATCATGGTGGATTTCGTTGTTACCCAAGAAATCCTTGTCAAGAACCTTATGTCCTGACATCTGAGAAGTAAGAAAAACCACACATAGTTTGTAGGATTATCCTTAATAGGCAGCATTACTAATTACAACTGAAAGAGCATCCTGCTAGTTTGCACATGAACCAAGTTTGATCCATTTTTGTTTGTTTTTCAGTCGCTGTGTTTGCCCAGTTTCCAATGCCATTTGTCGAGAGCTGCCATACTCTATTGTGTACAAATACATGAGCATCCGGTCAGACAGAACTGTGCCCTCTGATATCTTCCAAATTCAGGCAACAACTATTTACCCCAATACTATAAACACTTTCCGGATTAAGTCTGGAAACGAAAATGGAGAATTCTACCTGCGAGTAAGTATTGTAGGGGGCCAGACCAGTGCAAGCATGAAAAGAGAATTGGGAGATGTGTTGGTAAAGCCAGTGCTACAGTGCTTTGGCTGTTTTTCATAGCCATAAAAACAATTCTGCTCTGTAAAAAATGGTATTTTGGCATCCTATATTTATTGTCTCTCTATAATTTCCCTATCAAATGTGCTAAGTTTACAAGTAAAAAGATGTTCTCTTCTATTAGCCCTGCAAACTCAATCTCTGAGGTTCTTTTCATTCAGTGCATTATCACTGATAATAAGGTTCAGCAAGACAAATTAAGACCCATGTGAACCCATTGTCTTCAAATTATGTTCCCTTTCATAAGAGGATTTCATAAGTATTCACTATAATCATCTGGAAAATAAATACAGATGCAAGTCCTTGAAGAAAAATGGAGCGCTATAAAGACTGCTGTGGTCCTCAGAGCTATAGACGCCCAAATGACCATATAACAACCAAACGGCTAGGAGAAGAATTCTTTGGTATTGGAAAATGAACTACTAGACTGCTGGTTTGGGGAAACTGAGATGTGATTTAGTGACAGTCTATCCTTGGGGCTAAAAGAAGCCCTCAGTGTAACAGGTCAAAGCTGATGTTCAATTATGACTCTTATAAGGCAGAGCCATGCTGAGATTGGGGAGGACGAGGTGTTGCTCTGTGCCCAACATGGTGTCTGTAGGCATTAAGTCCCTGAAAGGGGGAATGAGGGGAGGGCTTCACCCCTTTACTTCAGCTGCTTAAATATACCCACCATAGATATCGTAGTATGCAGAGAGGGCAGGGACATGCCCCTTGAGGGGTTGCTATCCCTGCCAGGGGTCCAGATGGCACCCCTCTACATCTTGCATTCCCAAGGTCAGCACCCAGATTATGGCTGTCCTGCATTTGAAGGGGAGAGTTATGAAAGGATTTCTTATGCCTCACTCTGTTCCCCAGTGTATCTGTACTATAGTGGTCACTGTTGGCTCTTAGCTTTTAATATATTTTATTTGCATGACATTTCTTTTCTCTACTGTAAAAAGTAAAAACTGCCATAGTCTGGGATCTAATGCTCTGACCTCAGACCAGAGCTGGATTAATAATATATGGAGCTATGTCTATCTCATAGGACTGGATGATCATTGAATCTGATCTCCTACCTTTGTTAGGAGAACCAAGTATTGTCCCTAACAGGTTCCCCCTGCTCCCTAAATGGCTCCTGCAAGGATTGAACTCATATTCCTGGGTTTAATAGGCCAATGCTCAAACCACTGAGCTATCCCTTCCCCCAGGTGTAAGCACTATAAATCCATGCCTATGGCCCCAACTTCTTCACTCATATGCTGCGCTCAGAATCTCAGCTTTCATTAAAATATACATAACATATTATGATGGAGTGGTAGCAACACCGGAGTTAAGGCTGCAGCAAAGGTTTCATTTTGATGGGGTTTGAAGATCTTTATTTTTCAGGAGTGTTATAAAAGTTTCAGGAAACAAAACACAGACATTAGAATTCACGTCATTTGACTGTTTTGTGATGGGTCTCTGTAGACTGGGCTGATGCAAATGGAGTAATAAGATGTCAGAAACAACTACTTTTTAAAATGTTTGAAAGAGGTCTCACCTTTCTCTGGTCCCTTTTGGAAAAGTATTTGTAAGCTCCTGGGATCCAATTTTTGTCTCACATACTACCTTACATCTGCTATGTATAATCATCAAAACTAGGTTTAATATTGTTATAGTTATTTAAAAATGTTAAAATAATGCTTGAGTTATGCATTATGATGATGTCTGAGATTAATTATTTTACAGGGAAGCAATGTATATAGGCAGCGTGTGGACGTAACTAAAGAATGATTTCAGATTTGCCTGAATGAAACAGTTTTATCTTTGCTATATTTTTTTTTCAGCAAACAAGTGCAATAAGTGCAATGCTCGTACTGGTGAAATCACTATCGGGACCAAGAGAACATATTGTAGATCTGGAGATGCTGACGGTCAACAGTTTGAACTATCGTACAAGTTCAGTGCTAAGATTAACAATAATAGTGGGACCGTACTCATTTTAGTTATTAACCCTTCACAGGCACCTAAAGCAGCCAAAGAATATTATCTTAAAGAAAGCACTTACTACTTTATTTATAGATTTTGCTTCTTTTTTTTTTAAGATTTATTTAGTAAATCAATATCTATAATCAACACATTATACCTGTTATTCAAAATTAATACATGTGTTCCATATTATAATGTGGGTGTTGTCACTTGCTGTATAAAGACTAAAGTCTTGCCTTAATTACTGTACTTGGATTAGACATCTACATATTACACTTTTGTACAAGAAATATATGCTTACACTATTTTGTAAAACTTCACTTTTCCTAGCCAAGTAGTCATACAATTAAAAGGTGATCTCCTGTGTTGTTTATAATAGATTTTAAGTTCTAGCACAGTTACATTGAATCTCAAAAAGGATAATATAGCATTAATGAAATACAAAATAAAAGCTTTCTAATAGGTTACAATGTATTTCTCCTTTTTAATTGCCTTGTAAGAAAGGATAAAGGTCAATAAAAATTTATTTTTTAGACACTTATGTGCTATCAAGTTGTTTTTT
The DNA here is from genome assembly GCF_016161935.1 of Mauremys reevesii. Taxonomy (NCBI): domain Eukaryota; kingdom Metazoa; phylum Chordata; order Testudines; family Geoemydidae; genus Mauremys; species Mauremys reevesii. The sequence goes on from NC_052625.1 coordinate 25,605,871, forward strand.
TAATTTGGTGTGGCATAAATGAACATTGCAAAAAATATTTAGCATTAGATGTTTCTTAAGGATCTGAAACTCTCAGAGGAAAATCATCAACCAAGAAATATTTCTGTATGTGTATGACTGCTTGTTTATGAGAATGGTACTACTAGTTTTTGTGTAGAGGGATACTGCATTTCTAGACAGAATTTAAATGCTACTCTTCCAGAAATACAAAATTGTATACTTAGACTTCAGAACATTTACTTGATTATTACGTTTTATGCCATATTTTCGAGCAATTGGTCCTATTCCTGTTTTCTATAACTTGGATTTTTGTTTTTCATGTACAGTGTTCATAGTAATTCAAGAATTAATACATCTTCCTTGTAATATGTAAGACCTTCTCTTATTTCTTGTTTAAAATGTAATAGTTTATACTTTGGTGTACAAAGTTTTTTAATAAATAAATCTCTCTCCCATAGTGAGTTATTTAGTCTTAAGATATTTTATATTGAATAACTGTAAATTGGCCAAATCCTCAGCTGGTATGAATCAGCATAGATCCATTGACTTCCATAGTGGTATTCCTAAATCCAGCACTTCTCACAGGCACGTCTGTTAAAGTTTTATATGGTAATTACAAACAAAGTCTTTTAAAAATAACATTTCATTGTTCATTCTTGTTCGCTTTCTTAATCTGAATTTTTATAAAGGTGGGCTGAGCATATTAGGGTCAGTTTTCCATTAATTTATTAGTAATTTACTGACTTACCTTTGGATTGCTTATTAACCCTTACAACACTCTTCCATTAACTGTTCTGTTCCCAGTCAGACCTGTACATTGAAGCACTTTGGATCTTTCCCAGCTATTAAACCCACTAGTTAGCCACAGACATTCCAAACATCTTGTCCCTGCTTCCTCCACTGCCCACCCCTCCCAGTCCCAGCCCCTGGTCTAACCTCAGACACAGCCTCTTTCCTCTCCTCCCAGGAAGACATCCCCACCTCTCGTTCTCCCTGCCAATAGCCTAGCACCTGATAATAACTCACGTATCAAAAAATTAATCCACCAATAAATCTCACTACCCCAGACAAGCATCCATTGCTTCGGATCCTCCCACAGTTTCTCCACCTCCAGCAAATGGCACACATTCCATTTCACACCATCTCAGTTGCCAAGCTGTCATGTTGCCCTACTCATATTCTACCCCCACAAATGAACAAAGTTGCCCCCAGCTGGTTCCAAAACACACCCACTTACCCCCATCACCACAACACCCAAGAGTTTGGTCCTAACTTCTTAAACCGTGTTTCCAGAGATTATCCTCTTGGAAATGACATTGTTTTTACTAAGGTTAAAATGAAGATTATTATACATACTGAGTTAGATTCTCCCATTCAGCAGAGCTGCATTTAGTGCAAGACCAGAGATTAAGGTGGCTCCAGCCACCTTTACACTCCACCAATCCTGGGGCTGACAGAGAGCAAGTCTGTTCACCATCATAAATTAAACAGTCTCAAGGTTGCTCCAATTTATGCACAGCTGCCCACAGTTCCAATGGGCTATTCTGGCAGCCAGAGACTGCTAGTACATACACGTTGTCAATTCACCTGTTTCCTCACTGACACTCAGTGTCAGAAAGCATAGGCTCATTATGGCAACATTACACCAGACAGTCCCCTAGGCTGACGGAGTACTCTAATACACAGGTAAGCACAGAGCCAACAAGCCACATTGGACCCTAGGATTGAGACTATTATATCTAGCTCATGTAAATTCCACAAAGCTGTGTATAGTCTCTTAATTAACATATGGATCCAGAATCCCTTGTGGATGTCACCAATCCACCTGTTGTCTGCATGATGGATTTTGCATTTGGATCTCTGGACTAACTGAAAGAGGCAAAAGTCCATGTAGGTAGATAGATCCCCAATGATTGTGCATCTAATAAGGTTCGTGTTTATTGACGTTACTGTATGAAATATATTGCACTCATATTCACATGCTATTTTCACATATAAACATGAAAATAAATGGCGCAGAAGACTATAACCTCCTACTTTTGACCTAACCATACCCTACTTACCATACTTACCTACCATACCGTACTTGGTAGGTCTCCAAGTCTGAGCATACTCATATATTTGGCTTAATACACTGCAAGGCAAGATGGAACAACTTTTTGGCACAAAGCATACTCCTAGCCATCATACATGCTGACTGTGATAGACATTTATTATATGAATCCTCCATGTGGTTGGCCTTTTGGTATGTAAAACCAGATAAGAATTTTACTGAGGCTAAAATACAGCTCACTAGTGCAGAGTAGGCTGCTTGCAGTGTATCTGTATAGCTTGAGTAATCAGATATGTACAAGCAATTCTCTCGTCTATGTTATCTCTTACAAAGCTATAGTAATACCTAAAATGCATTTTAGTGAAAAATCCAATGCAAATTTCTGTTTGCCTTCATGAGCACAGTGCTTCCTATCATCTCAGAAATACTGATCTTTTCTGTCAAACAGAACTTTAAGTAAACAAGACATAAGGAAATAGAAACCAAGTTCATTCACTTATCCACCTGAATGTAATGCAATGGGATTATTTTGTTTGGAAGACTCACAAATAAGAGTTTATTGTTGAATCCTGTTTCCATGACTGCAAGCAGTTGCTTATGTTTTGAGTGGCTATACATGTTACTAACTTTATAATTCTCCTATTAAAATATAGAGCAGCTGCTGCCCTGGTCATATGCTAGGCACATGGAGCCCACCAGGGACAAAGCCCACTGTTAACAAGTAGAATTATTTTTAACACCCTCACATTTCTAACACAAATCCTCATCTCAGCAAAATGGCAAGTGTCCATACTTTCCAGCTGGAGGAACACCTGCATAATACAAACTTCAACTGTGCTACATCTGATATTTAAATCAATTTTATTTCATCTGGCTAGCAGAATAATTTATCAGTATTGGTGAACAGAAACAGGGCAAAAAGTTAACTGCCTTTTATATGTAGGTAAAGATAGATGTCTAGATAAGCTGTTTACACTGCACGCATTTCTGTATATGTTAGGAAAAGACAGACCTGTTTAATAAAATGGAGTTGGCATATAGTTGCAAGAGGAAATTTAAGAGCAGAATACAACCATTCAGTTGTTTTCATCTTTGCATGGAACAAAGATGAGAACCTGTTTTATACTGGACATGTATATGTAACAAATAACTTTTTAAAGCAAATTAGCAGTCACAAAAGTGCTCCTTTCCTTAAAACTTCCTATTAATTATCTGAAAATGCATCTCTGTTTGGCAAGAAGAGCCTTTTCCCTATGATTTTAAACATATAATGGTCTCTGCAAATCAAGCAATAGGCTTATTCTGGCTCATATCAAGAAGTCCAAAAATGTAAAAATCTTACTTTAATTTACCCCTACTGTCTAGACGCCGTAGATGAGGTGACCTTCCTGTAGGTACTTGCAGGCTGGTGAGCTCTGTAAACCAAAATATTGGACTTAGACTTCCAGTTTTGTTTATAAGGCCTGGTCCACACTAGGACTTTAATTCGAATTTAGCAGCGTTAATTCGACTTAACCGTGCACCCGTCCACACCAGGAAGCTAATTAGTTCGACCTAGAGGGCTCTTTAGTTCGAATTCTGTACTCCTCCCCGACGAGGGGAGTAGCGCTAAATTCGACATGGCTATGTCGAATTAGGCTAGGTGTGGATGCAAATTGACCTTAGTAGCTCCGGGAGCTATCCCACAGTGCACCACTCTGTTGACGCTCTGGACAGCAGTCCGAGCTTGGATGCTCTGACCAGCCACACAGGAAAAGCCCTGGGGAAATTTGAATTCCTTTTCCTGTCTGGCCAGTTTGAATCTCATTTCCTGTGTGGATGTCATGGCGAGCTCAGCAGCACTGGCAACGATGCAGAGGAGTCCAGGGAATCTCAGACTAGAAAGAGGGGCCCAGCATGGACTGACCAGGAAGTCTTGGATCTCATTGCTGTGTGGGGCGATGAGTCTGTGCTTTTGGAGCTGCGCTCCAACAAATGGAATGCAAAGACCTACGAGAAGGTCTCCAAAACCATGGCACTCAGAGGATACAGCCGGGATGCAATGCAGTGCCGCGTGAAAGTCAAGGAGCTGAGACAAGGCTACCAAAAAATCAGAGCGGCAAATGGACGCTCTGGAGCCCAGCCCCAGACATGCCGGTTCTACGAGGCACTGCATGCCATTCTCGGTGGGTCTGCCACCACTGCCCCACCAGTGTGCGTGGACTCCGACGATGGGATAGTGTCGATGGCCAGTTCCTCAGCGATGTTCGCGGACGGGGAAGATGAGGAAGGTGATGAGGACGGGGGGGCAGTCGACAGCGCTTACCAGGGGCGGCTCTAGGCACCAGCAAAACAAGCTGGTGCCTAGGGCGGCAAAATCTAGGGGGCGTCCCCTGCTGCCGGAGGGGGGCGGTAGGCTCGGCCGGCGGACCTGCCGCAGTCATGCCTGCGGGAGGTGCACTGGCCCCGGGACGAGCGGACCTGCCGCAGGCATGACTGCGGAGGGGGCGCTCGTCCCGCGGCTCGGCTGGACCTCCCGCAGGAACGACTGCGGCAGGTCAAGCGGAGCCGCCGCAGCCGCAGGAGGTCCAGCCGAGCCGCGGGACGAGCTCCCCCTCCGCAGTCATGCCTGCGGCAGGTCCGCTCGTCCCGGGGCCAGTGCACCTCCCGCAGTCATGTCCGCGGGAGGTCCGCGGCTCCGGGGCGCCTCCCGCGCATGACTGCTTGGGGCGGCCAAAAAGCTAGGGCCGCCCCTGGCGCTTACAAAGCTGATTTTCCAGACAGCCAGGATCTCTTCATCACCCTCACTGAGATCCCCTACCAACCCTCCCCAGCCGTTACCCCGGACCCTGAATCAGGGGAAGGATCAGTCTGTAAGTGCTTTAAACATGTTAACATTTATTTTTAATGGAGCAGGAATAGTTACTAGTTGAAAAGAAGGTCAATATATACGGGGATAGAACAGAAATCCTCTTGGGAGATTTCCGAGAAGCTCTCCTGCAGGTAATCGAAAAGCCTCCGCATGAGGTTCCTGGGGAGAGCTGCCTTATTGGGTGCTCTGTGGTAGCAAACTTTTCCACGCCAGGCTATCATCAGGTACTCCGGGAGCATTGCTTCCACGAGCATGGCAGCATAGGCCCCTGGTTTGTGCTGGCTTTCACGCAGCATGCTCTCTCTATCTGCCTCAGTGACCCTCCTCAGGGTGATCTCGCTCAGAGACTCCTGCATTTAATTACAGTAATTTGTGTACTATTAGTATTGGGAGTGCTTCACTGTTCCTTTGCATAACAATGAGCGTCACTTTACAGCTACGTGGTGGAGGCTGCAGAGTGGCAGCATACAGGGATCTTTCCCAGGGAACAGACGTGAGGGGGGTGCAACAGGGGCAGAGTTTATGCTTTCAGGATTGCCTGTAGCAAGAGGACAGTGGTATACATTCACTTTTAAGCAGCCAAAATTTTTTGGCTTACCATGCCTGGCTGCTCCACGGATTCTGCTGTCCTGCCCCGCTTGTCTGAGCTGCAGTGCAATCCCCCAGGCAATGAAAGCGAATTCCAAAAATTCGAACTTTCCCTGAGTGAGTGCTGTGCATGGTCTTGTTCACAGAGACTGACTAGACTATTATCAGAGGGGTAGCTGTGTTAGTCTGGTTCTGTAGAAGCAGCAAAGAATCCTGTGGCACCTTATAGACTAACAGACGTTTTGCAGCATGAGCTTTCGTGGGTGAATACCCACTTCTTCGGATGCAAGTAGTGGAAATTTCCAGGGGCAGGTTTATATATGCAAGCAAGAAGCAAGCTAGAGATAACGAGGTTAGTTCTATCAGGGAGGATGAGGCCCTGTTCTAGCAGTTGAGTGAAAACCAAGGGAGGAGAAACTGGTTCTGTAGTTGGCAAGCCATTCACAGTCTTTGTTTAATCCTGAGCTGATGGTGTCAAATTTGCAGATGAACTGGAGCTCAGCAGTTTCTCTTTGACTAGACTATGTTTCTTCTTTGCAAAAATGTATCTTTATAAGGAAGTCAATCCCTTTTTCCCATCACACAGCTGCAACTGTATCCCGACCTGCTCCAGCATGCCCCTCACAGAGGCTGGCGCAGATTAGGCGGTGCAAGAAAAAGACACGGGACGAGATGTTCGCTGAACTTATGGGCTGCTCCCGAGCCGAGGCGGCCCAGCAGAGCCAGTGGAGGGAGAACCTCTCTCAGCAGCAGCGCTCACACAGCGAACGGGAGTACAGATGGCGTCTGGAGGACCAGCAGGCGACTCAAACGCTGCTTGGACTAATGAGGGAGCAAACGGACACGCTCAGGCACCTTGTGGATGTTCTGCAGGACCGCAGGCAGGAGGACAGAGCCCCCCTGCACTGTATCTGCAACCACCCTCCCCCGCCACAAAGTCCAATACCCCCCTCACCCAAAATAACAAGAAGGAGGTGCGCCAGGGGCTGTGAAAACTGTCACTCCACCCCAGCAGAGTGCTCAAGTACCAAAAAGCTCTCATTCACTAAATTTTGAGAAGTCCTTCCCTTCCTGGATCACCCAAGCCCAAATCCCAGTTTCATCCCCTCACTGTGTAGTTGATTATTAAAAATAGTTTGCTGTTCATTACTGTTTCCGTCATGTTTCTTTACAGAAGACTTTGTGTGAAGGGGTGGGAGGGGTTTGGTAATTGCATAGGACGGTCACCATTACCTGGGTACAGACACGGGGGCAGGATCTACAGCAGGTCACACACACAGTGCGGTCATTAGGCACCCTGGTCAGTCTGGGAGGTGTTTTTCATGTTCTGTGCATAGGCAGCAGGTGCCCTGCTCCAGCTATATTTGGAGCTGGGTCTCTCCCCCGGCCCTGCCTGGATCGGGCCCTGGCCCCCACGGGTTTCCCTCCGCCCTGCCGCGCTGCGTACCTGCCTGACAGTAGAGCAGCTCCCCGCAAAAATGCTGTCTGGTGCCCCAGGGTCCTAGCGCCTGCCATACACAAATGGCAAGGCAGGCTGCCCTTACCCTGCCCTTCCACCATAGCCCTGAGCCTCTCCAATGCCCCAAACCCTCAGCCCCAGCCAGAGCCCTCATCCCCCTACACCTTCTCCCCCTTCCCACACACCCCTCACCCCTTCCTACGCCCCCACCCGCAGCCCAGAGCCTGCACCCCTCACCCCTTCCTTCACACCCACCTGTAAACGTCCTCCCCCCAGTCCTCCCCCGCCACAAGGCCACATAGCCCCCGCACACAGAGTCCCGAAACGGAGGGATGGCAGGCTTAGTTGAAACAACCAGTCCAGCAGTGCAGACCGCTCTGGGAGCAGGAGCCTGTCATTCCTCGAGTGTAGAAGCGGTCTGTACATCACTGCACACCCTACCCACCACAGTCTGCGTCCCTGTTTCAACCCTTTAATGCGAATTCATTAGTAAAGAAAACGTTGTTAATTAACAATATTCCATTAACTTTATTTTTAAACGTGTGTTGGAAGGGGGGAAACGTGGTGAACGGGCTATGTAACTACAAAAGAAAGTCAACAGTAACTGAAAGAGGGGCAGGTTCAGCTTCTCTGTAAAGAACCTGAACAGTCACAGGTTACCCTGCAACCTGAGGAACCTATCTTTCAAAGCCTCCCGGATGCACAGCGCTTCCTGCCGGGCTCTTCTAATTGCACGGGTGTCTGGCTGAGCGTAATCAGCAGCCAGGCGATTTGCCTCAACCTCCCATCCCGCCATAAAGGTCTCCCCCTTGCTCTCACAGAGATTGTGGAGCACACAGCAAGCTGCAATAACAACAGGGATATTGGTTTCGCTGAGATCCGAGCGAGTCAGTAAGCTTCGCCATCTCCCCTTGAGACGTCCGAAAGCACGCTCCACCACCATTCTGCACTTGCTCAGCCAGTAGTTGAAGAGTTCCTTGTCGCTGTTCAAGGCGCCTGTATAGGGCTTCATGAGCCAGGGCATTAGCGGGTAGGCTGGGTCCCTGAGGATCACTATAGGCATCTCCACATCCCCAACAGTTATTTTGTGGTCTGGGAAGAAACTACCTTCCTGCAGGTGTCTAAACAGACCAGAGTTCCTGAAAACACGCACGTCATGAACCTTGCCCGGCCACCCGACGTTGATGTTGGTAAAGCGTCCCCTATGGTCTACCAGTGCTTGCAGCACCATTGAAAAGTAGCCCTTTCTGTTAATATACTGGCTGGCCTGGTGGGCTGCTCCCAGGATAAGGATGTGAGTCCCATCTATAGCCCCACCGCAGTTTGGGAATCCCATCGCGGCGAAGCCAGCTATGACGACCTGGACGTTTCCCAGGGTCACTACCTTCGAGAGCAGGAGCTCAACGATTGCGTGGGCTACTTGCATCACAGCAACCCCCACGGTAGATTTGCCCACGCCAAAGTGGTTCGCTACTGACCGGTAGCTGTCTGGCGTGGCAAGTTTCCAGAGGGCTATGGCTACTCGCTTCTGCACAGTCAGGGCTGCTCGCATGCGGGTGTCCTTGCGCTTCAGGGCAGGGGACAGCACGTCACAGAGTTCAAGGAAAGTGCCCTTATGCATCCTGAAGTTTCGCAGCCACTGTGATTCATCCCAGACCTGCAGCACTATGTGGTCCCACCAGTCCGTGCTTGTTTCCTGGGCCCAGAATCGCCGTCCCATAGCATGAACATGACCCATTGCCACCATGATCTCCACGGCGCGGCGTACCCTGCTTTCTGAGAGGTCTGTGCCACTCTGGGACTTCATGTCCTCACCGCGCTGCCGGAGCCTCCTCGCCCGATTTCTCAGCATCTGACTGTTGAAGAGGTGTACGATAAGGTGTGAGGAGTTGACAATGGCCATAAGTGCAGCGATGATCGCAGCGGGCTCCATGATCGCAGTGGAGTGGAGTGCTGTGGCGTCTGCGCTGTCACTAACAGGAAAAGTGCGCGAACTGATTTCCCGCCGGCGGGAGTGAAGGTTGAATGTTGACAGTTACCCAAGACCACCCTTGACACAGTTTTCCCCCAGCATGCACTGGGGGGAAATCCCAGAATTCCAATGGGCAGCGGGGAATGCGGAAACTGTGGGATAGCTTCCCACAGTGCACCGCTTCCAATTTCGACACTTGCCCCATTAGTGTGGACTCACAAAGTCGAATTAGTGTCCTTAGTGTGGACACACAAATTTGACTTTGTAAGGTTGATTCTACAAATTCGAATTAACTTATATCGAACTAATCTGGTAGTGTAGACATACCCTAAATGTGTTTATCTTGTGTTAGATGCTTCCTCTTCACATCCTTTTAGTAAGCCATTGGGGTAACCTAACATTCTGAGCCTGCACTTAAATGCTGTAAGTATCCATAATTCCCACTATGTTCAGTGCTCCACACCTCTCATTGCTTCCAGAATCAAGCCCTTTGATAGTAGATTCAGTTCATGGAAGTGTTACTGTAGCATATCATTTTTCATTGTTTAACCTCTGGGTTCAAGACCAGGAGAGTACAATGTTCTCCATGAAGTTGTCTGGCTACTGATTGAAGGCAAAAGCCCTAGACCCTAATCTTAAACCTGCTCTAGAATGTTTCACTAAAGATGAATGTTTATAAACTGATTATTATTAATAATAACAAAAAACAAAAAACAAAATAAATAGAAATTTAGGGATCCTATATACATAGTGTTTATACTGCTTTAACTAAGAACCTGACATAAAGTGGTACCACCTCCTATCCTGGATACAGCTATGCTAGTATAAAAGTGGTTACCATTGGTATAGTATATTTCTGTTATGATTCATACCTATTAATAACAGCAATAATTAAAACCTGTTTAATTAGTACTGTAAGGCTCTCAGATCACTGGACACAGATTGTAAGAAAAGTGAAGAATACATATTCTTAGCTTTATTTTTGTCATTCAGAGTTTATACAGAGTAGCATTTTGGAAAACACCCTCTGACAACTGGTTTATATAATGTGTGCCTGCTTGTAACCCACAGACTGCCAGTTATTAATTGCAATGATCCAAAGATACTGGAACAAATTTTTAAATCATCCTCAAGCCACTCTCAATTTCTGTGCTTCCAGTCAGAAGCAATCAGCTGCATGTGCAAAGGAAATGTACAAAAGAGGAGTGGGTTGGAAATTTGGTCCATTATTATGTCTACCCTAATTTATCTGTCAGATAGAATATCAGGGTTGGAAGGGACCTCAGGAGATCACCTAGTCTAACCCCCTGCTCAAAGCAAAACCAATCTCCAGACAGATTTTTATCCTAGTTCCCTAAATTGCCCCCTCAAAGATTGAGCTCATAACTCTGGGGTTAACAGGCCAATGCTCAAACCACTGAGCTATCCCTCCCCCCCGGATAGTAAGAGATTGATCCTGGCCTCAGATATGTAGACATATACGACCACATATAGTCTCTTTTGAGATCAGCTGAAAGGAAGGGTCTCAACTCATCATTCTAGAAATTTAACAGATAAATACAGTTGGCATCTACAAAGCTGGCTGTCCTTGCAGAATTGACTGATTTTTTCTGTTTAGTCTTGGGATCTTCTCCCTCAGCTGCTGGCACACACCAATAGTATCAATCAGAAACCATCCTGTGGACTCTCACCATTATATTAGCTGTGTGCACTTCCAGCACACTTGCTTGTGCCCAGGAATTTGTCCCTCACCCAAGCTATAGTAAACCTATGAAAATAGAGGCTTGAAGTTGAACTGTTAGATGGGAATGTGCCATCTACTCCAGAATTAGAAAAAGAAAACACAACAGAAGCTAAGCATGGTGGCAGAGTAATGCAGCGAGCAGCACCCTGTTACAAAATGTTCATTTTAGAGTTGCAGTTTTTGTCTCTGTCCAATTTCAAGGAACAGCCCACAGAAAGACATACTAAGAAGAGCTAGTAAGGACCAGACAATTCAAAGTATGGTGCTCTTGGGGAACACAGGCAGTTTCTGTACCAGTCCCATATCACACATTAATACACCCTGAAACTAGAGATGGCAGGGAATCTAAACTGGGGGTCCAAGTATGTAGCTTAGTCTCTCTCCATATTAACTCTGGGAAACACCACACTGAAAAGCACCCAGACTCTGGGTTTTGGTATATCTCCTTATCTAAACAAAGTCCAGATCTGGTGGAATAGGGATCCTTATCCTAAATCTAATCCTGCAAGGTGCATTTTCAGTGGGCCTTAGGAGCCTTTCAGAATCAGGCCCTTAAGCCATAGCAGACTGACAAGCACAACTAAAAGAACAAAGCCAATACTTAAAAGGTGTCAGCTAATACACAGCAACTTGTTGAGGGCTGATTCATTGAACCATCACATTTTACATCTGTGTACAAAAGATTAATGTATTAATCAGGACCTCCCTGCTTTTCAGCTGCCCAAACTTGTTAGAGAAAACCAAATAAAACAATAAGCACTGAAAACCAAAATATTGTGACTGTTAACCAAAATATTTTAATTAAGAAATGCCACTGGAGTGCGTCATGGAAATTGTTCAAGTGCCTCATGTTCCCATTCTCTTCAATGGGCTAGGGTCTGTATCCCCAACCAGTTCAGTATTTCCCATGATGCACCTCGTCCCCTTACCTATATAGGAGATCATGTTGTATTATAGGAGATGTAGTCTGACCATTTAACACATTAGGGCAAACTAAAATCCTAGTTTTGAATATGGTACACTTGCACTTTGAAGGGGATAGAAATGTGAACCTGGATATGGATCTAAATTTCTCAGCTGCTCCCATTTCTATAATGAGTAAAACCAAAAACCCTGATTCAAACAGGACTGCCCAGGGGCGGGGCAAGTGGGGCAATTTGCCCCAGGCCCCGGGCCCTGCAGGGGCCCCCATGAGAATATAGTATTCTATAGTATTGCAACTTCTTTTTATGGACAGGGCCCCCAAAATTGCTTTGCCCCAGGCCCCCTGAATCCACCAGGCAGCCCTGGATTCAAACAACCCTCCTCCTGAACTGTGGGGTATCTGAAAGCCCAATCTGTATTTTGCAACTCAGACCCCATCCTACCCTAATCCTTAATGAGGCTATTTTGTTTCATGAGTTCTTTAAAAGAACTGGCAAAGGTAGATAGTGGGAAACATGAAGCAACATGCTGAGCAGTCATTGTGAGGCAAGCTATTTTATGCCTAAAACCAAGTCATGAAGATCAAAATAGTAACATGAAACCTTATTGGGATAGGAAGAATTCTGCATTTGCTCTGGTATGCTGAAAGGGGAAGCCCTAAATTATACAGTGAACATCTTTAATCAAGCACTAAAATTTCATGGAATTCAGGCTAAGCTGTCAAAGTGGGGTTCGTTTGTTTTAAGAACATATTATGTAAATGCCACAACAAGTCCCTTTCCTTCTCTTTTAATAAATGCACAGCAGAGCTGAGTGTCTCTCCAAACTGACCCATGTACCATTTCTCCACTGTTTCAAATAAATGTTATCTGATTGGAACTGTAGTGAAACCTTTACAAAAGAATACACTGTTTTAGGGCACAGCCCAGATTACTGCCAAATGTATTGGGTATAATTCTGCTTCCCATTTTTATTTGAAGGCTAGTCCTAACAAGCAACTGATTATTGTCATTATTATTGTATTATTGTATTATTATTTACAGCATACCTATGCTAAATTTTGTTCTTGGTTCTATCACAAACAAGCAGTTTAATTATTCATAATTATCAGTTTAAGGTTTGTTAAAATTTATTTTGGGGAGTGGCAAATAATTGGAAAATTACCAGACAGGAAAAATGCAAAAGTAAATGGTGTACAAGGACTATTCACATACAGATGAAAACATAAGTTGGAAAACAGGCACCGCATATTTTTAATGGGAATTAATGGAGAATAGTGTTTCAGGTTTTTAGATAAAATATACTATATTAGATTCAGTAAAGAATAACAAATAGTGCCCACATAGCAAGATAATATGGATTTTTAATTATTGTAAGTGAGGAAGTTTCTCCGCTGCAGGACATTCCATGCTTTAGTAAACAAGACATTCCTAGAAGGAACATGGGGATTATGCCATTGGACAGCAATAGAAAGTCTCCCAGCTAACAAAAGAAAACAGAGAAAGGAATCAATTTTCCTAGTAGGAACTTCATTAACCACCTCCCAGAAAAGCCAATTTGTGATACAAATTCTATTGTCTCCACTTTATGTAAATTCCTACTCCTATTTTCACTACGAATTTTTATTTTTTGCCACAACAGTCATCAGAGGACTTGAATTTGTGAAATTACCTCTGCAGTTTAATTAACACCATCAAACACCTGTTCCTATTCTGACTGAGTTTTGTCATTGACTGCTTCGGTGGTTCGTGAGGATCTGGTAGAATATGCTGTTCGGGGACAATACTGAATTTCTTGCATACCCAAACCTCCCATTGACTTTTGGTGGGAGGAAGCTGAGGGAAGAAAGAATTTAAGAGCAAACATGTAGGGAGGACTTGTCCATGAAAAGTAAATGTTCACTTGTCTACCTCTAAAGGAGTTCTTTTTTATTTCAGAACTCAGTGCACTGAGTAAAATCAGACCAGTTTATGGGAGGGAAGGGTTAATGAGCATTAGGAGAAATACTGTTACTTTGGAGCCTAAGAAGAATTGTGTGAAATTTATATATAAAGTAGAAAAGACTAACTTGGCCTTTTCTCATATTACACAGAAAGTTTCTTTAACAATCCACTTTTGCTAATTCCGTTTTGTTCCTTTACCTCACAAATAAAACTCTCCTAAAAGAGATCACATTGTTCAGAAAAGAAATGAAGACTCAAAACTGTTAGTGTTCATGTTCACATCAAATAATATTGATATTAATATTCCAGGCAAATACATTCACCTGCAAGGCACCTACATAATTAGAATACAATTTCTAAGATGGCAGTTCGTAGGCATAGCCCTCTGCTATCATAAAAATAGCTGTTAAGTAACCATTCAACTTGTAATAATTTGATGCTTGTACTAAGTCCAAAAAGTCATTAAAACAAGATACTTTAAAACTGTAACTCTAGTAATGTTGACTGTTTTTTTCTTTCCTGTGCTCCTTTTGCTGGAGGGGTGTGACATGGGAGAAGATTAACAGCTATAACAAAAGATTCTTTATAAAGTTTCCTGTTGCTGGCCTAACTGCCAACATTTTCATCTAGTATGGAATTCCACATAATATTATCGCATTGTTAATAAATGCCAAGATACAGGGGAAACCCAATTTGTACTGTATTTTATATGTTTGGGGATTATTCTAGATTAAATGCACTAGATTATAGATGTGTAAAATATTTAAATTATTTGCTTCCCGTGCCCTTGTACTGAAGCGGTGCTTTAAAAGAACCCCACAAATCTAATTATGACCCTGACTATGACCCCATTTGCTTCAATGAGATTACTCATGTGGCATAAAGTTATATACACAAGTGCTTTGCTGTGTCAGGGCCTAATGAGCATTCAAGCTTGCATGCAAAGGTTAGCCATATACTTAGGCTGCCTTTGGAAGCCTCCCACATATTGAGGAAGGACCGCTCAAGACCACTTCTGCAGCTGATGATGATATAAGTCTGACTCAGTTTCAAGTTCAGGTAGCTTCCATACTGTGCAAAAGTTTGTCTTCTGCAACTCAGAGCTCAGGACCAGAGGACTGTGATTTGTTTCTATTGCATTAGAACTGTAAATGAAGTTTCAAATTTATAATCACTAATTATAAGTATCTTGTGCCAACTCACCTCCGGTCACTATGCATGGCATACTGGAAACTCCATTATAGATTCTTCAAGATATTCAGTCACAGTCATTAAGCTGCTCTGAGGAATATAGGGGATGAGGATAGAGTATTTGCAATCCAATGTTATGGCAGCTCTGAAGGTGCTCAATAAGGTTTCAAAGAAACCTTATTGAGGTTGCAGAAACAAACCATCCCGATGTGTAGGAAGAAAAGTAAATATGGCAGGCGACCAGCTTGGCTTAACAGTGAAATCCTTGCTCGTCTTAAACACAAAAAAACAGCTTACAAGAAGTGGAAGATTGGACAAATAACCAGGGAGGAGTATAAAAGTATTGTACAGGCATGCAGGTGTGAAATCAGGAAGGCCAAATCACGCTTGGAGTTGCAGCTAGCCGGAGATGTTAGGAGTAACAAGAAGGGTTTCTTTAGGTAGACAGGAAGAAAGTCAAGGAAAGTCAAGGAAAGTGTGGGCCCCTTGCTGAATGAGGGAGGGAACCTAGTGACAGAGGATGTGGAGAAAGCTAGTGTACTCAATGCTTTTTTTGCCTCTGTCTTCACAGACAAGGTCAGCTCCCAGACAGCTGCACTCTGCAGCACGGTATGGGGAGTAGGTGACCAGCTCTCTGTGGAGAAAGAAGTAGTTCGGGGCTATTTAGGAAAGCTGGATGAGCACAAGTCCATGGGGCCGGATGCGCTGCATCCGAGGGTGCTAAAGGAGTTGGCCGATGAGATTGCAGAGCCATTGGCCATTATTTTTGAAAAATCATGGCGATCGGGGGAGGTCCCGAATGACTGGAAAAAAGCTAATGTAGTGCCCATCTTTAAAAAAGGGAAGAAGGAAGATCCAGGGAACTACAGGACAGTCAGTCTCACCTCAGTCCCTGGAAAAATCATGGAACAGGTCCTCAAGGAATCAATCCTGAACCACTTAAAAGAGGGGAAAGTGATCAGGAACAGTCAGCATGGATTCACCAAGGGCAAGTCATGCCTGACTAACCTAATTGCCTTCTATGACGAGATAACCAGCTCTGTGGATGAGGGGAAAGCAGTGGATGTACTATTTCTGGATTTTAGCAAAGCTTTTGATACAGTCTCCCACAGTATTCTTGCCAGCAAGTTAAAGAAGTCTGGGCTGGATGAATGGACGGTAAGGTGGATAGAAAACTGGCTAGATGGTCGGGCTCAACGGGTAGTGATCAATGGTTCCATGTCTAGTTGGCAGCCGGTATCAAGTGGAGTGCCCCAAGGGTCGGTGCTGGGGCCGGTTTTGTTCAATATCTTCATTAACGATCTGGAGGATGGTGTGGACTGCACCCTTAGCAAGTTTGCAGATGACACTAAACTGGGAGGAGTGGTTGATACGCTGGAGGGTAGGGATAGGATACAGAGGGACCTAGACACATTAGAGGATTGGGCCAAAAGAAATATGATGAGGTTCAACAAGGACAAGTGCAGAGTCCTGCACTGAGGACGGAAGAATCCCATGCACTGTTACAGACTAGGGACCGAATGGCTGGGCAGCAGTTCTGCAGAAAAGGACCTAGGGGTTACGGTGGACGAAAAGCTGAATATGAGTCAACAGCGTGCCCTTGTTGCCAAGAAAGCTAATGGCATTTTGGGTTGTATAAGTAGGGGCATTTCCAGCAGATCAAGGGATGTAATCATTCCCCTCTACTCAGCACTGGTGAGGCCTCATTTGGAGTACTGTGTCCAGTTTTGGGCCCCACACTACAAGAAGGATGTGGATAAATTGGAGAGAGTCCAGCGGAGGGCAACAAAAATGATTAGGGGGCTGGAGCACATGACTTATGAGGAGAGGCTGAGGGAACTGGGATTGTTTAGTCTGCAGAAGAGAAGAATGAGGGGGGATTTGATAGCTGCTTTCAACTACCTGAAAGGGGGTTCCAAAGAGGATGGATCTAGACTGTTCTCAGTGGTAGAAGATGACAGAACAAGGAGTAATGGTCTCAAGTTGCAGAGGGGGAGGTTTAGGTTGTACATTAGGAAAAACTTTTTCACTAGTAGGGTGGTGAGGCACTGGAATGGGTTACCTAGGGAGGTAGTGGAATCTCCTTCCTTAGAGGTTTTTAAGGTCAGGCTTGACAAAGCCCTGGCTGGGATGATTTAGTTGGGTTTGGTCCTGCTTTGAGCAGGGGGTTGGACTAGATGACCTCCTGAGGTCCCTTCCAACCCTGAGATTCTATGATCTATGATTCTATGATCTATGAACTGCCTCTTGTCAATAGGACTCCAGATTAATCCTAATATAATTCATTGCAGACTTTTCCTGCCTTTGAAGTTCAATTCCTTTTTCCCATCTATCTGGATACTGTTAAACCATCCCTGCCAGGCATAATTTCTATCCCAGAGGCATAAAGATAATTCAGAAGAGCTTTTCCCCCCCTTTGGAATACACCACATATGCTGTGACGAAGCTGGAGATTTTTGTAGTGTTTTACATGAATAGTGTGTGCACTCCTCAGTTTCCCTGTGAGCTGCATGTATAACAAGGTGGTGGGAGAGGGTTTGTTGTTGCAGAGGACCAGATGTGACCTCACCTAGCGGCTAGGACCCACAGACAATGGCCTGGAGATGGGGAACCCTAACAACCGGTGACCTGGTGACTAAGAGGCCCACTCCAGCTTGGCAGTCAGCCGGTTCTGGCCCGTGGGAGGACAAAGGGCTGAGGAGAGAGGACCCCCATGACCTGACCAACCAGTTCCAACCAGAGGGGAACAAAGGATGGAAGAGAGAGGGCTCCAGAGACCTGTTTACCTGGGACAGAAGACAAAGGACAGGAGAGGAGCTGTTGCAGCTGATGATATAGGATGCCTCAGCTGGAAGGAGCGGGTCTCTGAGCTGGGAGGAGAGAGCAGCCAGAGCCCACCTGGAGGCTGGAGAGACCTAGATGTTCTGTTGTGAGGGTTGCTAGGCACGAGGCCTGAGAGTTTCCTATGCTGTGTTCAGATGCTCAATAAATCCTCCTGTTTTATGTTGGCTGAGAGTCACTCCGGTCTGGAGATCAGGGTTGCATTATTCCCTCTGGGCTTGGAGGCCCCAGGGGTCCAGAGCAAATGGACTCCCTGAGGGGGCCCACAGTGAGAGACAGGAGTGCTGAGGACTCAGAGAGGTGCGGCTCCAAGAGGCGACGAGGCCACTAGCTTAACCCCCGAGAGACAGTGGAGCCCCGAGAAGGGCTGTCACACTGAAGGGGGTTCCTCCCAGGGACCGTATGGAGCCGGGAGAGAGCACGAGTCCTGTGAGTACGTGACATATGCATGCATTTTTTAAAAATTCCCAAGGTAAGGTTATCCCCAGTTAGTCAACCACCACCAACGGGATTCCCAACCAGAATTCTTCTCCTCCTCATTGTCTAACTAACTCATCATCCTCATGCAAGGCCCTCCTTAAATGCTTCTGCCATGATCCCTACAAAAAACTTGACAATAGTTTCACTGCTAGTGGGCTGAAACCACAGCCCATCATGCTGACCAATATTGTCTCATTGTTTTATTGAATGCTCCTGTCTATATCAGTCTGTTATCCCTTGTCGTATACTTACATTGTAAGCTCTACAGAGCAGGTCTTTTTGTTCTGTGCTTGTACAGCACCTATCACAGTGAGGTCCTGGTCCATGACTAGGGTTCCTAGGCACTATGATAATACAAATAATAATAATATCACCACCCTGGTAGATTATAGATTTCTGAGATGTTTAGAAAATATCACCTAGGAAGCTCATACCTACCAACCTAGCCATCAAAATAAAGGATTGTTTGTTGTCAAAATGTGATATTACACATTATTACAGGATTCTTAGGATAGCCTTGAATCGGCCTGCAATCTGGGGGATCTCCATCACTCATAAAGGCAGGACGTGGAAAGAGCTCCTTGGAATTGTCTTCAATCCCTGCAAGATTTTTAAATCTGCACTGCCTAATTCCTTGAACCAAACCAGGAGACTTCCTTGAAGTAGAGTCCTCAGCTCTGTTGACTTATGTTTTAAAAGGTAATATCAATTCCACTGATATTGGTTTGTTTTGATGTTGTAAATTAGTCTCCATAGATATGGCTGAAATCATGCCCTAAGGCACTGATGCTGGAGCCAATAACCACGTAGTCATTAGTCTGTGCAAACATTAAAAGGTTTTAAGATGGTAACGCCTACCCATCTATTTCAACAGTGAAAGGCACTAAGGAAGAGATTAAAATGAGGTACAAAGATAGGGCTTTAGTAAGGACCAGGAGATCCCCTGTGGTACAGAAAAGTAACAGCTGAGCACGTGTGTCCTACTAAATGACAATCGGGGAGGAATGTTGTTATAGCTGTGTTGGTCCCAGAGACAAGCTTTTGAACTACACTGAGCTCTTCTTCAAGTCTGGGAAAAGAAGAGCTCTGTGTGGCTTGAAAGGGTCTCTCTCTTCAATAGAACTTCAACCAATAAAAGATATTACCTCACCACCTTGTCTCCCTAATCAGGAGAGGAGATCTACAGTACTATATCTAGTCTGCAGTTCAGGTGACTTTCAGGGTGTTCAAGCTCACATTGTAGATTTTTAGTTCATCTGGATGGATCACAGATTTCCTCAAATAAAAATTGAAGCAAGAAAAGTGTAGCTGGCCTGGGACTATTGATAAGGAACTAACAGGTTTTTAAAAGTAGATTTCTGCAACAAGCTATGGCAGCTCCCTTGATGACTGAATTCAAACTGAATTCAAACAGAGAAGGGCTACTAGGATGATCCGAGGAATGGAAAACCTGTCTTATGAAAGGAGACTCAAAGAGCTTGGCTTGTTTAGCCTAACCAAAAGAAGGCTGAGGGGAGATATGATTGCTCTTTATAAATATATCAGAGGGACAAATATCAGGGAAGAGAGGAATTATTTAAGCTTAGTACCAATGTGGACACAAGAAGAAATGGATATAAACTAGACACTAGGAAGTTTAGACGTGAAATTAGACCAAGGTTTCTAACCATTAGAGGAGTGAAGTTCTGGAACAGCCTTTCAAGGGAAGTAGTGGGGGCAAAAGACATATCTGGCTTCAAGACTAAGCTTGATAAATTTATGGAGGGGATGCTATGATGGGATAGCCTAATTTTGGCAATTAATTCATCTTTGATTATTAGCAGGGTAAATATTCCCAATGGCCTGTGATGGGATGTTAAATGGGGTGGGATCTGAGTTACTACAGAGAATTCTTTCCTGGGTGCTGGCTGGTGAGTCTTGCCCACATGCTCAGGGTTTAGCTGATCGCCATATTTGGGGTTGGGAAGGAATTTTCCTCCAGGGCAGATTGGCAGAGGCCCTGGAGGTTTTTCGCCTTCCTCCGCATCATGGGGCACGGGTGACTTGCTAGAGGATTCTCTGCACCTTGAGGTTTTTAAACCACAATTTGAGGACTTCAATAACTCAGACATAGGTTAGGGGTTTCTTACAGGAGTGGGTGGGTGAGATTCTGTGGCCTGCATTGTGCAGGAGGTCAGACTAGATGATCATACTGGTCCCTTCTGACCTTAAAGTCTATAAGACTATATAAATCGTGGGCTACTGTAACACCTGTAAAAAAATTCATGTCAGCATTCTTGTATATAATGTAACATTTGTATCTGTTTCAAGTTTGTTTAATATCTCAGGGGGGTATGTCTGGAGCCAAAATTAGAACTGGTGCTTTGATGGTGTTTCAGTTCTGCAGGACTGACCCCTAGATCTTTTTAAATCTTCAAGAAGTAAACAAAAAATAAACCAGGATCCAATTCTCTTCTGACTTGCACTGTTGCAAGTCATCAATGTAAAACCACTATGAGAATAGAACCAGGCCCAATTATGCCAAAATATTCAGGTTTGGCTGACTATCAAGATACTTGGCTTGTGCAGACTGGCATGCAAAATCCCAGTGGAAACATATGGGAAAGGCACATGATGCTTCTGGAGATGCATACCACCACTTATATCATCAACGGCTGTCACTCACTTCAAGCTGCAAAGGCTATTAGCAATTCAAGACATTTAATGAAATTAACATTTTTGCATGTGAATCAGAGAGGTACCCTCTGTCACTACATCGTGCACAGAACCCATTTGATTTCAGGATACCACATGGCACAGCAATCACAACACAGTCTATTCTTGATTATGTCTTTTATGATGTGCTGAAAAAGCAGCTGCATCCATATCCATTGCCAAAGGCATAAAGGCATAAAAGCATAAAGAAAGAAAGACAGACAAAGTGGAACTCAGACTTGAATAAGGGGTGAGATTATCCCATTCTGGTCAGTGTCAATAGGAGGTATGACATGAAGACCCAGTCTCACCCATTGCAAAAGAAAAGCAGGTTTGCTCTTAACACACATGATAAAATGTTCAAGAACACTTTGTCCTAGTGAAGCTATTATTCCTGTAAAACTGCAAAGCTCAGTTTCTGCTTGGTTTATACATCATGTAAATGTCACTCACATAAGATAAAGTTGCCTTGGGGCAACTTAAACTTGAATATCTGATATTTCAAACACATTCAGTGCTTTACATTTAGGAATCATCATAACATGTTCTTTTGTGGCTAGTCTCCTTTTATCATGTCTCCCTTGAAACTGCATGCCTGCTTAGTGTTCACCAGGCTTTCCTAGGACTTTGAAATGAAATATCCAAGATTATACAGATTAATGGCATTTCATAGAAGAGCTAAGCTGAGTAACTTGTGTAACTAACATGACAAGTCGCTCTTCGCAAGAGCATAAATTCTTTGAGAAGAATATAGGGATAGGGTGACCATACGTCCCATTTTGGCTGGGACAGTCCCTTTCTTAAGCCCAGTCCCAGCCGTCCCAACTTTTTTGGCAAAAGTGGGCATTTGTCCCATTTGCTCTCACCTACTTGATCTGTTGGCAAGAGCAAATGGGATAAATGCTGACTTTTGTCAAAAAAGTGGGGTGCGGGGGGGCAAGCAGTGATGCCAGCCCTGTGGGGGGAAGGGGTCTGGTAGGAGGAAGGCAGGGCTTGAGCCAGCAGCCAGCCCCAGCCTTTGGGAAATATAGTCACCCTATCTAGTATGTGTGTTGCTGCTTCCCCGAGCCCTGCCTGCCCCCAACGTGGGGAGCAGGGCTTGGGCGAGTGGCTTAGGCCAGCTCTGGGGGGGGGCCTCAGGTGAGCAGCTTGGGCCAGCCTGCATGGGAGGGGGTCAGGCGAGCAACTCAGACCAGCCCCGCGCAGTGTCCCATTTTCCCTTTGGAAAATATGGTCACCCTGTATAGGAACCTGTTTAATTAAATGTACTATCATATTGCATGAAAGTTCCATCTGTGTGGTATTTCCTCCCAGTCATGAAGCTTGCATACCGTGCTTAGGTCTACTAAGTCCTGCTAGTTTATTACAAAGATGAACAACGCCGGTAATGACCTAGAAACAAATAAATGAATATACTTATAATCTGAGACAGCTCTATAGATAAAAAGCAGGTCCATAGATAGGTGTGTGGGTGTGAGAGAGATAGAGAATTTAAAAGTTCCCTAAATTCCTTATTTGTTTACTTATCTAATTGCATATGAACAATTTGAATCTAGCACAGGCCTGTTGAGATGCCAGATCTTGTTTGCAAGCATGTTCCATCAAAGGCAGGTACACAGTTCAAGTTATATGCTATGTAAATCTAAACTGGCTAACATAGTTATCTAACTTTTTGCAGAATTAAATAACATAAAAGATAAAGATCGTTGCTTTCAATCTTCACTTGTGACCCTCAAAAAACAACTATTTTGCTAATATATTACTAGTTAGACAAGTTATGAATAAAATTAATTGATGAACGTAGCTAACTAGAAAGTAATATAATTCATAAAAATTATTAAACTTTTTGCACCAGAGGTAAAATTCAATTAGAGTTGTGCCATGGACTGTGGTGGAACCAGGATTTACCCCAGGTTTTCCAACTTCATTATGCATGACTACATACATACATTTATGTGAACCTTATGTCTGCAGCTACCTGATGTGTGTGCACTGAAATAAGGTACTTGTGTGCACAAGTGACAATTAAAATTCAGTGCACGTTCTATTGCAAAATTCAGCATATTGTTTTACTTTTCAAAAAATTACATGATACTGTTCAATCAAAATCTAACTATATAACAAGGTTACAAACAAGGCAAGAAAAAAAATGAAAAAATAAATGAAATATATAAAATAAATGGAAAATCCTGTCCTCCTGAGGGTTGGGCATTCTTCTCATTAGTGATGGGTGAACTCATTTTGCCTGATTTCAAACCCACTCAAACATTCAAATATTCAGTCTCAACTTGAATGTTGTTGGTTCTGCATCCTTCTTAAGAAAGACTATTAAAACAAACAGCAGAAAGAAAGAGAGACGCAAACATTCTGAAGAAAAAATAGATTTGATGTAAATTATGTCCAGGTTATCCATTCATGCCTCTCTAAATTTTGGAGGCGTGGGGAAGGATGGTTTCTATCTCTAATAGTACAGGTTTCCCTTTAGAAAAACATTTTAAATTGAATCTAAACTTGGGGTAGACAGTATATTTACCAGTTAGCTTAGTTACCTCAGATTAATTTTGTAAACTCTAAGCTAAACTTTCAGAGGGGTAGCCGTGTTAGTCTGGTTCTGTAGAAGCAGCAAAGAATCCTGTGGCACCTTATAGACTAACAGAAGTTTTGCAGCATGAGCTTTCGTGGGTGAATACCCACTTCTTCGGATGCAAGCAGTGGAAATTTCCAGGGACAGGTGTGTATATATAAGCAAGCAAGAAGCAAGCTAGAGATGATCTAACCTCGTTAATCAGGGAGGATGGGGCCCTGTTCCAGCAGCTGAGGTGTGAAAGCCAAGGGAGGAGAAACTGGTTCTGTAATTGGCAAGCCATTCACAGTCTTTGTTTAGTCCTAAGCTGATGGTGTTAAATTTGCAGATGAACTGGAGCTCAGCAGTTTCTCTTTGAAGTCTGGTCCTAAAGTTTTTTGTTGTAGGATGGCCACCTTAACATCTGCTATTGTGTGGCCAGGGAGGTTGAAGTGTTCTCCTACAGGTTTTTGTATATTGCCATTCCTAATGTCTGATTTGTGTCCATTTATCCTTTTCCTTAGAGACTGTCCAGTTTGGCCGATGTACATAGCAGAGGGGCATTGCTGGCATATGATGGCATATATTACATTGGTGGACGTGCAGGTGAATGAACCGGTGATGGTGTGGCTGATCTGGTTAGGTCCTGTGATGGTGTTGCTGGTGTAGATATGTGGGCAGAGTTGGCATCGAGGTTTGTTGCATGGGTTGGTTCCTGAGCTAGAGTTACTATGGTGCGGTGTGCAGTTGTTGGTGAGAATATGCTTCAGGTTGGCAGGTTGTCTGTGGGCGAGGACTGGCCTGCCACCCAAGGCCTGTGAAAGTGTGGGATCATTGTCCAGGATGGGTTGTAGATCCCTGATGATGCGTTGGAGGGGTTTGAGCTGGGGACTGTATGTGATGGCCAGTGGAGTCCTGTTGGTTTCTTTCTTGGGTTTGTCTTGCAGAAGGAGGTTTCTGGGTACACATCTGGCTCTGTTGATCTGTTTCCTTATTTCCTCGTGTGGGTACTGTAGTCTTGAGAATGCTTGGTGGAGATTTTCTAGGTGTTGGTCTCTGTCTCCGGGGTTAGAGCAGATACGGTTGTACCTCAGTGCTTGGCTGTAGACAATGGATCTTGTGGTGTGCCCGGGATGGAAGCTGGAGGCATGAAGGTAGGCATAGCGGTCGGTAGGTTTTCGGTATAGGGTGGTGTTAATGTGACCACCACTTATTTGCACCGTGGTGTCTAGGAAGTGGACCTCCCGTGTAGATAGGTCCAGGCTGAGGTTGATGGAGGGGTGGAAGCTGTTGAAATCATGGTGGAATTTTTCCAGAGTCTCCTTCCCATGGGTCCAGATGATGAAGATGTCATCAATGTAGCGTAGGTAGAGAAGGGGCGTGAGTGGACGGGAGCTGAGGAAGCGTTGTTCCAGGTCGGCCATAAAAATATTGGCATATTGTGGGGCCATGTGGGTGCCCATAGCAGTGCCACTGATCTGGAGATATATATTGTCATTAAATTTGAAATAGTTGTGTGTGAGGATAAAGGCACAGAGCTCAGCAACCAGTTGTGCTGTGGCATCATCAGGGATACTGTTCCTGATAGCTTGTATTCCATCAGTGTGTGGGATGTTTGTGTAGAGAGCCTCTACATCCATGGTGGCTAGGATGGTGTTTTCTGGAAGGTCACCAATGCATTGTAGTTTCCTCAGGAAATCAGTGGTGTCACGGAGATAGCTGGGAGTGCTGGTAACATAGGGTCTGAGTAGAGAGTCCACATATCCAGACAGTCCTTCAGTGAGAGTTCCAATGCCAGAGATGATGGGGCGTCCAGGATTTCCGGGTTTGTGGATCTTGGGTAGTAGATAGAATAACCCTGGTCGAGGTTCTAAGGGTACGTTGATTTGTTCCGGTGCTAGTGTAGGGAGTGTCCTGAGTAGATGGTGCAGTTTCTTAGTGTATTCCTCAGTGGGATCTGAGGGAAGTAGCCTGTAAAATTTGGTATTGGAGAGTTGTCTGGCGGCCTCCTTTTGGTAGTCAGACCTGTTCATGATGACAATAGCACCTCCTTTATCAGCCTCTTTGATTATAATGTCAGGATGGTTTCTGAGGCTGTGGATGGCATTGCGTTCACTTTGAGATTCACAAAACATCAGTCTCTGAAAGGACCACCTTAGCTCTTATGCAACACTTGAAATTCCTCTATAGTCACAAAGCATAGGTCCCTGGTTTTGTTTTAACTCAAACATAGTTGTGTAATCACCCACTCAGCAAAATATTCACAAGGCAATTTGTGGAGTGATTTGTCATACATCCTCTTATTTCTAACCTAACCGGCATGTTCATTACAAAACATAAAAATCATTGAATGTTCAAATTCTCTTCCAAAATCCTCAGTAATGCATAACCACGTATCTGAGGTCCTAAATTAAGTCTACATACTGTAGTAAAGGATAAACTAATTTTCATGCATTAAATGTGTTAATGTAAACTTATAAAATAATGTACTTGAAGCAGTGAATTTCAGTATGACACAACACTTGAGAGTTCTGCATAATTAAATTAACTAAATAAAACACATTGAATTAGACAAACCGCAATAGAATCTCATTCAGGTATTCAAGATTACTCTTCTCATATGACTAATTTTGTTCTCAGTCACATGACTTGAACCAAACTCTCCTTCAGTCTACATGAGAGTATGTTGCCTTCTGCACATCTCTTCCAACTAATGTGTTATGAACGAGACACTCATTGTCACTTAACAAGTTCTCTGACAAAACTGAATGTAAAACACTTTTTTTGTTAATACTTATAGATAAATCTGCTTTGTTTATTACCTCACTCTAAATTATTTTTTTAATTTTGCATATGCCAAATGTACACAGGTAAACATTTTCACAAGCAAGTAATCTGCAGCAAGACTCTCTCTCTCTCTCTGTTACAGACACTTGGCATAGCTACAGCAGCACAAAGGAGCCATTAAAGAGATTTAACCAACCTCCTGAAAAGTCCACCTGTGTAAGTCTGGAATCCCCAGGTGTGGTAGAACCAACCAAGTGGCTTTATGCCACCCCTATCTCAGCAGCCTGGGGGAGGGATAGCTCAGTGGTTTGAGCATTGGCCTGCTAAACCCAGGGTTGTGAGTTCAATCCTTGAGGGGGCCACTTAGGGATCTGGGGCAAAAATCTGTCTGGGGATTGGTCCTGCTTTGAGAAGGGGGTTGGACTAGATGACCTCCTGAGGTTCCTTCCAACCCTGATATTCTATGCTTAGTGTTCCCAAAGAAAAAGGTGTGGCCAGAGTATTCCCAGCTGCCAGAACAGCCCCTAGGAACCATGGACAGCTGATTGCAACTCAGGGCATGGCTACACTTGCAGATGTGGACCACTGTGAGTTAAACCAGCCCTTGGAGAGCACAGTAGGGAAAGCGCTGCAGTGTGTTCACACTGTCAGCTGCAAATGGACTAGCATGGCCACATTTGTGGCACTTGCAGCATCATTGGGAGCAGTGCATTATGGGCAGTTATCCTATAGCGCACCTCTTCCCATTCTAGCACTATGGCTTGTGGGCAGGGGGTTGCGGGGCCTGTCCCAATGCCCCATGATGCATCGCTTCGCATCCCAGCAATCTCTGTGCTTCCATCCACATTGGCACCATCTTTCAATGTTTTTTGTACTGTGTGCTCTGTCTTCCCTTTCAGTCTGTGGGAATGGATCCCGAAGTGCTGAGGAATATTCTGATGGGTCTCACCAGCACATCACAATGGCAGTCGAGTTATTCCTTAAGCTACAAACTGACAGTGAGGAGTCTGACGATGATGTCAACTCGCATAACGCATATGACACGAGATTGCTTGTGGCATTCACGGACATGCTCACTGCAGTGGAACGCTGCTTTTGGGCTCAGGAAACAAGAATTGAGTGGTGAGATCACATTGTCATGCAAGTCTGGGATGACGAGCAGTGGCTGCAGAACTTTCGGATGAGAAAAGCCACTTTCATGGGACTGTGTGATGAGCTCGCCCCCACCCTCCAGTGTAGGGACACGAGATTGAGAGCTGCCCCGCCGGTGGAGAGGCAGGTGGCTATTGCAGTCTGGAAACTGGAAACTCCAGACAGCTACTGATCAGTCGATAACCAGTTTGGAGTGGGAAAGTCGACCACTGGAATTGCATTGATGCAAGTTTGCAGGGCCATTAATCGCATCCTGCTCAGATGAACCGTGACTCTGGGGAACGTGCATGACATTGTGGCTGACTTTGCACAAATGGGTTTCCCTAACTGTGGATAGGTGATAGATGGGATGCATATGCTAATTCTGGCACCAGCCCACTTAGCCTCCGAGTACGTTAATCGGAAGGTGTATTTCTTTATGGTTCTCCAGGCACTTATGGATCACCGTGGGCATTTCATTGACTTTAATGCAGGTTGGTCCGGAAAGGTGCATGACGCATGCATCTTTCAGAACACAGGCCTGTTCAGGAAGCTGCAAGTCGGGACTTTCTTCTCAGACCAGAAGATCACCGTAGGGCAGTGGTCCCCAACGTGGTGCCCGCGGGCGCCATGGCACCCACCGGGGCATTTATGGGCGCCCACCTAGTGCCCAGCAGGGGAGAGAGGCCGCAGCCCTGCACCTGACAGGGACAGAGAACTCAGGCTGTAAGCACGGTGTTCTCTGTTCCCAGCAGGCGCAGGGCCCGCCTAGTGCCCAGCAGGAGAGACAAGCCGCGGCCCCGCGCCTGACGGGGACAGAGAACTCCGGGGCTGCGGGCGCTGGTGTTCTCGGTTCCTGGCAGGCGCAGGGCCGCGGCTTAAGCCAGAGAGAAGCTGCGGCCCCACGCCTCCCAAGGACAGAGAACTCCGGGGCTGCAGGCTGCGGGCACCGGTGTTCTCTGTCCTCACAGCTTCTCTCCGGCTTCTCTCTTCTCTCTGGATTAATATATTATGTTATATTAAATGTGATGTTTTTCGTATTATTTAATGTACAAATACAAAATAAGCCTTGAAAAATTGTTGGCGCCCATCACACTCTTCTGAAAACATGAATGTGCTACTGGCCACAAAAAGGTTGGGGACCACTGCCGTAGGGGAAATCTAAATACCCATTGTGATCCTTGGAGACCCCACTTACCCCAAAATAAAAGCTGCCTACCGGGAACCTCCTCTGGTGTTTGTCCTTCCCCAACTGTGTACCTTCCTCCTGGCTTGAAAAGAGCACCTGGCTGCATGCATCTAAGGATGCTGGGGTGTCTCCCTCCTCCTCAGCACCCTCTCTCCCGCTTTCCTCGTCCTTCTCCTCCTGCCTTGTTGAACTGCGCTCTGAAGTGTCCAGGGTGGTCTTCGGAGTGGAGGTGGGGTCGCCCCCAAGTATTACGTCCAGCTCTTTGTAGAAATGGCAGGTCACGGGGGGCAGCACCGGAAAGGCAGTTTGCCTCATGGGCTTTGTGGTGGGCATTCCACAGCTCCTTCACTTTAACCCTGCACTGCAGTGCATCCCGGTTATGGCCCCTTTCTGTCATGTCCCTTGATATCTGCCCAAAGGTACCATAATTCCTACAGCTGGAGTGCAGCTGGGACTGGACAGCTTCCTCCCCCCCAAACACTGATGAGGTCCAGCGCATTGCCATTGCTCCATACTGGGGATCGCATGGTGCGTGGAGGCATGATCACCTGGAAAGATTGGCTGAGAGCACTACATGCCTTGCTGGCCAAACAGGAAAGGGATTTTCAAAATTCCCAGAGAATTTAAAGGGCAGGTCTGATGGTTGGTCACCTGAGGGCACGGCAGTAGAGTTCAAAGTGATGACCAGAGTGGCTAGAACAGGCATTGTGGGACACTCCTGGAGGCCAATCAGAGCTCATTAATAGACCAGAGTGTCCACCCTTCCCATCATAGAGGTCCCCTTTGAGCGAATAGCCATGGACCTAGTGGGACCCCTGGAGAAGATGGCTCGGGGCCACCAATATATACTTGTTGTTTTGGACTATGCTACTCGCTACCCAGAAGCTGTCCCCCTGCGGAACACAGCCTCTAAAATGATAGCCAAAGAGCTGGTGGGGCTCTTTGCCCGAGTGGGGCTACCAAAGGAGATATTAACAGACCAAGGAACCCCATTTATGTCAAAACTAATGAAGGACCTCTGTACGCTGCTCCATATACATACCCTGAGAACTTCAGTCTACCATCCGCAGACTGATTGATTGGTAGAAAGGTTTAACTGAACCCTCAAGGCTATGATAAGGAAGGTGGTAAGTCGGGACGGGAAGGATTGGGACACCCTACTACCCTACCTTATGTTCGCTATCCGGGAGGTACCTCAGGCCTCAACTGGGTTTTCCCCCTTCGAGTTATTATACGGGCGTCACCCCCGTGGCATACTATACATCGCCAAAGAGATCTGGGAAGAGGAACCCAATGAGGGGAGAAATATAATAGAACATGTAATACAGATACGAGACCGGATAGCCCGTGTCACCCCTATTGTATGGGAACATTTGGAAAAGGCCCAGAGAACCTATTACAATCGCCAGGCAAAAGTCCGACAGTTCCAACCAGGGGATCGGGTGATGGTGTTGGTACCCACGGCAGAAAGCAAGCTTCTGGCCCAATGGCAGGGGCCCTATGAGGTGGTTGAACCCGTGGGGGAAGTAACCTACAAGGTGCAGCAGCCAGGACGCCGAAAACAAGAACAGATTTATCACATCAACCTTCTGAAACCCTGGCATGCACAAGAGGCGTGCATAACTGTCCAAAAAGACCTAACCCAGGAAAACGAGCCTTCCTAACAGGTGAGAGTGTCTCCCAAATTTAACACCAGACCAGAAGAATGAGGTATCTGAGATGATCTTCCGGAACCAAGATGTGTTCCCGACAAAACCGGGTCGAACAACTGAGACGTATCACCACATCGTCACGAACCCTGGGGCCAGAATAACAATGAGGCCCTATCGGGTGCCAGCGGCCAAAAGGGAGGAAATAAAAGCAGAAGTAAAAAAAAATGCTGGAGTTGGGGATCATCGAAGAATCCCACAGTCAGTGGTCCAGCCCAATCGTGCTAGTGCCCAAACCTGATGGCACCACAAGGTTTTGCAATGACTTTCGGCGACTAAACGAAGTATCCCAGTTCTACGCGTACCCCATACCTCTCATAGATGAGCTAGTATCAGAGGGGTAGCCGTGTTAGTCTGGATCTGTAAAAGCAACAAATAATCCTGTGGCACCTTATAGACTAACAAACGTTTTGCAGCATGAGCTTTCGTGGGTGAATACCCACTTCTTCGGATGCAAGTGGGTATTCTTCTTGCATCCGAAGAAGTGGGTATTCACCCATGAAAGCTCATGCTGCAAAACGTTTGTTAGTCTATAAGGTGCCACAGGATTCTTTGTTGCTTTTATAGATGAGCTAGTGGACTGTCTGGGTAATGCCCGGTACTTGACTACCCTAGACTTGACAAAGGGGTACTGGCAGATTCCCCTTGCGGAAGACGCAAAGGAAAAGACTGCGTTCTCTACACCAGAGGGTCTTTTTCAATATACTGTCCTCCCTTCTGGACTACATGGGTCCCCAGCTACTTTCCAGTGCCTCATGGACAAGCTATTACGCCCGCATAACAGTTATGCTGCTGCCTACTTGGACGATGTGGTCATTCATACCCCAGACTGGGAAACCCACCTAGAGAAGGTGGAGGCAGTCCTTGATACCTTCAGGTGAGATGGCCTTACAGCAAACCCTGCTAAGTGCGCTGTAGGGTTTACGGAGGCCAAATATCTTAGCTACATTGTGGGAAAAGGTCTGGTAAAACCCCAAGTGAACAAGTTGGAGGCCATCCAAAATTGGCCCCGACCACGTCGCAAGAAACAAGTCCGGGCATTCCTAGGTGTAGTGGGGTATTACCGACGATTTATCCTCCATTTTGCCACAAGGGCTAGCCCCCTGACAGACCTAGTAAAAGCCCGTGGACCTGATCTGGTAAGATGGTCTGACGCAGCAGAGGAAGCATTCACAGACCTAAGGACTGCCCTCTGCAGAAACCCTGTCCTGATAGCCCCTGATTTCACCAAGGAATTTATCCTGCAGACAGATGCATCGGAAGTAGGGTTGGGGGCCGTTCTGTCACAGATGGTCGGGGAGGAGGAACACCCAATTCTCTACCTCAGTAGGAAACTCCTTCCGAGGGAACAAAAATATGCAGTGGTGGAGAGAGAGTGCCTCGCTGTAAAATGGACCATGGAAGCATTGCGCTACTACTTGCTCGGGCGCAGATTTGTCCTCGTGACGGACCATGCCCCTCTTCAATGGATGCAGCGGAACAAGGAGAAGAACACAAGGGTGACCAGGTGGTTCTTATCCCTCCAACCTTTCCAGTTCCGTGTATAACACAGAGCAGAGAGCCGTCACAGCAATGCTGATGGCTTGTCACGTGTGCACTGTCTGGCATCCCAAGCTGCCCAACCCCTTGGTGTTGAGCAGGGGGGAGGGATATGTGACAGACCCAGGCCAGTGGGGTACAGGAGTCTGGTAGACGGCAAATATACTGGTCACTGGATGAGTAGTTTTCTGTTCCCTGAGTGACCAGAGCAGGGGCTGCACTAGAGTAATCAGGAACCTGCTAGAACCAATTAAGGCAGACAGGCTGATTAGAACACCTGCAGCCAATCAAGGCAGGCTAATCAGGGCATCTGAGTTTAAAAAGGAGCTCACTCCAGTCGGGCGGGGGGGGAGCCAGAGGAGAGGAAGTGCATGTGAGGAGCTGGGAGCAAGAGGTGTAAGGAGCTTAGAGTGAGAGGCTGTGCTGCTGGAGGACTAAGGAGTACAAGTGTTATCAGACACCAGGAGGAAGGTCCTGTGGTGAGGATAAAGAAGGTGTTTGGAGGAGGCCATGGGGAAGTAGCCCAGGGAGTTGTAGCTGTCATGCAGCTGTTACAGGAGGCACTATAGACAGCTGCAATCCACAGGGCCCTGGGCTGGAACCCAGAGTAGAGGGCAGGCCTGGGTTCCCCCCAAACCTGCCAACTCCTGATCAGACACAGGAGGAGTTGACCCAGACTGTGGGGAAGATCACTGAGGTGAGCAAATCTGCCAATAAGCGCAGGACCCACCAAGGTAGAGGAGGAACTTTGTCACACTTGATACAACTTCACTTGAAGTCCATGGGAGCAGCCAGTCCTCTTCACCTCTGAAAATCAGTCCTGAGTTATATCCTGGTGAAAGGAGCAGAACGTGGGGCCACCGGGCAGCCCCACCTCAGCAGCTCCTGTGGTGCAGCTGTACTGCCCCCAGCCCTGTTCTCTGGCGGGACTTTACAGACCCCAGACAGAAGATGC